>NC_057938.1:29372691-29684390 GCF_018555375.3 Anguilla rostrata | reverse complement strand
CAATGTTACATGTTCACACTGTGATGATCTTTTTGCCATGAACATGGAGGCCACTTAGTCCTTCCATTAATCTCATAATCTGCTTTATAGCTTCTTTAAAATAAAGAGCAAACAACAACTTTCACCACTTAGCTCACATGCCAAATCTGGCCAATCCTTGGCCATTCAGGGGGTACCCTATTTAAAGCTTTGTAACCCCAGATGTGAACACCACAGACACTTGCAAAATGGATTAAATGAAGCAAGACATTTGTACCATCTACAATACTAGTTTAGATTACTAGATTACTTTATATTCATAATTTTGTGTCACAAATGCAACTGTCTAGGCAAAAAATCTAAAATGAATTTGCTCTTTTTTTAGTTCGCAATGCAATACTGGGAGATTGCATATATGCAGCAGGTTAAAGTATACCAAAAAGTTCTTGACCAAGTTCATAAAATGTAAGGGTGGATATGTACTACAGATCTAAGAAGCAAAAACTAAGCAGTGTATTCAGCGTCTCAAAATCGACACAAAATGTCTGAATTATGCATTGCTGTAAATCACAACAAATTCACATATTTCACTACAAATCAACTGTTTTACTGAAGGAACTCACTGTGCATCATTTTCAAGTGATAATTACAAGCTTTCTGTCAGTACAATGGTCTAAAATAGCTAGGGGTCCAGAAACAAATCCAAAACCTCTCCAAAAAGGAATATAATGATTTTTGTCCATTGTAAAGCATATACATGAGCCCCTTATGAAGGTTTATGAAACATTGATATCAGATTTAAACATAATGCACAAATATTGTCATACAATGCTGCACAGTACCTAAATGTGTAATAATTAACTCTTGTATGTATTTCTACACTCTGTTTTTTCAACCGTCCACCACGTTTTGGCAATGTTCCAATACTCTCCTCATCACTGTTGTATGCGTCACAAAAACGATTACAGTACTAAGTAACGCTTACATTACAGTGTGAAATATCCACATTATGTAATGCCACTAACCTATTTAAAGACACTCAATTTCAAAAATAACGTACATATCCGAAATATTCTCAGCAGTAATACTTACATAGGAATAATGTGCTCAGTAGATAGAGACAGAGACAGTAAATCAATGACAGTTCTATCCGGTTCGGTTTTCTCCAGAAACGATGTCAGATAGCTGTATCAGCAAACATATGATTTAGCTATGCCCCGAACGCCTCAATAATAAGTAGCTTACTTTCCGAGAAATTACACAATATCGTTGACAACGTTTCGTTAGATGCAGGGTATGTACTGCTAACGCAGAGTATATGTGTAAGTGAGCGCGATAAGTAAATTGTTGGGTACGCTGACCTATATAACGCTGTTCCAAAAGCAAAATTAGACATGTTATACATCGTTAGAAAGCTTATACTGTCCTACTGAAGAAACAAATTGTCAATCGGCCAAACTGTAAAAAGGGCAACAACGCTGTAAAGAACACTTGTGGCATTATGCACAGCTATTTTGGAAGGTACCCAGGCATCACAAATGCGCATAAATGTCACAAACGGATGGTCCAAAACAATATATGACCACCCAGACTCAAAAGGGACATCTCTATGCATAAAACCAATGGGCATTCAATATTTAGTCGCAGATATTGACTATAGAATGGCATAGTATAATTTCTTAAAATGTTGTCTCGTTGGTTGAATTTTCATGAATTATAGCATAGCAAGATCGCGATTTTGTGGAGGGACTAAAAAGTGGCACTGAAACGAGGCACCGAAATTTGCGCAGTGATTCGGTCTGGTCGGTGCTGACCATAGAGGAACTGGTGCCATTAAGGTACCGGTTTTCGGTACCCAACCCTAGTTATAAGTGATAAGATTGTATCTGAACTGATTTACGCTGACAAGAACAACAGACATGATATAACAGGCCAATAGATTGTAACTGTTTTATATATCCCCTCCAACACGTTTTTATGCGAACATTCACTTGACATCCGAGGCACTGAATGCATTCACATTCCACAAATAACTGTTAACAACATTTATAGCAGAAAACATGAACACGTCATAAACAATTTACTGTTGAATTGAGTAATTCGACTCTCATCGTCATTTCCATATAATCGCAAAATGACAAGAATAAATACAATGAAAACTCGGACTTGCGTGACATTTTTAATTAATATTGCAGTGGTACAGCTGCTTTCATCTTCTAGTTCCTTCAAAGTTACTGCTAGCGGAGCAGCTAAATACTTGCTAGCAGAGCAGCTAAATACAGATGCGAACCATGCAGCATAAATTTAAGTCTAGTCTTCCCTGGCCTTTTTGTGGAATTGAAGAATCGCAAAAAAAAAATTATGGTAGTTTGAAAAAGCAAAAGGGACGATTACTAGAATTAACCTGTTATTTTACCCTGACAAAAAGTGCGGAAGGCGATTTTTCCCTGTTCGCATTTACTGTATCCCCAATGTAAATTACGCAGAACTACCGCATACCTGAAACGTTTTCGAGTCAATTATAATGGGCTAACAAAGAAAATCCGGATGGAAATATTCAGCAACCGAATTAAAGCGTTTTGGTACGTAATATGCTGTCCGAGAACGAATGCTTAATATTTTATGAAACAGACAGCATACATGTTATCCATGTTATAATCCTCAATCTTAATTTCTAATCTGTTCCAAGAAGTTGGCAGGCTATAACCAAAAGTCAGAAATGTTCAGCTCTTTAAGGCCCACCGCCAACATTCCTGTACTTCTGGAAAGTACTACCCGCCGAGCAGGGACTTTTTGGGGGGTAAAATAATGTCCCCGGAACTGAATTTAGACCGTGGTCCCTGCGGTGGAAATGCACTGAGTTCTTCAAAAGGTTCCTTGTTCCCAGGGGAAGTTCGTGCGGTGGAAACGCGGCTAAAGTCAGCACTTTGAACCGTGTACTGAGAGGTGAATTACACTGTTGGGCACAATATATTTATTCGCCTGCGAGCGGCAGTGTAATGATACGTCTGGTCGGAGCCTAGCAGCCAAGTTAACGTTACCCGACTATTTTATATGATCTGAAAGAGTACATTAGCGAACGGCGCAAAGATAGCTGCATAAACAGTTCATTACAGTGAGTTTTAGCACATTCGTTGCAAAACACTGTGGTCGTTTGTTAACGTGCCGATTCCAATTGCCTTAATAAACAAATGTTTTAATATAAATTCGACTATCTATGTTTATTACTTCCTTTTTAATTCAACGATGAGAGATATAATGGTTTCATAAGAAAAAGTACCTCAAACGAAGGCGCTTGCTAAGTAGCTAAGCAAAAGTGAAATGGCAGCCAGGAAGCCTTTGGGCTTTTATCGATGCTGAGAATGCTGGGATTTTTTTTCCAGACGTCACTGACTCGCAAACTAGGAAAAGGTAGAAGCTGATTGTAGAAATAATCTTCTTATCTTAATCATCACACTATTGTTAAAGGAGTACCACGGTGGTTGAACGTGACACTTCCCAGTTGTCTTCAGGCAACAACAAAACAAATGTGCATAATTTTTTTATTCTTCAGTCATTTCAATGTACTTTAAAACATATTTTTCTAAGCCTAAATTTCCCACGATAAAAATTCACCCGAACCGTCTGGGCGTGGTAATGAGAACTGTCAGTTAGCTATGATTGACAGACCGTGCCCCGTTACCATAGCTACCCCCATGATACCCGCTCTCTTTGGGAGACTGAATTTTCACAAGCTAGTTAGCTTAGTAGGGCTAGTATATCAAGTATCGGTAGATAGCTAAGGTAAGGACGTTGACTTATATCCAATTATAATTTTTGATATCTAGCCAAGTTAAGATAAAAGCACAACTATAACGTCCTCATAAAAGCAAACTAGCAAGCTAACGTTATCGATAACATTGCCTTATGAAAGCAAACCTCCTAGCTAGCTAACGTTAGCTAGCTAGCTAAATGAATATAACCAGAAATAATCTAAAGGCACTCTAATTTAAGTGAACCTAACGTAAGTCAAATATTTGCATTGTCTGAACAGCAGGACGGTGTGCCCTGTCAGATTTCTTTACGGGGCGTGGAAATGGGAGTGGTTACTGTATTCGTGACGTAGCAAAATTACAACTTTCTCAACCGGTTGAAAATAGGACGATGAATTTAAAACGCATATTTCTCCAAAAATACAGAACGGACATATTTAATACTTTGCGCATTGTGTTTCTTCAATGCCTCTTGTGCAAATAGCACATACAACTGAGAAAGTGTGAAAATCACCATGGTACTCCTTTAATATAAGTGGGTGCTTTTAATGCAAAGTGGTCATCATTGCATGTGAATGCATGAATGCGCCAGATCTCCGCTCCACAGGACAGCCATTCACACGTCTGGCCGGTCCGGAGGACAGGCATTCACACGTCTGGGTACCACCGCTCAGTGGCGCACTGCCTAACTATCAAACTATTGTATAGTCTATGCTGCTGCATAACATCATTTCTTCAACATCATTCTGATACTTTTATTTGTTGGATTGATAGGGAAGGCATAAGTTTGTGTGAAACAATGCAAGCACATTTACGCCGATACCCGCAGTTGCCTTTCACTTTGTTTTACATCTACCAGTATGCTTTGCTTATACTTTCCTGAGTAGCAGCTGTCTATATCTCGGGTTTTCCCCACATTTGATTCGCTTACAGCTTAGCAGAGCATGTACATTCAGAGACAGATATCAACTCCAAAATCTGTCCAAAAGGTAATATAATGCTTGTTGTCCATTGTAAAGCATATAAATGAGCCCCCCCATGAAGGTTTAACAAGGAACATCGCCATCAGATTTTAAAATAATTCGAAATATTGTCACAAAATGCTGTACAGTACATGTGTAATAATTAACTCTTGTATGTATTTCTGTACTCTCATATGTTTTCTTGTATAGGGATGACCGATATGAAAACAATTTGTGAAGACACTCAATTTCAAAAATGACGTATATAACTGAAATATTTTCAGCAGTAATACATAGCAATGATGCCATTTTATCTGTGTTCAGTAGATAGACACAGAGACAGTAAATCAATGAAAGAGTCATGGCCGCTCGTTTTCCTCCAAAAAAAACGATGTCAGATAGGGAAAGATATGGCTTAGCTATGCCCAGAAGTCCTCAATAATAATAGTACTTCCCAAGAAATTACACAATATCGTTGACAACGTTTTGTTAGTTGCAGCGTCTATACTGCTACCACAGACTCAGAGTGAATGCCTAAGTGAATGCGAGGATAAGAACATTTTTGGTTACGCTCACATATAAAACGCTATTCCAAAAGCAAAATCAGACATGTTATACATCGTTAGAAAGTGAAAGGCCTGTTTAAAGATAATTTACTTTACAACTGTTTAATTTTTAAATTTTGCAATGTTTATCCCAAAATCGGGATTATAGTAGCGTTGCCACATGCGTGAAGCATAGCCCAGGTAGACATTTACGGAATGTACACGACTGACAAGCCGTCAAACACATTTGACAGATTGAATATTTGCCAGTTAGGGTTAGCTAGCTAGTCAAATAGCTTGGTAGCCGAAGTTGCGAAGTTTTAGCATAGGCTACTGGACTACCAAATATAGCAAGCTGATTACGCTTCCTGCCAACAAATTATTTGGTTAAGTAGACTAAAGGAAATAGTAAAAATGACTCGCCTACCGAAAAACTTTAGAGGATGATTATTTTATGGTCGTCTACTGCAGCTGTAAATAGCACACGCCATAATGAAATCACTACGAAATGGGATGCCTGCATTTTCTGACTTCGCACAGGTGGACCATGGTCAGAGCTACAATGTCAAGGCCAAGAGGCGCCACCTCCCACCCCAGTGACCATAGACTGTAGCCCCTACTGTAGCTTAGTCATCTGCAGTAATCAGGAAGTGACGCAAACTGTACCTCATTGGTCCACAACAAATATTATAACAGTGCTCAAATGACACAATAAATCATGAAATCGACCCATGGACAGTCATAAGACGAATAAAATACACCTATTATGACTTTGTTCTTGTGAAAAAAAAAATTATTGACTTTGTATTTTGATCGCCTTTGTACCGTAGACTTACATGGAAACCGGATATGAAAACACCTATACTGGAGCCAACCGTAGTGGCGCTAGTGAGCAACCAGGAACTACAAGACCAGGAAATGAGCTTCAAAAACGAAGGCTTGTTTTGGCCGCTTGGTTGTAACACTATAGGCCTATGCTTATTGATATGTTGAACAGGCTTCAACTTTAAGGTTGTTAATAAACCAGGTTTTTAATAATCCGTGAATTCGAAAATGAGGTCAGCCCTTGTGGACATTACGTTTATGATCTATTAAGATAATTTCAGTATCGTTAGGTACCGATTATTGAATCAGTATTGCTTCAGTATCGAGTATCGTGATACTAAACCTGGTATCGGTATCAAAGTCAAAATTTTGGTACCATGACAACACTAGTGTGACAATTTTTTTTAGTTGCGGCATGGAAGTGCTGCAGCTGTACATAGACGCTGGGCCATCTAAGTGTTACGACATAGTAAAGGCCTTTACGAGAAGCGGCCAGGACACATCCATGGCGAAGCAACTGTCATCCGACAGCATCTCTTAGCACAAAATTGGCCATAAGTCATCGACATTTTATACAATCATCATGATATTCAGTAGATATGTTGGGTGAAGGCATATGATCATAAGGAAAAAGCCATTTTAAAATCGCTCCATAGGGCGCGATGGTGCCAATGCTTGGACCCCTCCCAACGCCGCTTGCGGCTTTAATTAGGGGTCCAAGCAGCGAAGCTGGTGGAACCCTATTGTATTTGTTAGGATTATTAGGGGTCCAAGCAGCGAAGCTGGTGGAACCCTATTGTTTTTGTTAGGATTATTATTAGGGGTCCAAGCAGCGAAGCTGGTGGAACCCGATTGTATCTGTTCGGATTATTATTATTATAATTATCCATGGCGACGCGAGTAATCCGACACCGTAGGGTCTACTTTTTATCAGTGAGGCGAGGGTCTGAACGTCGAGGAAGCAGTGCCAGCCAGAGTGCATGCTAGGCTATTAAAGGTTTGTTAGTAAAAGCTGTTTGAGAGGATGAATAATTACTTTTCTTTGGCATGGATCCATTTGAAGACAGTATTGGGTGAGTTCGTTCAGTCTTTAAATCTGTCATTATGCTGAGAAACAGCTAAACCATTTTATTGATAGGTTCTGAGTTTCTGTGCAAACGCGCGAAAACACGCTGGTATAATGAAACAATGACGGTAGCCTAATACATATATAGTCCACTTCGTTCCGTTGCTACCATAACATAACGACCTACAGCTGCAGTTTCTCGCTGCAATTACTAATATTGAATATAAACAAAAGACGCAATTTATGCTGTAGTCTGCCAATGTCTAAATAAATAATACGGTCCATTTGAAGGCAATATCGGGTGAGTTCGTTTAGTCTTTAAATCCGTCATTATGCTGAGAGAAATCGTATTCTCAATTTTATCTCTAAATTGACTGTAAGCTTAGGGTTGTAACTAGGTAGTCGTTTTGTAGGTGACTTAGTCTTAACTCGTCTTAACTATTGCTTGTATTTTTGCATAGACTGCGTTGTTGCTGTTCTTGTTTGTGTTAGTGTTAATCAGTTTAACCTACAGGGTCCAAGTTGAACTATGCGGTTGTTCCCTGCACTTGGAACGGTACTTCTCTCTAGGGTTTTCGACACACTTGTTCCTGATTATGATTATACACTTTGTTGTACGTCGCTCTGGATAAGAGCGTCTGCCAAATGCCTGCAATGTGATGTAATATTCCGTAGCAACAATTTAAACCCTACATTAGCCCTAAAATATGCCAATGGCAGTGAAAACGCTGCTCACTGAATAACGAAAAAAACGAGACAAATTTTCTTGTTAAATTATACCATGTCATTCTACAGTCAATATCTGGGACTAAACATTGAATAAATATACAATCTTAATAATTGGTTTTACGCGTAGAGATGTCCCTTTTGCGACTGAGTGGTCATATATTGTCTTGGATAATTCGTTTGTGAAATGTCGGCTATCTTCAAAAATAGCTGCGCGTAATACCACACCTGTTGCTTACAGCGTTGTCGCCCTTTTTAGTGCAATTTGGCTTGATTGCCAATTCATTTATGAATTATAGGTTAGCTATTAGAATTTTTCGACGTTCGGTAGTTTTGTGTCAAATGTAAAAGCCACGGAAAAGTGTCTCCCGCATTACCGATTGAGAGGATGAAAAGTGTAATTTGTCAGAATCTTTGCTAGATGGCAGTAGCAACTAAGGTTGGCAAATGAGGTGACCTGCGCTTGTGCATTCTTCGTGGTTGATATAGCGCAAGCTTAGACTCAGTTCACTTCAGTAGCAATAGCTGTTCCAATTTGGAAATATTTTATTATAGATAGATGCTGTATTGTTATTAAAATATGCTGTTTTTAGATCTATTTAAGTGTGAAAGACCTGTTTTAAAAATTATTTAGTTTACAAATGTTTAATTTTTGAAATATATTTCACGTATTTTTCTATTGTCAGTGTTGTAACACTATAGGCCTATGCATATTAATATGATGAAGACGCTTCAACTTAAAGGTTGTTAATGAACCAGGTTGTTCATAAATCATGAATTCGAAAATGAGGTCACCCCTTGTGGACATTACGTTTCTGATCTATTAAGGTAATTTCAGTATCGTTAGGTACCGAGTACTGAATCAGTGTCGCTTCATTATCGAGCATCGTGATACTAAACCTGGTATCGGTATCAAAGTCAAAATTTTGGTATCGTGACAACACTAGTGTGACGCTTTTTTTTAGATGCGGCATGGAAGCGCTGCAGCTGTACATACACGCTCGGCCATCTAAGTGTTACGACATAGTAAAGGCCTTTACGGGAAGCGGCCAGGACATATCCATGGCGACGTAACTAAGTCATCCGACAGCGTCTCTTAGCACAAAATTGGCCATAAGTCATCAATATTTTATACGATCATCATGATATTCAGTAGATATGTTGGGTGAAGGCATATGATCATGAGGACAGAGCCATTTTAAAATCGCTCCATAGGGGGCGTGATGGTGCCAATGCTTGGACCCCTCCCAACGCCGCTTGCGGCTTTAATTATTATTCTTATTTTTTTTCTCCGCTGAAAGTGTCTGAGGCTCAGCAACCATAAGCCCTAGAGCAACCACATTTGGCAGGTGGGTTCCTATGGCCCCCCACTACTCAGGCACTAAAAATCGGCCAGATGGTGGCGCTATAACAAAGGGTCTTGCGTAAAAGGCCATAACTCCCACACCATAAGTTAGATCAACACAAAACTTCATCGACCGATGCATCTGAACGTGCTCTACAACTTTGCCATTGGGACCACCTATGTCCGCTATATTGTTTGCCCGCCATTTGGGCTTTTTTATTAGTTGGGGTGCGGAAGAGCTGGAGCTCCAAATCAAAGTGTTACGACATCTAGTAAACTTTTTTACGGCAAGCGACATCCATGGCGACGCAAGTAATCCGACACTGTAGAGTCTAGTTTTTATCAGTGAGGGGACGGTCTGAGGGGACGGTCGGGGAAGCAATGGAAGACAGTGCCAGCCAGAGTGCATGCTAGGATACCTAGTTTGTTAGTAAAAGCTTTTTGAGAGGATGAATAATTACTTTTCTTGAGCATGGATCCATTTGAAGACAGTATCGGGTGAGTTCATTTAGTCTTTGAATCCGTCATTATGCTGAGAGAAATTGTATTCTCAATTTATTCTCTAAATTGACTGTAAACTTAGGGTTGTAACTAGGTAGCTGTTTCGTAGGTGACTTAATGCACTCGTCTTAACTATTGCTCAAATTTTTGCATAAGTTGTGTTTCCACCGCAGGAACTTTACCCCGGAACTAGGAACCTTTTGAGGAACTCAGTGCGTTTTGACCGCAGGAACTAGGGTCTATATTAAGTTCCGGGGACTTTACTTTACCCCCAAAAAAGTCCCTGCTTTCCAAAAGTACCGGAATCTTTGGGGTGGGGCTTGCAGCGCTGAACATTTCTGATTGCCCCCCCCCCAAGTTTTTTGTTATACCTGTTATTTTTCACTTTCTTGCCTTGCACATTTGTATTTTGCACACTTATATTTTTGCATAAATAAATAGTTGTGGATCCAAATGTGTGTATAGTGGCTGTTCTTTTAAATCTGAAAACAATGATAACTCCCGCACAGACTGTCTTGCTTACTGCTGAAATATTTATTATTTGTTAGATTTTGGTGTTTTTTTAGTAATGTCTTAACTTCTTACCTTTCTTGTTCTTTGTGCGCGGTGGGGCGAGTCCGAATCAGTCATCTCTCGGTCAATCTCTGCAATAGCTTGTAAAATCCGTTTACTTGTTCTAAGGCTAGCATTTCGGGCGTTTTGAATCCACTTTGCTACTACTGCTCGTCTTTTTTCCAGCGTTGACTGAGTTACCCCATTTGCAAAGCAGTGAATAATGATCAACAGCAGCACGACTTGAATCTTCTCCATGCTTAATGTTGTTGCAGTGTCGCACAAATAAAGATGCCTGTCCGTTGCTTTATATGGCGTCATCGTTGTTGTATAGTCGCGCGCAAAAATGATGTATAAAACAGCCGTCGCTATTTTACACGTCAGCTGACTAATTTGCCTAATCTTCGCGGGACTTTAGACCGCGGTGAAAACGCAGACAGCAGTGGGCTGAAGGAACCTTTTAGTTCCTCGAAAAGTAGTTCCTGGGACTAAAAGTTCCTTTTGGTGGAAACGCGGCTATAGAGTGTGATCCTGCTTGAAGTAGCCATGGTGAGCAACAAGGTAGGCTGTGGCGTTTAATCAATGCTCAACTGGTACTAAAAGTCCCAATGTGTGCCGAGAAAATATCCCCCACACCATTACACCAGCCTGCACCGTTGATACAAGGCAGGATGGACCCATGCTTTCTGTTGTTTAGACAAATTCTGACCCTACCATCTGAAAATCAGCAGAAATCGCGACTCATCAGAACAGGCAATGTTTTTTCTAGCTTCAAATGTCCAATTTTGGTGACCCCGTGCCAACTGTAGCCTTCCAGTTCTTAGCTGACAGGAGTGGCACCCGGTGTGGTCTTCTGCTGCCTATCTGCTTCAACGTGTTGTGCGTTCAGAGATGCTCTTCTGCATACCTCGGTTGTAATGACTGGTTATTTGAGTTACTGTTGCCTTTCTATCAGCTTGAACCAGTTTGGCCATTCTTCTCTGACCTCTGCCATCAACCAGGCATTTTCGCCCAGAGAACTGCCGCTCACTGGATATTTTCTCTTTTTCGTAGCATTTTCTATAAACCCTAGAGATTTGCATGAAAATCCCTGTAGATTAACAGTTTCTGAAATACTCAAACCAGCCCGTCTGGCACCAACAACCATGCCACGTTAAGTCACGTAAATCACCTTTCTTCCCCATTCTGGTGCATGGTTTGAACTTCATCCAACAGAACTCGTGAAACCACGCCAGTCCAGAACCATCACATCCGACTTATTCACCTGCGGGATCGTCCGAGGCCAGCTACATGAACAGTGGTTAACACATCCGTAGAATTTCTGCACAAACTGCCAGAAATTGCCTCAGTGAAGCTCATCTGCGTGCTCGATGTCCTCATTGGGGTCTTGATTTGTCCTGCAGTTCGGCGTCACAATCGACATGAGTGAGCAAGAGCACACCTTCGATGGCCGCCACTTCCATGTTCCCCCAGTTCTTCCATGGCCTGCATTCTCACCAGACAATGGGTGCATTGAGCATTACATTACATTACAGGCATTTGGCAGACGCTCTTATCCAGAGCGACGTACAACAAAGTGTATAACCATAACCAGGAACAAGTATGACGAAACCCCTAGAGAGAAGTACCGGTCCAAGTACAGGGAACAACCGCATAGTTCAACTTGGACCCTGATGGTTAAACTGATTAACACTAACAACGAGAACGGCAACAACGCAATCTATGGAAAAATAAAAATAAATAAAAATACAAGTAGTCGTTAAGACAGGCGCATCAACTAAGTCACCTATGAAACAGCTGCCTAGTTACAACCCTAAGTTTTAGTCATTTACAGGGTGGAAGGGAGGGATGGGGAGAGGTGCAGCCTGAAGAGGTGGGTCTTCAGTCGTCGTTTGAAATGGGTCACAGTCTCAGCTGTTCTGACCTCCACAGGGAGGTCATTCCACCATCGTGGGGCCAGAACAGACAGGAGACGTGTTCTGGAAGTGCAGGTGCGAAGAGGGGGAGGTGCTAGGCGTCCTGAGGTAGCAGAACGGAGGGATCTGGCTGGCATGTAGGGTTTGAATATCTTGTGAAGGTATGCTGGGGCTGATCCCTTGACTGCCTGGTATGCTAGGACCAATGTTTTGAATTTGATGCGAGCTATAACAGGCAGCCAGTGGAGGGTAGTGAGCAGGGGAGTTACGTGGGAGTGTCTGGGGAGGTTGAAGACCAGACGAGCCGCAGCATTCTGAATGAGCTGCAGGGGTCTGGTGGCAGATGCCGGTAGTCCAGCCAGAAGAGAGTTGCAGTAGTCCAGGCGGGATAGAACCATTGCTTGGACCAGGAGCTGGGTTGAGTAGGTGGTGAGAAAGGGGCGGATTCTGCGGATGTTGTATAGGAAAAATCTGCATGCCCGGGTTACTGCTGCAATGTTGTTGGAGAGGGACAGCCTGTTGTCCATCATCACTCCGAGATTCTTGGCGCAGGCTGATGATGTCACTACGGTGTCCCCTAAGGAAATGGAAAAGTCGAGGGGGGGAGAGGTTAGAGCAGGAATAAAGATTAGGTCCGTCTTTCCCGGGTTGAGCTTCAGGTGGTGATTGTCCATCCAGCTCTGTATGTCCCTCAGGCAAGCGGAGATGCGGGCAGGGACCTGTGTGTCCGACGGGGAGAAGGAGAAAAAGAGTTGCGTGTCGTCGGCATAGGAATGATAGGACAAGCCATGGGCAGATATTACAGGGCCAAGGGATCTGGTGTACATGGAGAAGAGAAGGGGACCAAGGACTGAGCCCTGGGGAACTCCGGTGGTGAGGGGACGGGGTGGTGATACCTTACCCGCCCAGGCAACCTGGAAGGAGCGGTCAGAGAGGTAGGACTCAATCCAGTCAAGGACTGTGCCGCGGATCCCTGTTGCTGCCAGGGAGGACAGGAGGGTAGAGTGGTCCACAGTGTCAAATGCAGCGGAGAGGTCTAGAAGAATCAGGACAGAGGAGAGGGAGGCTGCTCGTGCGGCATGGAGTGACTCACTGACCGAGAGGAGTGCAGTCTCAGTCGAGTGGCCAGGCCTGAAGCCGGACTGGTGGGGATCAAGCAGGTTGTTCTCAGAGAAGAAAGCAGAGAGCTGGTTGGATGCAGCACGTTCAAGTGTTTTGGATAGGAAAGGGAGGAGAGATACCGGGCGGTAGTTCTGAATGACTGAAGGATCTAGTGTGGGTTTCTTCAGCAGCGGGGTGATGTGGGCCTTCTTGAAGGATGAGGGGAAACATCCAGAAGATAGGGATGAGTTCACAAGGGAGGCGACAAAAGGGAGGATGTCTGGTGTGATTGCTTGAAGGAGAGATGAGGGGATAGGGTCGAGGGCGCAGGTGGTAGGGCGGTGGGTGAGCAGAAGCTGGGAGACTTCAGTGTCTGAGAGGAGAGAAAATGTGGAGAAACAGGGGGCGGAGGACGCAGAGGCAGGGCGCAGAGAGACGCAGAGGGGGCGGAGGACGCAGAGGGGGCGGAGGACGCAGAGGGGGCAAAGGAGCTGCGGATGTCTGCAATCTTTTTGTCAAAGAATGCTGCAAAGTCATCTGCAGTGAAGGAAGACTGGGGTGGAGGAGGTGGCACGCTGAGGAGAGAAGAGAAAATAGAGAAAAGTTGACGAGGGTTAGAAATGGAGTTATGAATTTTGGTTTGGTAGAATTTTGCCTTAGCGGCAGTGACAGAAGAAGAGAACTCTGTCAGGAGAGACTGATAGGCTGAGAGGTCAGATGGGTCCCTGGATTTGGCCCACTTCCTCTCAGCAGCCGGAGGTGGCCCTGGAGGTGCGTAGGATGTCAGACATCCATGGACTGGGAGGGGATGAACGTGCTGGCCTAGGGACGAAGGGGCATAGGGAGTCGAGTGCTGAGGAGAGAGATGAAGTTAGGGTGGAGGATGCAGAGTTAGTGGGAGCTTGGAAAATGATTGAAGAGGGGGAGGGAAGCAGTCACTCTGGGAGCAAGAGAAGAGGGTGATAGGGAGCGGAGGTTACGGCGGACAGTGACAGTGGGGATGGGAGGGGAGAGGGAGGGTGTGGAGAGGGGGAGGGAGAAGGAGATGAAATGATGGTCAGACGTATGCAGGGGGTAACCGTAAGATTGGAGCTGGAGCAGGTCCTCAGGAAGATCAGGTCTAGGAGGTTGCCTGCCTTGTGGGTTGGAGGAGAGTGTTGTAGGGAGAGGTCAAAGGAGTGAAGTAGTGGTAGGAAGGCAGCAGACTGGGAGGCATCTAGGTGGATGTTAAAATCTCCAAGGAGGATCAGCGGGGTGCCGTCCTCAGGGAAGGAGCTGAGCAGGGTGTCTAGCTCATCCAGGAAGCTTCCCAGGGGGGCGATAAATAACAATAATATAAAGGTTAGCAGGGTAGGTGATAGAGACAGGATGGAATTCAAAAGTGGATATGGACAGGTCAGGGAGGGGGAGAACAGAGAATTTCCAGGTGGGGGAGATCAGTAGACCAGTACCACCACCACGGCCAGATCGCCGGGGGGTGTGGGAGAAGGAGTAGGAGGATGAGAGGGCAGCAGGAGTGGCAGAGTTGTCTGGTGTGATCCAGGTCTCTGTGAGGGCAAGGAACTGCAGGGATTGGAGGGAGGCATAGGCGGAAATGAAGTCTGCCTTGCGCGTAGCAGACTGGCAGTTCCATAGTCCCCCTGTGACCGTGAAGTTCTCACAGGGGGTCAGCGGGGGGTAGCAGAGGTTAGAGGGGTTCCGTTGTCGAGGGGGGCCACGTCGCTGGAAGCGCCTTCTGAGGGGGAGAGCACAGACTGGAATGGGGAACTGGCTCATAAACTAGGAGGGAGCGACGCAAGCGTCGCTCCGAGTGTAACTAATTAGCAGCTGAAAAGCTGAGTCGAATAACGCACTGATTACCGAGGTTAACAGTTTGTGATAGTGCAATAATCGCAATCTATCAATTCTAAGAATCAAAGTGAAGCCCAACAACCTAAAAGCAAAGACACCTAACGCAACCTAAAAACAAAGACCAGTTTCCACACAGGGAAAAGTTTAAAATCTAACGCGGTATGTAATTAGTAAATGAACGCAGATACTTATCCACTCTAGCAGGACGGATTTCGGCAGTTCTACGCACCTGGACGAATTATACACTGTTGTATGCGCTGGACCTGGGATGCTCAGGTCCAGCGCATACAACAAAGTGTTCCAGTTCCCACCAATACCCAACAACTTTAATTTGTTTCTTGAAGAGGATACTTTTTATTTACAGGTGCGGTAATTTATAAATGCATTTCATGTTATTAACGGCATTCGCTTCTTTTGTGTTCAGGCAGTCTGCGTTTAATTTCTTTTTCATTTTATTTCCTTTATATCAACGCGTCAGAATTTATAAATGTATCTACCACAACTTAGTTCTTTCATGTATGTATTTCTTAGCTCGTTATAGTACATGTATTGGTTTGCCATCAACATGCTAGAACTTATTTGATTGTTTTAAGTTATAAGATCTGATAGAGGACATTTAATTTATGGCGTGTTGAATCCTTAATTTGTGAATGACTGAACACTTATAGCTCGTTAAACATTAAACACGTATTTAAGTTGCATAATTTTATATAGCTTTTGGTTGTGTATTTGCTTTGATACTGAATGAATAAGTTATTGTTTGTTGGAATACGCACGTGTTCCGGTTTGCCGTTTCAGCGTGTTAGTTGACAATTGACTTATAAATGCAAAAGTTTATGCCAACAGGAAAGAATTTGATCCACGTCTTTTTCATTCTGTCATTCATTTGTATAATTTTCTTTATTCTGTAAAATATTGAATATGATTTGAATACCAGTGAATGCATTGTGTTTTTTCTGCTTGTTTATTTAGAATCATGGTATTCAAATAAACATGAAGTGAACTTAAACGTGGATCAAACTTTTTCCTGCTGGCTTAAATGCTCTAATTTGAACTGCCCTCAACACATCACCTCATTTTCCTCAATCCTGACTGGGGGAAAACCATAGTTTCTCAAAGGAGCAAATAAGAATTATATGTTCTATCAGACTTTTGGGAAAATAAGTGTCTGAGATCATTTAATGATTTGTGCACTGCATTAAATCTGCCAGGTAGCTTTTTTTTTTATCTTACTGTAATCGGTTATGGTTTTCCTTGAAATTCTGCACTTCCATCTCTGAACAGAATAACCCTGTATACTTATCTGCATGTGAAAGGTCTTTTTAGGACCCCTGAGGACCCCCCCCAAGCCTGTTTGCCTCCCCATGTTACAAATAAATAACCCTTGTTGCTGAAACATTGCAACCATAATATGGTTTAGAGATTAAAACACGCATTTTAACACTTTCACATGGTATACATTTTGTGAGATCAGTTTGTGACCATAAAATAAATGGCTTGGGGATAAGGACACCTAAAAACAAGAAAATAGTAAACTTCTGTGCACAAACTACCTGCTTCAAGCAAGACCTTAATTGGCCCCTTTACAAACACATTCTAATCGGAAGCAACAGCAAAGCAAACCTTTGCTTATATAAACCAATAGGGCAGCACCAAATGTTGGCATTGAAGATTTGGACTTGGGCGTACCCGTTAGTTTTCTCCCTTCGGGCACTGTACTTTCAAGAACAGCTGAACTATGGCGCTGGCGCATATCTCTTGTCCCGAGGCTGGCCTCCCCTGGAGTGGTGTCTCCATCCACTTTTTGCAGTGAAGGTGTGGTCACATTTTAGAAATGCGGAGGTAGACTTATTCACCTCCTGAATGAATATGAATTGCCCGTTATGGTTTGCAATGACATCTGCTAGCTTGTTCCCTCTGGGAGTGGATAGGATGCCCCATCGCTGACCTGATGGCCATCGTCATGCCTTCCCTCGCTTTGGCTTGATACCGCAGTTGCTAGCCAAAGTGAGGAAGGAGAAACAACCCCTCATTTTGATCGGGCCAGATTGGCCTCACAAAGACTGGATGGCTGACATAGCTCTGCTGTTGACAGGGATACAGTGGAAACTTCAGGAAAAAATGTATACTGACATACGGTGTTTTCACACTTAAAAAGACTTTGCTGACTGTATGAACTGATCTTATTTGTTTGAAGTTTATGTACTATGACCATAACATTTGTAACCGTTTTTCTGTCTTTTGTAGATGGATGACATCACCGAGGTCAGGTTTTTTAAAAATGCAATCAATTTTGAGTTGTACTCGGGTTTTGCCTTTGAGACTACTTCTTACACAAATGTTTCAATTTCCCTTATTGGTTCCGCCACTCGGTCTTGAAAATTAGGTTTACTTTGGCAATATTTACTGAACATATTCTTCCTCGGTATCAGTATTTAAAACAATCTTGAAGTAGTCAGTACCATTGTAACTCTAAAGTTCTCTGTTTAGTTTTTAGCTCATTAAAACAGGGTCTGACGTTTGTAGCCTAATTGACAGTCAATTCGGCTATTTATGTGCTATGGTGCAACTGCTCAAGGGAAAGTTTTTGCATCACACAGGCTTTCCCACTGATTAACTTGGTATATGAGAGTATGGGCTTGCCCCTCCGGTGACAGTCCATGCCCACTCGAAGTTCGCTTTTTACAATTTTATCAGCTAGATGCAAAAAAACACGATCGGTCACATGTCCAGTTTTGAGCTCAGCTTCCAACCGCCTCTAACTGTGGCTAGGAGCGACTGAAGGAGAACCCCTTGATTGGCCATAACTACCACTGTTTGTTGTTCTACATCGGGGGCTAATGTTTTATGACAGGGCTTTAGGGGACTGGGTTCCCATATGCAGCTTAAAGTGAAGCTAATAAGGAAAAGAACTTCAGGGTACAAGTACTTATTGTTCTATGAGTTATTAGCAAGCTTTAAGCCCCGTCTTCCCTTTGCTGAAAATTTGTCTCAAAGAAAGACTATGTATGGGCTGCAATGTCCCTTAAGCAACCACTGTATGCAATCTGCAATTCGCAAAAGCGCATTTTTGACTATCAAGATGGCGTTGTGTATATCGTTTCAGTCTCGAGATTGGATAAAATCCAATTCCCATATGCATATGCAGCTTAAAGCTTGCTAATAACTTGTAGAACAATGGGTACTTGTACTCTAGAGTTATAATCAATATAATTATATATACATAATATATCATTATGACTTAAAACCAAGATTGCTTGCTAACTAGCTAGCTACGTTTATGATTACATTTTTATTAAGCGGAGTGTGAGCTAATGTTAATTTCAGAAGCTGTTGTTAGGCAGATCTATCTAGCTTAGTTTTCCATAATGTGCAGTTAACACATTATTTGTTTAACAGTATTATTTACACCTCACAAGGTTATATTTCACACAGGAAAACATCCTTTGCAGCGTCGCTGGATTCTAAATCAGAACTGCAGCGTACTGCCACAGTGTTTTTCACTGCGCTACCATCACTGATTACACTGACAGCCTAACATCAATGAAAATTTCCCACTGGCTAGTTGTTGCATGGTCTGCAATGTTTACGTGGACCAGAGCTGTTTTGACTGGCTTGAAAAGTGCACAAGTTCACAATGTTCACCTTGTTGCGGACACATAATACTGCAGTGTGATCAGCGAACAAACTCAGAGACCAATCCATAGTCCCTCCCCCTGCGATTTCGTCAGGGACTACTATGAATGGACTACAACTTTTAATTTGGTGCACACCTAGACACCATTGAGGTTGGCTGTATTAGACCACAATTATTAATTTCATTACTTTTTTAGTAAAGTCTCACCTTTGTCCAGCAGTGTCATGAATTGTCATAGTACCCAGTTAATAAAATGCATATTGCAGCAAAATTATTGTGAAGACATTTGACGTGCATTTCAAATCTTTATTAAAGCTGACATTAACAGAGCAATTTTACCATCTACTTCAAAATTAATGTTTCTAAAAACAAAATTTCAAATTTCTTAAGCAAAACATTACCAATTATACCTTGAAAACACGAAGACAATATTGTATAAAAATATTCCCACCTAATGAAGTCTACACAAAAGCCATGACAAGGTCATCTAGAGAAAAACAAATTACAAAAAAACAGCTGGTTAACTTAATTTTTTTGTCAATCACATTAAGAGTCCAGCAGTTTTATCCAGAATTTACTTTACCTGCCTGAACTGTACTGCAGAGCTTGAAATACAATTGTGAGAAAATCACAGGAACATTTGCTTAAAGCCAATATTCTTACAAAAAATGGATAAAGCGCAGATTGCAACCTTTACTGCAAGGAGATCTACATTGTTTTGTCTCTTAAATTGAGAAGTGGAACAGATAAGACATCATAAAATTATGTTGATTGGTATGAAGGATGAGTAAGAGTGAAAAGTGACCCCCACCTTAAAGTTCAAGGTTTTTAGGAGACCCCAACCCCACCCAATTTTAGACTCCTCCCAGCTCAGTCAGAGTCGCTGTCTCCCTCGCTGTCAGCTTCCTTCACATCCACGCTGAACTTGTACTCCTGGTCACACCCCATGTATGCATCACTCATGAAGTACAGTGTGTAATTGTGAATGCCTTGTGCTGGTGCCACAAAGTCCAACTTAACCTGGAGTGGGAAAGGGAAAACCACACTGCCAGTTAAAAAAGGGCCCATTTTTTATTTTAAAAAGTAAATGTACAAGGCAAATTGAAAACAGCAAAAAACTAAAAATGGGGTAGGATTAGAATTGCTAACTTGAGAGAGAATGTGTGGTTTGTGATTCAACTACAGCCCAGTTCACAAATAACTACAATCAAACCAAAATGTATCTATTGACAAATTATATGAAATATATGACAAATGAATGCTTTCCTGATGTATATGGTCATTATTGTTTCAATATAGACTATATAGCTATAGCTACATGGCTTCAGGGGGGAAACCCTATGAACCCAAAATGCAGAGAATAGTAAATTAAGAACCTAGTTGGGTTCTTGTTCAAAACTGCTGACTTTTAGTTATTCATGCTCAAAAACTTGAGGCCTTACAAATACAATGGAGCAATGCATTTAGGAATTTCTGTCTGAATTTGAAAGTCAGACAGAAAGGATGAAGGAACAGTTTCTGATTTGCATTAATGTGTTCACATTTTCTTTGCATTAAGTGGTGTTCGGTATTACTAGTCTAAGTAAAGCAAAATGGTTTACATAAGTTACCTTAACTTGTTTTATACTTCTGCGTAGTACACGTAAAAATGGGTCTGCGTAGAGGTTGTGCGGAATGTTGGTTGCATGGTTGCAGACCACGGCTGCGTTAAGGCCGTGTACCTCGCGTAGTTAGCAACCAGTGCCCGTATACACCATAAGATGATGATTGGTTGACTGCTGACATGATGTCACTGGCATAAGGCTCTGCAGGGCCGGCCCGACCCAATAAACAAAGTAAACATTTGTTTAGGGCCCCGTGATTGGTTTGGGGCCCCCTCCCTCCAAGATATATAAATATATATTTTTTAAATAAATAATTGTGTTCCCTAAGACAATGGCTTTTTCATTAATTTTAATATATTTCTATTGGTGCCAAATCTTTCTGGCTTGGGGGGTGGTTTTCGACTGAAACAGAGGGCTCCATATAGACTTTTTGTTTAGGGCCCCCAAAAACCTTTGGCCGGCCCTGCAGCTCTGGCTAACAGGTTATAACAGTTGATTCACAGGTGAATGTCTTCATTGCAACAAGTTACATCTAGCTGAGCATTTTTGTGGTCATTGGTGCAGTATTTAGTAGGTTTGAAAATATGAATGAAGGTATTTTCTTTAGAACTAGAACGGTCAGTAACAAAATCTAATTACGTGGCCTGCGTAACCTGTGCAACATGCCGCACAAGTATAAATGATCTGCGAGTGCCGCACACAACGCAAACTATGCAGACTACGCAGAAGTATAAAAAAGCCTTAAGTGTTCATGAATATTATCAACAGTTCTAAAATTGTATGTTGCAATGTGCTATTTATTTGACTACAAAATGTAAAGTTGAATGCATTAACTATTCTTCATGAATTCAGATGGCCCATATACAAGCCTAATTTTTTCAGAGAATACTATAGAAGACCACACAATAGTTTTTAATTGGTCACATTTTCTTTCCCAGAACATTTGAAGAAACAGACCTGCTGAATCAGTCTCCTCCCAGTAATGTACATACCAAACTTAAAACCATTTTTCTATTCATGTATTCTGTAGTTACGGTATAGTTGTTCACTAGAAGCGGTAATACACATAACAGTTACTGTAAGGAAAGTCCCAGATATTATATTGTGAACTCAAATAATTTTACTACTTAAAAAAAAAAGAAAAAAGAAAAAAAGAATTATTCATTTTCTTTACACAAACACTGGTATGCAGTATTACTGTTCTAATCTCAAGCAGACAGACTTACCTTTGCTTTCTGCTGCAGTGTCAATCTCTTAATGGAAATCAGGCTATTGGATTTGGGGTCTCCAATCACCACCCACCAGCCTTCCTCACGTTTCTGTCCCAAAACATGCATACAAATCAAAGCTGTACAACACCAAGCATGACCAAAACACATTGTAATGCGACTGCATGTCATCACAGAATATTTCATCACACCATCAGCAGTAAATGCAAATAAAAGATGATTAGATTAGCTTAGATGATATCTAAACATTAGTGCTAATGAGTTGAACAATTTAACAGCACACATACAAGCAACACAAAGTAATATTTCCAAAAGTGATGGAAGCCATTAGATGTGTTTCTTGCTTTTTTCTTGTGTTGTATATTTTCATCTTCAAGAGGGCACAGGCCAGGAGATTATTAAAATCTTATATAAATAAAATAAATAAAAACTGGGCAAGTCATGGCTTGGTGGGGCGAAATACCCCATATACCTAATTCAGCACTGAGAAAGGTTTCAGGATTTCCTACAGAAATAACCACAATGACCACAGACTCTCAGCCCTTAAGAACATTAGCTCCTGTACCTTCTGACTTCATGTAAACAAACAGAATTCACAACTTCATACATATAAAGCCCAAAACTGAGAGGATTTTGCATTTCTTCCTTCTTTTTCCTGCGGATTACATAATTACAAATGCTCCAGCACCACAATCAACAACTCTCCCCATTGGACATTTACCAGCATTTGTTCATTACAAAGTCTGATCAAAGTAGCCAATTGCAGAACACTAATACACAAGCAAAGGATGTTGTAAAAAATTAGTGGACACCATCTTGGTTGTGTGTGGAAGGAAAGTTAGGCTGTGTCCGAATAATCTTTTTTGCTTAGGAAGGTTCCTAACTGAGTGAAATGACCCGGAAATATCTAAGTGACAGCCATGATAAGAGCTGTTCGAATTCTCTAAATGCTAAGGAAAGGTGCTTCAATGCTTCCTATCTTATCTCCTTTAGCATAGGGCACACTGGACCGTCCTTTACGTAAGGAAAGGAGATAATGCCGTCCCACAATTCCTTACGGCAGCAACATTTAAAGCGAAGCACCATTCGGCCGTTCACGAACACAAACAATGAACATGACTGAGTTGTGTCGTGGCTTTTAAGCTATTATATGCATAGGCTTATAATCAGATCATAATCAGCTTATTAACCATGACACAGAAGTCTCTCTTTCAAAGAAAAAGGGATACAAGACATTTTTAGCCAGATTATGTTTTTAATTCAATGTTTGAAACTTATGAATGATGATATGATAGTATGATTTCATAGTAATGATAGTAGTAAATTTGTAGGCCTAACATGTTATGCCTATCTTGCATTAAATTTAACCCCTTAGCGCACATGCCAAATCTTGCCAATCCTTGCCCATTTAGGGGGTACCCCATTTAAAGCTCCAGATGTGAACACCACAGAGACTTGAAAAATGGCTTAAATGAAGCAGGACATTTGTACAATTTACAATACTAATGCAGATTAGTTTATATTCATAATTTTGGAAGAAATAAAGTGCCACAAATGCAATTGTCCAGACAAAGAATCAACAATGAATTTGCACTTTTTTAGTTTGCAGTGAAATACCGAGAGATTGCATATATACAGCAGGTTAAACTATACATGTTCTGGATCAAAACCTTCTTGACCACAAGTTCATAAAATTTAAGGGTGGATATGTAGAACTACTATAGATTTATGAAGCAAAAACTAAGCTGTGTCTCCAAATCTATCCAAAATGTCTAAATTTTGCATTGCTGTAAATCAACATATTCACGTATTTCACTGCAAATCAACTGTTGCATCATTTTCAAGTGGGAATTACAAGCTTTCCTTCAGTACAGTGGTCTAAAATATCTAGGGGTCCAGAACCATATCCAAAATCTCTCCAAAAATAAATAAAATGCTTTTTGTCCATTATAAAGCATATAAACGAGCCCCTTAAGTTTTAAAATGGAACATTGCTATCAGGTTAAAAAATAATGCAAAAATATTGTCACACAATGCGGTACAGTACCTAAATGTGTAATAATTAACTCTAGTATGTATTTCTCTGTATTTTCTCTGTACTCTCGTATGTTTTCTTGTATGGGGATAGGGCGACGTGAAAACAATTTTCAACGATCCACCACGTTTTGTTCCAACTCTCACGTCATCACTGTTGCATGCTTCACAAAAACACTATTATTACACTATTAACTAATGCTTACATTACATTGTGAAATATTCACATTATATAATACCACTAACCTATTTAAAGACACTCAATTTCAAAAATAACGTACATAACCGAAGTATTTTGAGCAGTAATACTTGCATAGCAATGATGAAATCTATGTTCAGTAGATGGAGACAGAGGCAGTATATCAATGATACTGTTCTATTCACTTCTGTTTTGCTCCAGAAAACAAAGTCATCTAGGTATATCAGCAAACATACGGCTTAGCTATGCCCAGAAGTCCTGAATTATAATAGTATTTTCCAAGAAATTACGATAAACCGTTTAACCTCGTATCGTTAGGTTCAACGTCTTTTACTGCTACCATAGAGTGAATGCGTAAGTGAATGTGATAAGAAAATGTTCGGTTATGCTGACCTAAAAAACGCTATTCCAAAAGCAAAATTAGACATGTTATACATCGTTAGAAAGCTGAATAAATGAATTGTCAATCAAGCCAGACTGTACTAAAAAAGGTGACAATGCCGTAAACAACACGTGTGGTATTACGCACAGCTATTTTGGAAGGTACCCAGGCATGACAAATGCACGTAGCCTATATTTCACAAACGTATTGACCAAGACAATATATGACCATTCAGTCTCAAAAGGGACATCTCTACGCATAAAACCAACGGTAAGGTTGTATATTTATTCAATATTTAGTCCCAGATTTTGACTGTAGAATGACATGGCATCATTTAAAAAAACTTTCTCGTTTATTTTGTTATTCAGTGAGGAGCGTTTTCACTGCTGTATTGGCATATCTTAGGGCTATTGTCGGTATATCTTGTTGCTATGATGGAATACGATTTTTTAGTGGTGAAAGAATATGCTTATGAATGCTAGGATAAATAATATTGTCCATTATGTCATGGGTGGGGGGTGTAGTTGTAGATGAGACTGCAGGGAGGGGACTGCAGGGAGGGGGTACGTGTTAAATGAACGACCAGAGCGACAATGTAATTTCTTGGAAAATACTATTATTATTGAGGACTTCTGGGCATAGCTAAGCCATGTTTGCTGATAGACCTAGCTGACAGTTTCTGGAGTAACACAGAAGCGGATAGAACTGTATTATTGATTTACTGTCTCTATCTACTGAACACAGATAAAATTTCATCATTGCTATGTAAGTAAATGGTAAATGGACTGCATTTATATAGCGCTTTTATCCAAAGCGCTTTACAATTGATGCCTCTCATTCGCCAGAGCAGTTAGGGGTTAGGTGTCTTGCTCAAGGACACTTCGACACGCCCAGGGCGGGGTTTGAACCGGCAACCCTCCGACTGCCAGACAATCGGTCTTACCTCCTGAGCTATGTCGCCCCTAGTATTTAGGGGGTAAATAAGTATTACTGCTCAAAATATTTAGGTTATATACGTTATATTTGAAATTGAGTATCTTTTAAATAGGTTAGTGGTATTTCATGAGGATATTTAACACTGTAATATAAGTGTTCATTGATAGTTTAGTAGTTTTTGTGATGCATGCAACAGTGATGACATGAGTTGGACCACTGCCAAAATGTGGTGGATGGTTGAAAATTGTTTTCATGTCGTCCCATCCCCATATAAGAAAACATATGAGAGTACAGATTATAGAAATACATACAAGAGTTAATTTACACATTTAGGTACTGTGACAATATTTTTGCATTTTAAAATCTGATATCAATGTTTAATCTTAAACCTTCATAAGGGGCTCATTTATATGCTTTACATTGGACAAAATGCATTTTATTCATTTCTGGAGGGATTTTGGATATGTTTCTGGACCCCTAGCTATTTTAGACCTCTGTACTGACTGAAAGCTTGTAATTCCCACTTGAAAATGATGCAACGGTGTGTTCTCCTTGAGTCAAAACAGTTGATTTGTAGTGAAATACGTGAATATGGTGATCCAGGACATGTATAGTTTAATCTGCTGTATATATGCAATCTCTCGGTATATCATTGCAAACTAAAAGAGCAAATTTTGATTTTTTTCCTAGACAATTGCATTTGTGGCACTTAATATTGTAAATGGTACAAATGTCTTGCTTCATTTATGCCAAGTCTCTGTGGTGTTCACATCCAGAGTTGTAAAGCTTTAAATGGGGTACCCCCTAAATGGGCAAGGATTGGCCAGATTTGGCATGTGCCTAAGGGGTTAAACTAAACATAAATAAGGTAGCAGGCCCCGATGGCATATACCCAAGGGTACTCAATGAAATCATCATTAAACCACTGGTAGGTATTTTTAGACAATCCTTAGAAACTAGAGAAATACCTGAGGACTGGAAACAAGGTAACAGAACACCAATATATGAGAAAGGGGACCATACTGGCTACAGGGTAGCAGTGGGAGGGCTATTATTTGAGCAGGGAACTTTTGGAAATGGAGTCCCAAAAAGATCAGTGCTGGGATCACTGCTCTTCCTCATATATATCAATGACCCTGACGGGGACATAGAAAGTACATTAGTCAAATTTACAGATGATACAAAACTGGGAGAGATAATAGTTTGCAATCTACTAAAGTAATCCAAGAAGCTTTTAATAAAATCCAAAAGTGGGCAGGGAAACCAGGCAAATTAAATTTGATATAGCTAAATGTAAAGTTCTGCATGTGACAAAATAAAAACATTAGGCAGGATTACTTTATGGGAGGAACAAAATTGGAATGTGCTCAGTTTGAAAAAGATTTGGGAGTAATGGTTGATCAATGCCTTCCAGGTTCTAGGCACTGTGCTGCAGCAGTAAAAAGGCCAACAGGATGCTGGGATATATAGCCAAATGTATTGAGTATAAGTCCAAGGAAGTTATACTTATCTCATATAGTACATTTGTTAGACCACACGTATTGTGTGCAGTTCTGGGGACTGTACTACAAGAAAGATAGAGAGGCTCTGGAAAAGGTTCAAAGAAGAGCAACCAAATTGATTCCCGGTATAAAAGATAAAAGCTAGGAGGAAAGACTTAAGATGCTTAATGCTCAAGCTTAGTAAAAGGAGACTCGGGTGATTTAATTGAGGCTTTTAAATTCATGAAGGGGATCAACAAAGTGAACTACAAGAGATTCTTCAGGTTGAGTTCTGTTAGTAGAAAATTTATAAAGGAGTCAGACACAGTCTCAATATTTAAATCTAGATTAAAAACGCACCTCTATGCTCAGGCTTACAATCAGTTGTAGTCTGGAGACAGGGTGCGAGAAGCCTGTAGTCATAGAGCTTTGTAGGTGGCAATCCTTTCCTTACTGTCACCTGTCAATCAGCTGTGACCCGACTTTACATGGGCTGGCTCTTGATAGGCGGGTATGGTTGTCTACCCCTCATGACTGCATGGGCTCGCCATCCCTGTCCTAGTAGATATGCAGCCATATTCTACTCCTGGCGGGGTCCCCCCAATACATACCACTGGCACTTTACTCACTGTCTGCTATATTGCAAATTCCCTAATTGCCGTTTCCACCCTCTTCCCCATGCTGCCGGTGGGGCTCTTGCCCCAACCCTCGAGAGTGCTTTGAGAGTCGTCTGGTCTCCCCCACCTCTGCCGTCCAGCCCCTCCTTCGTCATTGCCTCCACCCTGCCCACATCTGCCGCCACCTGCTGTTCCCCATCACCGCCACCCAGCCCCACCCATCATCTGAGCCACATCACATATCATATCTTGTGCATAAACTGGCTGACATGCTGGTCACCACTCGGCACCCTGAGCCGACCAGAGGAGGATGGGTTTCCCCCTTGAGCCTGGTTCCTTCCAAGGTTTCTCCCCATCTGCCACAGAGAGTTTTTCCTTGCCACTGTTGCCTTAGGCTTGCTCCTGTGGGGGTTTAGGCTAGGGTTGTCTGTAAAGCGTATTGTGACAACTGTTGTAAAATACGCTATATAAATAAAATTTGATTGATTGATTGATAGAACGAGGGGACATAAATGGAAATTAGCGAAAGGTAAATTCCATACAGACATTAGGAAGAATTTTTTCATGCAGAGAGTAATCAAATAGCCAGCCAGGTCACGTAGTAGAGGCAGAATCCCTGGGTACTTTCAAGACTAGGCTTAATATGGTGTTAGATACTATCTAGTCTGTAGGTAATCAGAGCCCAAGGTACAGTTTAGTCAGGAAAATGGCAAGCATTGTTGGACTGAATGGTCAGATCTCGTCATTATGTTATGTAAAAAAAAAAAAAAAAAAAACATTTCATTTTCAGGGACTGCATTTAAGGCACACCAAAATGATACACTTATGTCTGTCATCGCATTTCATATTGGCCAACATGTTAATGACACATCGCAAATTTTGATCATATCATGCAGCTCTAATTTACAGTATAGGCCAGAAGTATTAGGCCAGCTTTGGTTTTAAAAAAAATAAACAAATGAATGAATGAATAAAAGCTTTAGGTAGAGAAGAATTCAGTAAATTAATATATTTATTGAATAACAAACTGAAGTACAAACTTTTTCTACCTGCAATAACACAAAAAGATGTTTTACTTAAAAACAATACTAGACATAACTTTTGCAGACCTGCCAACCTTAGGAAAATATTTTGAGTACCACAATAGTCAGTGTAACGCTTAGTTCACATGCTTTCGCACTTCGCTTTGCACGCACATGCACACACAAGCCTTTCTTCATAATTATAGTTTTGACTGTTGAAGTGATCAGGGAAAATTGTATAATTTGACCTGATTCTAAAATATCACTTGCACTGCACTGGGCTATATTACGATACACTTGCAAGTCAAAAGTTTGAGTACACCTGCTTAAAACAATTTTTTCATGATTAATATTTCATTATATGATGTGTGCGCTTATACAAACTGATAACCATCAGTTAAGTGAATTGCATTCAATTATTTAATAAAAATTGAAATGATTTATTTTGTGTATTGTAACATACGTTTTAATTTTCAAGTATTTAAAGAAACTTATGTTGCGATGTAAAACACTGTCAATTATGAATAAAACCTAACCTAAGTTTCTGTTCATGATTTCCATTTTTATTTAATAATTAAATAATTGAATCAGCCTATATAGGCACACATCATATAGGCCTCATGGAAAAAAAAGTATTCAATTGAAAAATTATCTAGGAATGTAGGCCTTTGTAACTAGAGGTTTAGCTAAATTATTACCTGAAGCTCCTTGGTGGCTAATGTCAAAATCATAATTGCACAATGTACAAAACGGACGTTTTGAGGGGCGGAGGCACGGCCATTGCTCCTGATATTTTGCGAGGAACTTCTGGGGGGCATGGACTCGCTTCTTTTTAGTAGGTCTGCTGCTCTCTCTCTCTCCTTAGCCGCGTTTCCACCAAAATTACCCGGAACTTTCAGTCCCAGGAACTACTTTACCAGGAACTAAAAGGTTCCTTCAGCCAATGGTTGTCTGCGTTTCCACCGGGGTCTAAAGTACCGCGAAGATTAGGCAAATTAGCCCACTGACGTATGAAAAAGCGACGTTGTCGTCGGTCCATCTGTCATATGATTTCTTCTGTAACCCCATACTACCACCGAAGTAGCCTACATTATTTTCTAATAACCGGGACAGCCCGGAGGGGTTTATTCCACTTATATACAACGGGTTACCAACAATGACTATATATGGTTACTTTTGTATTTATTGATTTTCATATATCCTCTCAAACACATTCATTATGTTTTTATGCGAACATTCGCTTTCATGTCTTGACATCCGAAGCGACAGAATGCATTCACATTTATATGTATAACTGCCAACAATAGCATAAAACATGCACACGTTGTAAACAATTTGCTGTTTGATTACTTTCTCGTCGTCAATTCCATATAGGCTAATCGCAAAATGACAAGAATAGAACGAAAACTCGGACTTGCGTGAAAATGTAAATTAGTAGTGGTACAGCCACCGTTTGCTTTCCTTTGAAGTTACTGCTAGCCGAGCAGCGAAGTGCGCCCTCCAGATGCGAACCATGCACCATAAATTAGTCCATAGTCTTCCTGGTCTTTTCGTGGAATTGAAAAATGGCAGTAAAATTGAGTAAAATTACGGCAGTCTGAAAAAGCTAAAGGGAAGATTACTAGAATTAACCTGTTATTTTACCCAGACAAAAAGTGTGGAAGGTGATTTCCAGTTTGCTTGTACTGTACTTGTACATCACCAATGTTAATTACGCAGAACTACCGCATACCTCACATCTGTATCAAACGTTTTGAGTCAATTACAACGGGCTAACAAAGAAAATCCGGAAGAAAATATTCATCAACCGAATTAATCCGTTTGAATGTTTTAGTACGTAATATGCTGTCCCAGCACGAATGCTTAGCATTTTATAAAACGAATACTAAAGCAAGAAAAGAGCAGAAGAGCACACGTTATAATTCCAACACAAATGCTGCGAGTACTCGACCAATCAGAAATGTTCAGCGCTGCAAGCTCCACCCAAAAGGTTCCTGTACTTTCGGAAAGTACTACCCCCCGAGCAGGAACCTTTTGGGGGGTAAAACAAAGCCCTGGAACTAAATTTAGACCCTAGTTCCTGCGGTGGAAACGCACTGAGTTCCTCAAAAGGTTCCTAGTTCCGGGATATAGTTCCTGCGGTGGAAACGCGGCTCTTGTTAGTATCCTCGTCATCTGACATCATGATTATTTTCTAATTGCAAGGCTGGTCGGGTGACTGGCTGCAATAACAGGAATTATTTGCTACATTAGCAGTCTATAGTCAAACACCTTTGCAATGGTCACGAGGCTAAATCATATTCGAGCTACTACTACGGCTAACTATATACACAAATTTATCTCATTAGGATATACCCCTTGAAATGCATCATCTCGTAAAGTTACCGAACATGTTTTAACGTTTTATATGTTAACATTACGGTCACATTTTTGTGCTTGATTATTACTCCCCACTTCCCATTTTACCTCAGCAATGCAGCGTTATGCCTCAGTGGATAATAAAGTACTGCTGCGTATCAGTGAATGTTGAGTGGGTCGGGGAGGGGTTACAGAACCACAAGCACAAGGTCGTAGCATCTGGTTCAATCCGAGGGATGTAGTTTAAATACCGAATAAATGTATGGGATTATTTGATTGTTTTTCGTAATTAAATTACAATAATTTTTTTTTTGTGTAGTTTCAGCTGGCATTTCGTACCTGCGTATTTTGACCAAGAATTGCGTCGTTGGTACACAAAATGCATGCAAGTTGGCAGGTCTGCTTTTGTCAAAATAACCTCTATTGGCTTTAATTACAGTTAAATTATTTAAAGAATTATCCAATCATTTCACAACGTGGGAGATAGAGGGGTGGGAGGGAGGTGGAGGGGTAGTTAAATTGACTGAAATCTTACCAACCTTAAGTTTTTTAAAACCACAGGAAGGCTAACACTATTAGCCTGTAGTGTAAGTAAAATGGGCACTAAAGTAGCAAAAAATATAGCAAAGAAGGATATATCCTTTTAGACCAGCAGATCTTAGTCATCCTTTCACTGTAGTCAGGGCAACTGGTTCTTCCTGTAGTTGTGCTGCAGTTTCATGCGTTCCTTTTGCTAGACAACGCAAGATATTTTTCTTCCTCTTGATCTTCCTGGTCTTCTGTTACATTACTGCCCATCAGCTTGACCCTTCTGAGTGTGTACTGAATACTGCACTAGGAAATCGTAAGCTTCTTTGCAATGTATGACTAGAAAAACCTTGCCAAAATATGATTACTTGGCCTTGCACATCTAAGTCCAACTCTTCCTTCTTTGCCATATTTCTTGCAACTTTATTGCCTATTTTACAGTTAGGCTACAAAGTCAAAAATGGCTCTAATAAGACAAGAGGGTGGGAACTTCCTGGTTCCATGTAATTGCACAGAAAAGTATGACATGAAAGCCAAGGTTTGAATAGGCTACTCCATAATTATTTTTGTACCCCCAGTAATACCGTTCATCAGTTATTTGGCTTATCATTATTCCTTCATTAAAATTTTACATGCAAATTAATTTCTTTAATTGTAGATTCAATTTGCTACAGCAGTACCTGTGGAAACAGAGGAGCAATGACAGGTCCTGTTACCTCCTCTTCTCTCTCCAGCTGCACCAGTACCAGAACTGGTCCACCACTATGGATAAAGATTTCAAAATATCAGAGAAAAACATTCACACATGCACAGCAGATTCACCTGGGTCAACAAGTCCAAAATCAATAAGCTGTTACAGGACTTACATGGACTATAACAAATGAATACATAAAGCCTCAGCCACACTAAGAGCCCAAGAGGTTAGTGCCACCAATTTCAAAGTTTCACATTTCCATTCCAAAGGTAGGTAGAAAGGAAAATGCTATTCTTCCAGTGACTACTAGGAACATTAAAAAGCAACCACTTAGTCTGCTGCTTTGTGGAATGACAATGTTTAAAAAAAAACATTTGTGAATGCAGAATGAAATTCCGAGACTTTTGTCCAAAATAGCTACCCTAAGTGACAATCTCAAAGATTTCAGTTTTGTTCTCTATGGCGGTGCCAATGGCGAGAAGCGGTAATTGCAGGTGTGCTTTTGGACCTCACTTCCCATAGATCCAACCGGATCCAACCAGTGTCGCCTGTGTGACGTCAGTCAGTTGGCACGCCAACTATAACACTTACTATTTACTGAATAAAAAACGGTTGTTATAAAAGTAACGTTATGTACATACTCACATTTGTTGTCTAACATTAGGCTAACTCAAGATGTCTTTACACTGCCGAGCCGGGTTAAAATGCCGTAGCAAACCTGGGGTAGAATTAGTGATGATCAATTTCTGCAAACATTCTTTATCCACCTTTTGCCCGGTATGAACATCTTTACACTGCAGAGAGAATTTGCGGGATTCGCTGTGGCTCGTGCAATTATGTATCTCGTGCACAATAAGCTGTCTTTTTCGTGAATGATTGTTGTGTGGTATTTTTGAAACAACTGCCTTGCAAAATGTTACCCCTGGTGTTTCTGGTTTTGCTAGCTAAACTGTTCGAGAATAAAGCTGAGCTGGGTGTTAAATTAGCAATCAGAACAAGAAGAATAAAACAAAAACAAAGGAGATTATCAAAAAGGGCATAAAGGCTGAAGGAACATATGAGGAAGCGTAATAAAATAATAACAATGCTAATCCATACTGCCGTATTCTTTTATTTAGTTTTCTCCTGCATGACGTCTTCAGAAATCAGACCCGCAACGAGGCGAAACGGTTTTAGAATGTTGCAGAGAAAATTGCAGCGGTGTGAACTGGCTAGTAGCAGAGCCGTTGCCTGCCGAGGTTTTAAAAGACCGTCCTTGTCAAATCGTCAAGTGCAGTTTTAGAACGTTTACAATCCGACATCTTGGAATTTTGAAAGTTGCACCCAGTCTCAATGCGAATCATTGATCTGAACTGGCCTTAAGTTAGCTACACTGCAACGTTGCAACAAGGTAGAATTGCATTCGAGAGACGGTTTGCGAGGTCGGTACCGGTCGTTAGCGTTAGCTAGCATTTTTTTCTAATTGTTAGCCGACATTAGATTGTGTTAATTACATTAGCTAGCTAGCTAAGGCAACGTTACCTGATATGAGAGATGGATACTGTGCGCAACGTTGTCTAAACTAATGTTGTCTTTCTTGACATGGTCCAGTAGCCAGCGTTAGCTGTGCAAATAGCTATGTAATTTAGTAAAATTACATTGTCATTAAATGTAATACGAAATCTACATCAACAAATAATATGATCTCTCATGTTACACAAAAACTTTTTAGGGTTCCATAACTCCCCCAACTCTTCCCCCCCCCCTTTCTCTGTTATTGTAATGCATGCAGACACCGGAAAAAACAGTACGCCACTCACACACAAGTGAGTTGAAGAGTGAGCCTGTTGCGTTAGTTCCGCCTACCCTCTCTGGCGGACCAACCACTGATGGGTGATGAAAAACGCGTCACTAACTGTGCGCCGCTTGTGATTTTTTCCCGGGAATGTCGCCACAGACACCAAGTTTTTTTAATCATGTATTATGATAATAATAATAGTATAAATTAATATAAAAATAGGCTCAATCACCATTGCGTTACCCAATGCAGCGATAGATAGTGACTTAAGACATTTATTTTAATGAAAATCTTCGAGATTATTACTTTAAAGGAGTAACATGGTGGTTGAACGTGACACTTCCCAGTTGTCTTTAGGCAACAACAAAACAAATGTGCATAATTTTTTTATTATTCAGTCATTTCAATGTACTTTAAAACGTATTTTTCTAAGCCTAAATTTCCCACTATAAAAGTTCACCCGAACTGTCTGGGCGTGGTAATGAGAACTGTCAGTTAGCTATGATTGACAGACCGTGCCCCGTTACCATAGCTACCCCCATGATAGACTTTTCACAAGCTAGCTAGCTTAGTAGTATATCAAGTATCGATAGATAGCTAAGGTAAGGACGTTGACTTATATCCAATTATAATTTTTGCTATCTAGCTAGCCAAGTTAAGATAAAAGCACAACTATAACGTCCTCATAAAAGCAAACTAGCTAGCTAACATTATCGATAACATTGCCTTATGAAAGCAAACTACCTAGCTAGCTAACGTTAGCTAGCTAGCTAAATGAATATAACCAGAAATAATCTAATAGTCCTTAAAAGGCACTCGATAAGTGAACCTAACGTTAGTCAAATATTTGCATTGTCTTGCCTGTAAGCCAGCGGCGCAAACTATGGGTCTCGAGTTATCCACGGGGCGTGGAAAGGGGAGTGGTTACTGTGTTCGTGACGCACCAAGTTGACAACTTTCTCAACCGGTTGAAAATAGGACGATAAATTTAAAACGCATATTTCTCCAAAAATACAGAACGGACATATTTAATACTTTACTCATTGTGTTTCTTCAATGCCTCTTGTGCAAATAGCACATAAAACCGAGAAAGTGTGAAAATCACCATGGTACTCCTTTAAGGTTAAACTGATATTTTTGGTTGTCCTGCATATTTATGTTTGGAGAAGCTATCACTGCAGGAGAAACTAAGCTATTGTTCGCCATTTCATTTACAGTTGATAGGAGTTCACAGATGTCTCAGCTTTCCATCTTCCCCTGCTTGTTGTCAGTCAGACAGGAGTGCGGTACCAATTTTGACTCTGTACCACTGATACTGTAGAAAAACTAGTAGTTATGTTTTCTGAATTTTTTATCGACTTGGTACAGAAATATACTGAAGCTCATGTGACATCCCTGCTAATGTCCATAGTATGTACGTTTTTTAGAATATACTTGGTTAAATTTCCTTCACATCCCGACGGCTTTCAACGAATTATAGGCTCTACAAAAAACCCGCCCTCTCAGACAGTCCCAGGCTCTGAAATCAGCCACTTATAATTTCACTATGCCTGAATATGAACAAATTAGCATAGCTTTCAGCAGCGAGGCTTGCCTACTTGCCGATCAAGCATGTTGCGCATTCACACAGCGCTGCCAGAGGGATGGCTGCACAATTAAAAACAGATATATCAAGAAATAAATGAATTACATTATTATGAAACATAACTTACGAAGTCAACAAGTAAATATACACACCAAAAAGGAATATATATATTTTTAAAGACCAAATTGATAATTTATGCAAGTGATTTCCAGTAATATAGTCACAACAATGGAGCCTTTGAAAATAGATTGAAAGTTCTATAAATATTTTGTTAACATTTCAATAAAGAAGATTAAAAAAGAATTGTAATTATAATTAAATAACAATAATAAGTAAATTAAATTGTAATTATTTAATGGTACATTCATATTTCTTTTTAAAAAAATTTAAATTGAAAATCCCAAAACTGAATGGAACCAAACTCAAAAAACGTAAATCACTCAGCACTTTAGAGCACAATTTTCTTCCTTCAAAATTTTATTAATCTCAGCTTAAGGAACAGTCTGATTATAGTTCCAAGTGTGACTGTGGTTTAACCTTCCTCTATGCAAACCTGTTTTTTCCTCCTCACCTCTTAATGCTTTCCTTCTCAGCCACCTCATAGGACAACTCAATATTGGGGTAACGGTTGCAGAATCGTGCTACATCAGCCATCTGTGCATCAGTGAGCTGAAGGAGCCCAGTGCGCTCCACATCCTCCATTTCCATGATGTCAAAAATGCTCTCCACTCCCTGCAAGTGAGACCACGATTTTCATGCATTATTATATACACTGTAACCCACTTAGGCAAGACTGAACAAAATAAAGACAGCAAATACAATCACCTTGAAAGAAACATTTCATGTCATCAGGCACATATATCAGGCAAAAGAGCAGATGCAATTTCCATGTTCTTGTAAATGTATTTCTGTATGACCGTAGCTACCAACTGGGATTCCCATTTTTACCAAACAAAACAGCCTTTAAAATTAAGAAATGCTCAAATGACTTGAGGTTGCAGTTGTTTGATCTTACCTTGTCAGTACAACGTTTGATATGCTCAGAGGTAAAATGGGGCAGTTGCTTGAGGTAGGAATCCTTGGACCACATTGCCTGAGTGACCATCTGCGCCAGCTCCATGGCTGCTAGTGCAGGGCTTAACCAGCCATTGCTGGACAGCACATCCACACATGCCTGGATCAGACGAACAGCCTGTAGTGGGAAGAGGTCTCACACTCTAAATACAAGACTTCCATATCAGTCAAATATGTTTCATGTGCAAACAACCCATCACAATAAAAGGCAAGTTCAAAAAAAAAAAGTACAGTACAATATTTCAAAAAGAATTCAGGATCCGTTCAGTTTGCACATGAGTAATGACAAGTGAAAGCTGCTTGCTAGCCAGCAAACACAGCTGAGGTATAAAGTGAGTGTTCTGAGCCCTCATTTTAGTCTTGTTTTGTTTACACAAGAGACACATGTGAAAGGAACACCCATCCAGTAGCCAGGTGGGACCCCCTTTCACCTCCAGAACAGCCTGAATTCTTCACAGCATGGATTCAAGGTGCTAGAAACATTCTTCCGAGTTGCACTTTTGAATCATTTTGAGATGAAGAATATGTGAGTGTGTGTGTGTGGGTGAATAACTAAAATATTTTTTACACTGAAAACAGTGTATGCCATAATAGCAGTTAAAAAAATGTATTTATCAAAAGAAAAAAGGCCAGTGGCTGACAATATTGCAGTTTTGAAACACAACCACTGTTGGCAGTAATGATCACAATAAAGATAAAAAAATGGAGTTCAGACAAAACTCACTAAGAACAGGTTTAACTAATCATTTAAAAATGTATTTTGTGATACCACTAATTTTAGACCAGATTACATGCTGCTTATATTACATATTTGATGCTTGTTATTCAAGTAAAAGAAAATTTCTGTCATAGCTATTTCCCACCTTGCTCAATATTTCCTCTGTGTCAGACTGCAGCTCAGCACTCAGCTGCATTCGTGATAAATGGGCCTGTAATAACAGGTTTGTCTTCACATGTGGGTCATTGAATTTGGGATTGTTGAGTTTGTGCAGCACTTTTTGGGCCAACTGTGAAACAAGAAAACAGATATCATGGTTACTTCAGATATTCCGTAAACTTTTACGATAGTGAGGTCCCAGGCTAATTTAGTACTAAATAACTCAAAATTTGAATCTAAATCTGTAGAAAATAATGTAATATGGCTGGACACTGGATTCTGGACTGAATCTTATATTTGTGATTACTGTGCTAAGCAAAGTTGTCTGCCCATGAAAAAAAACATGCGTCTGTCTTTTGGAGTACTGCATCTGCCTAATTTCAGGTGATTAAAAAAGGACAGATCAATCAGAATGATTAAATTAGAAAACAAAATAGAAATTTCACATACATTTTCAAATAAATTTAAACTGCAAATCAGAATACCAACAAGAAAATAATTCCTGTATTCTATATATTTGTATATGGTTGTTTATAAGGGTTTTTATTACAAATATTTGCTTTACAACCAATAGCAGACTAATTAAATGTCTGATTGTGTAGGTATTACCTGATGGAGCAGTGTGTCCTCATGGTGCCTGATGGGAATGTTCTTGTACTCAGCAGCATTGGAGATTATCTCGATCAACCCGCGGATCTTAGTCTTGGCATTCAAGGACATACTGAACAACTCTGGAAAACAATTTACCCATTAGTTTGTATCTGACTTAAGCTGTCACACAGGTACTGTAAAGGCTTGCTTAAATGGTGTTCACCATTTGAAGAAATAGTATAAATCTCTTTCATCACGAATTTGTTACAGATAAACCCGGTAAAGGCCATTAAAATTGCATCGATGAACTTGAGAAAAAAGGATTCACGAAAGGTTCCACCTTTCCTGCTTATACAATTACAAACAAAATTAAAGCCGCAAGCGGCGTTGGGAGAGGTCCAAGCATTGGCACTATCGCGCCCCTTATGGAGCGAATTTAAAATGGTTTTGTCCTCATGATCATATACCTTCACCAACATATCTACTGAATATCATGATGATTGTATAAAATATTGATGACTTATGGCCAATTTTGTGCTAAGAGACGCTGACGGATTACTTAGTTGCGTCGCCATGGATGTGTCCTAGCCGCTTGCCGTAAAGGCCTTTACTATGTCGTAACACTTAGATGGCCCGGCGTGTATGTAGAGCTGCAGTGCTTCCACGCTGCAACTAAAAAAGACTAGACTATAAGGCGTCAGACTAGTGTTGTCACAATACCAAAATTTTGACTTTGATACCGATACTAGGTTTAGTATCACAATACTCGATACTGAAACGATACTTGAAACTTAAACTTACCGATTCGATACTCGGTACCTAACGATACTGAAATTACCTTAATAGATCAGAAACGTAATGTCCACAAGGGTTGACCTCATTTTCAAATTCATGGTTTATTAACAACCTGGTTCATTAACAACCTTTAAGTTGAAGCCTCTTCAACATATTAATATGCATAGGCCTATAGTGTTACAACACTGAACAATAGAAAACTATATTAAATATATTTCAAATATTTAAAAATTGTAAAGTAAATTATCTTTAAACAGGTCTTTCACTTTGAAATAGATCTAAAAACAGCATATTTCAATAACAATACAGCATCTTCCTATAATAAAATATTTACAGATTAGAACACCTATTGCTACTGAAGTCAACTGAGTCGAAGCTTGCGCTGTATCAGCTAACTGAATGCACGTCACCTCACTTGGCAACCTTAGTTGCTACTGCCTTCTAGCGAAGATTCTGACAAATTACACTTTTCATCCTCTCAATCAGTAATGCGGGAGACACGGTTCCCTGGCTTTTACATTTGACTCAAAACTACCGAACGTCGGAATATTCTAATACCGAACCGTTTCTTTTTTTTTTTTTTTTTTTACCGCGAAAGTGCTGAAGTTTTGGTATACCGTGCAAAACTACGTCAGACACATATTTCAATCCATTGCTCAGCTTAGCAGAGAATGCACATTTCAGAGCGCCACAGAGACAGATAGAATAATAACACATAAATACACATTTCAAATAATAAATACGACATTGAGAAAAAAAGAAAAAAAAAGACGTAATATCAACTTGCGATCTGCGTGCTGCGCGCAAAGTAGCCTACCGTTTAATTTATTTAGACATTGGCAGATAAGAAAAATTTTCGTTACGCTGACCTATAAAACGCTATTCCAAAAGCAAAATCAGACATGTTATACATCGTTAGAAAGCTTACACTCTCACCTACTGAATAAATGAATTGTCAATCAAGCCAAATTGTACTAAAAAGGGCGACAACGCCGTAAGCAACAGGTGTGGTATTACTCACAGCTATTTTTGAAGGTAGCCGACATTTCACAAACGGATTATCCAAGACAATATATGACCACTCAGTCGCAAGGGACATCTCTACGCGTAAAACCAATGGTAAGATTGTATATTTATTCAATGTTTAGTCCCAGATATTGACTGTGGAATGACATGGTATAATTTAACAAGAAAATTTGTCTCGTTTTTTTCGTTATTCAGTGAGCAGCGTTTTCACTGCTATTGGCATATTTTAGGGCTAATGTCGGGTTTATCTTGTTGCTACGGAATATTACATTACATTACAGGCATTTGGTAGACACTCTTATCCAGAGCGACGTACAACAAAGTGTATAATCATAATCAGGAACAAGTGTGTCGAAAACCCTAGAGAAAAGTACTGTTCCAAGTGCAGGGAACAACCGCATAGTTCAACTTGGACCCTGTAGGTTACACTGATTAACACTAACACAAACAAGAACAGCAACAACGCAGTCTATGCAAAAATACAAGCAATAGTTAAGACGAGTTAAGACTAAGTCACCTACAAAACGACTACCTAGTTACAACCCTATAGCTTACAGTCAATTTAGAGATAAAATTGAGAATACGATTTCTCTCAGCATAATGACGGATTTAAAGACTAACAAACTCACCCGATATTGTCTTCAAATGGACCGTATTATTTATTTAGACATTGGCAGACTACAGCATAAATTGCGTCTTTTGTTTATATTCAATATTAGTAATTGCAGCGAGAAACTACAGCTGTAGGTCGTTATGTTATGGTAGCAACGGAACGAAGCGGACTATATATGTATTAGGCTACCGTCATTGTTTCATTATACCAGCGTGTTTTCGCGCGTTTGCACAGAAACTCAGAACCTATCAATAAAATGGTTTAGCTATATCTCAGCATAATGACAGATTCAAAGACTAAACGAACTCACCCGATACTGTCTTCAAATGGATCCAGGCTCAAGAAAAGTAATTATTCATCCTCTCAAAAAGATTTAACTAAAAAACTTGGAAGCCTAGCATGCACTCCGACTGGCACTGTCTTCAATTGCTTCCCCGACGTTCAGACCCTCCCCTCACTGATAAAAACTAGACCCTACAGTGTCGGATTACTTGCGTCGCCATGGATGTCGCTTGCCGTGAAGAAGTTTACTAGATGTCGTAACACTTAGATTTGGAGCTCCAGCTCTTCCGCACCCCACCTAATAATAAAGTCCAAATGGCGGGAAAACAATATGGCGGACATACGTGGTCCCAACGGCAAAGTTGTAGAGCACATTTCGATGCATCGGTTGATGAAGTTTTGTGTTGATCTGACTTACGGTGTGGGAGCTATGACCTTTTAAGGTATGACCCTTTGTTATAGCGCCACCATCTGGCCGACATAGGTGATTTTTAGTGCCTGAGTAGTGGGGGGCCATAGGAACCCACCTACCAAATGTGGTTGGTCTACAACTTATGGTTGCTGAGCTTCAGACATTTTAGTGGAGAAAGCTTCCACGCCCCAACGAAAATGTCAAAATGGCGGGCAAACAATATGGCGTACATAGGTGGTGCCAATGGCGAAGTTGTAGAGCACGTTCAGATGCATAGGTCCATGCAGTTTTGGGTTGATCTACCCTATGGTGTGGGAGTTATGGCCTTGTACGCATGACCCTTTGTTATAGCGCCACCATCTGGCCGACATAGGTGATTTTTAGTGCCTGAGTAGTGGGGGGGCCATAGGAACCGACCTGCCAAATTTGGTTGCTCGAGGACTTATGGTTGCTGAGCCTCAGACATTTTAGTGGAGAAAGCTTCCACGCCCCAACGAAAATGGGGCGTGAAAAAAATAAGAATAATAATAATCCTAACAAATACAATAGGGTTCCACCAGCTTCGCTGCTTGGACCCCTAAATGTGTGTACTGTATTGCAACGTATCTGTGTGTTTGTAGGAATATCCAGCAATATGCGCGTTTGTAAATTCCCACACTACGAACGATTCAAACTATTGCATCTCAAAATTATAGGCTAGGCTCTCTGCGTCTGGTTGTGTTAGAAGTATCAGGTAGACTGTATGTTTTTCGATCATATTCGTAATAATTAGCTCATGCCTGGCATGTAGTGGCGTGGCTAGGATTCTAAAACTGATGTCCTTGCACAATCGATATTAGCATACTCTAAGTAAGTTCGGGAAATAGCAATAAAATAACCACTTAGCTAAACAGACCTAGCCTACTTCAGATTGAGGCATTGTTATTGATGAGTTGCGTGTAGTTGAGTTGGAATATCAGTGTTCATTTAGTTTAGCTAATGTTGTTTCGTTGATAGCTTGCATTATTTGTAAATGTGTGCTGTATTACATTCTCTGTGTTTGTAGGAATATTCACTAATATGCGCGCTTGTAAATTCCCACACTACGAACGATTCTAACCATTGCTTCTCAAAATTATAGGCTACCTCTCTGCGTCTGGTTGTGTTTGTTTGGTTCTTTGTTTGTATATGATGTCACATTTCATAAATTTTGTTTTCATTAGTTAGTGGTTTGTCCCTTTTTTGTAAAGCACATTTAATTTTCACCTGTTGAAGGAAATGTGCTATATAAATAAAGTTTTATTTCATTTCACATTTCCTAAATTTTGTTTTTATTATATTTACAGAGATGTTCATCAGGAAACATGGCCTAGTTCACCACTAGCTAAGAGGCCAGACAGGCGTTGCAAGAGTACACCAGTCTCATCTCATCTTCCATGCAGTTTACTTCAATAAATGTTCTAAAATCAAAAGATGTCTTTGTTTCTGTCTTCTAAATGGCTCACTGAGTCTTTGTCTTAGTGGTGGGGAGGCATGCGGCCAGGTGTGAATAGCCTACTTAGCTGGCAGGTCCTCCTACCCAATGCATATTCATTAGAGAAAGGCCATTTGCCCTCCCATTCTCACCTGGTGTTGAAAAATAGTAGTCACAACACTAACTTTTAGCAATTTATTTTATATTTCTCATTGGATTTGCTAAAATATTTTGTCATCTTTTGATACCCAAGACCTTGTTGAACACATTTCAGTGATCCAAAACCTTATTCACTATTGTTTAGTGTGTTTTATTAAACATTCCTGTGCATGTTCAAAACTACTGTTTACAGTTTGTGTGTTTTTAGAGCAGTTTACAATCCACACATGATTATGACCTACTTACTGCTGCCATATTATTGTAGCTGAGTTTGTGCTGAAAACAGATATGAAACACTTTGGAATCACTGCATATAAAGTTGATGAAATTTACACAAATGTCAGAGCATCGCACAATCACCAGTCTGCCTCATTTTACCCTTAGACCCCAGAGGGTTAATACATCAGATGCTCAAAACTAGCATCTATAATACCGTATGCAGTATATATCATCCAAAATTTAGAAAAGAAAAATAGCTCATCTAATCTCGCACACCTCATCACTCTGGTTGATTAAACTTGTTGTTTTCATTATTTATGAAGGAATAATGCAATTATGAGACTCCAGTAACACTCCTCATTCAAGAATACATAATTAAAAACAGTTACAAATTAACACATTCATGCTTGTATGAAATGAGGGCCATGTGGATATCTGGTATTCATTGTCATTCACTCACTGTTAATACCATTCAATGTGTGTTCCTAAAACTCAGTATACAAATACTGTAGGAAAATTTTGAGACTCCCCATGATTGAGATGACGTCACATGTTAAAGTTAGGGTATTCCCATCAATGTTGATCAAACTGTTTCCTCCAAACTCTCGATGCTGCATGATAAAAATATATCACATGTATAACTATACACTAATATAATCAATATGTAATCCAATAAACCTATATCAGTAGTTGCAGCTAAGCTTATGGAAACGCAAGAAACCACTGTAGAAAAAAGCAAACGCAGAAGGCTTAAAAAAAACCATACTTACTCAGCAGAAAACTAACACTATATTATTGCCAAAGAAAAAGGCTAGAAGGTGAATATTTTTCCAAAACTAACACTACTTTATTGCCAAGTAAAGATGCTAGAAGGCGAATATTTTTCCAAAACTAACAACGCTATTGAAGTGCTAGAAGACAACATTTTTACAGTGACCCTTATGTAAACTGAATATATATAGAAAAGTGCTAGAAGGCGAATATTTTTCCAAAACCAACACAACGCTATTGAAGTGCTAGAAGACAACATTTTTACAGTGACCCTTATGTAAACTGAATATATTTAGAAAAGTACAGGAGGCTATAAATCCTGAAACTTGTATGCCTAAAGAAACATTTGAATATATATAGAAAAGTACAGGAGACTATAAATCCTGAAACGTGTATGCTTAAAGAAACATTACAGAATGAAGACTAAGATTTGTATAAAGGAAAGTTGGGGCAACAGTTCACAATAATGTTATCATCTAAAGAACAGAAAATCATTGTGGTGCCAAAAAGGTCAGGTCGACCCAAGAGCAGGAAAATCAAAATCATTGTGGTGCCAAGAAGGCCAGATGGCTGGTATTTTTAGAAATGTGTTAAGGGGAGTTGTGGGGTACATTTGTATATAAAATGGATGTGAAACTGACAATCGAGGTTCAATTCGGCTGAATTGATCCGGCTTTGTGCACCTGTGCAATAAAGTCTAACCTTTCTGAAGAGCTTGCTGCTGTTGTGTCTTTTCCCTCGTGAAATTGTTTTCTACAGATTGGCGTTGAAGTCTGTCGGTTCCTAGACACGACAATATCTGGGCTTGTAACAACTAAAACCACCTAATAATTGAATGCATCTGCCATTTTACCCATTAATGTAATTACAGCTAGTATTCTTACATTATAAATAGAAGTCTAAAAAGTGTGTAGCTATTAAAAAATAATGCATTATTGGAGGTATAAACTAAGTATCATAAATGTATTAGCCCTAGATAAAGTAAGTAAACAATCGGTGTTGGTAGTGTCCTCAGACTTTTGGATCCCACATACTGTATATGTGACAGGAGCCACTGAACCCAGGCTTGAGGTGATTCTCCAGAAAATCGCGTTTTAATTGAAAACCAAAATTCCGTTTTTTGCAGAAATCACTCCTTAAACATATATACTTTCTAATACCTTAATATCAAACCTGTTTTTGTTCGGTAAACACGAGAAAAAGTTAAATAATTAAACTCTCTTTCTCTCTATCTCTCTGTCTGCTTGTTGCGAGGGGCAGGACAATGGACGGGACATCCATATTAATGACCATTCCGCATGACATTCCTGCATAAGTAGTCAGGAAATACCTTCTGTTGTTTACGATCTAGTCTACCTTTTTTACGAGTGATTACGAGTGTCGCGGGAGATTCTATCATGTGTGACAAAGCTGGTAACGTGGCTAATGCTCTCCGCCAAATTACCGAGCAGAATTTAGATAGTGTCAGTGACAAGTACGAATGGATTGACATGGTAAAAGTAAAGTAAGTAAAGGGATACCTCGGCGTTTTAACAGTTCTAAAATCCAGCATTTTAATGCAGTTAAAACAGCAACATTATTCTTTCGATTTTGAATTGTTGTTACGTCCCCTCCCTTTTTCAGTGTCCAATTTCGCAATTGATGGCAACGTTGAATCACGGTTCTAGTTACTGGCTTCATTTAGAGTTGCCAACCATCGCGCAAAATACTGAATCGTCATTTGAAAAGTAGAATAGGCGTTCCGTATTTAACTCATGGCTACGGGAAGCATTTTCTTCTTATCTTTGTTAACGACTGCGTTTATAGTAACCGCTGTTTCTAATATAATTCAGTAGTTAGTTAGCTAGCTAACCGGGATAAAAATTATGCAGTGAGACCATTTTGAGCTAAAACCCAGCTGGATTTTAATATTGGCTAGGTAACAAGTGACGGCAAACCTATCATAAAACTAGCTGGCATTCAAACCCGGTTTCAGGGGGTCTTGGAAAAACGCTGTACAGTGAGTGACCGCACCATTTTAAAAAGCAAGACAGAGCTAGGGAGATGAATTTGATTGAGTTATGGTATGGGCACTTCCCTTATTTCCAAATGTGTGCTAGGCGTTGTTATGCCTTGCTGAAACGAGTAGCACCATTCATCAAACATGCGGGAACTCACAGAAATCACATCTGTACAGAAGATAACATCTTAACATAGCGTTTCGGCTACTTTAGTTAACCTAGTTAGCGCGTACAGATGCTATCCTGAGTAGTAGCTAAGGACACACAGCTACAACTCGCGTTGAGGCTTGAGGACAGTGCCAGTTGGAATTTGAAGCAAGCCCACACAATTCCTTCAGGAATTATAACCTTTCTAGTTGCCCGTCGTGGTTTATTCCTTACTTATTCCATGCATTCAACATCAAATATGCAGACTATAGCACCACAACGCATTGTGTAATTTAAGCTCTAGTAGCTACATTTCCCAGTAGTTTGTGGTAACTTAATTACTTTCAGAATGATGTAAAGTACTATTCTTTTCACTGGTGAGTAGTAGGACAGCAGCTATTGACAGCTTGTCAAAGGCATCATTGTTATTCAAGGGAGGGGTGTGACTAAGGCTGCATAAATTAATTCAAAGTCTGAGTGGGTGTGAACAAGAGGCAGTGAGGATCCCAACTTCTGCTTTCAACCTACATTAAAGTTGATTTCTAAGCAGTTTAAATATTTGTATTCCATGCATTCAACATCAAATAGGTAGAATATACCACCACAATGCATTGTGTGTAATTTGGTGTAACCGGTATCTATTTAAACACATGGTTGCTAAGGAATGTCACAAAAGTGTGGGAATCCCTGGTCAATCTTTGGAAGTGAAAATCTCTGGTTTTCTGGCAGCCCATTCAGCGTAAATGTCTAACTTCAAAACAACACAACTTCCTCAGTAATTGTCCAATCTCCATGTATGATACATCTATTTGAAGCTTTGTTTCTCAGCTTGCATATGATATAAAAACTCAAAATCAACTTTCCTGCACTTAAGCCTGGTTTTCTGGCTCCTGTCACATTATGTATTGATGTAGACTTGTGGAAGCTTCTGTTGTGATAACGTTATGAGCAATAGGTAGCGTTTAGCTTAGTAGTCCAACTAGACTAGTTATATGCAGGGCTGTAATTGTGCTGAATGGAAGTGAATTTCATGGGAGAACACATGTTCTGGTTCAGTTCTTCCTTTAATGTTTAAAAAATGCATACAGAGCAGCACCGTTACAAAGTTACAATGTTTTTAAGTCACAAACCACGGTAACAAGTATAAACTCGTGATTCTGAATGCACACCAGCCTACTCAGTCAATGATTAGTGATCAACAATTCCAGATCATTTGCTAATTCAATTACAAGTTGTAAATGAGAATTGGTTCTCAACTGATTTTACCTGGTTAAATAAAGGTCAAATAAATAAATAAAAAAAAAACAAGTCCTAGATTATTATCTAAATTAGACAGTGGAACAAACAGGTTTTTTCCCACTTGCAAAATGTAATCTTACTCAAGTGCTAGATAATGTATGTGTTCGTGTGTATATAGCAATTTCCCCCCATTTGTCTGTCCTCTTAATTTCCTTTTGAACATCTGAATTTCAATTCCGGTCCAGCCTAATACTGCGTGATATAAGTATATCCAATCTTGCTAGGAGAGGCACTTCAAATAACGACCAATTGACTGGCTTGCAAATTTGCAAGTGTCTGTACAGAAGCAAGTCCTTAAAGATGGCTCTGGACAATTCATGGCAAAATTAATGCCTATGAGCCAAAGTGGAATAAGCCTCCTATGTCCGCTCTTAAGAATGGGAGAGGTATGCACTGTACTGAATGCTATTCTAGTTATTTTTCTTGCATGTTAGCAGCTTTGCCTTGTTTTAGGATTTATCAAGTTATTGTATCTGAATAGGAGTCACTTACCGATGGTGGTGTAGTTGATATAATAGTATGCAGCAATCATGCCCAGGTTAAGTGGTGCTACATCCATCTCGTCTTCAATGCTGATGCATTTTGACTGCTCAAGATCATGTAGTGTGTTCTCCACCAGCTCTGACAGATGGTCAGACAGATGCCGGTGAGACATACCTATGCAAGAAAGGCATACAAAATATTAAGAGTTCAGAGCATGAATTAGATATTAGGTATGAGGAGTGAGTACAGACAGAAACTTTGTGGTGGGCTGAAAATAGGGCCCTCCAATCTGCATGCATCTCTAATATTGATAGATGGCTAATATCACATACCTTTTAACAGAATCCTTAAAGCCTGATTTATACTTCGTCGCATGACCATTTCGACAAATGTTGACATTTCGACATTTTGTATTTATACTTCTGCAAAGGTCTCTGATGAGGGTTCTATTAGGCTACATTACATTACAGGCATTTAGCATACGCTCTTATCCAGAGCGACTTACACAACTTTTTACATAGCATTTTACATTGTATCCATTTATACAGCTGGATATATACTGAAGCAATGCAGGTTAAGTACCTTGCTCAAGGGTACAACGGCAGGGTCCTTACCCGGGAATCGAACCTGAAACCTTTCGGTTACAAGCCCAGTTCCTTACCCACTGTGCTACACTCCGTCCTATTGTCTCTATGGTAACAATACGCCGAACTCCTGACAGTTTAACATTATATTTCTGAAAATATGGTAGCGCTGAATGAAATAACACGCACCCATGACAATAAATTTCAGTGTTCCATCTGGCTGTGCAATCAGCAATGTGCGACAAAGTATGAAGTTCATGTGACACTCGTCACAAGGGTCGTGCGACGAAGTATAAATCAGGCTTATGACTTTGACCAATACAATCACCTGATGTAGTCCAAATCTGACCTCTTCACAATCTATAATCTTTAATACTAAATTTCCAATTTTTTTCATTTCCTGGTGAACAAATAGAATGCATGACCCACTCACCTTGTAGATTGTAGTAGTTAGGGTTTTGGGTCATGCGGCGGTACAGGAAGGTCCAGGTAAGGTAGTCTACTGCATCTTGCTTATTCTCCACAGTCTTGGTGACAATTTCAGCATTGAAGTGGTCATGCAAGCAGTGGTCCAGATGAGACTCCACGGGCAGGGGCTCATATAGGAACTTCTTAAAGAAATCCTGAAAAGTTGTGACAACAGGGGAACAGAGAGCTTTATACAAAGGGGGATACGATTCACAAAAGGCATAAAAACCAACAAGCAGTGTATACTAGGTAGTCAGCAGAGAGATAACGGCACCCTTGATTAAGATTAGCAAATATAGTTTAAAAGTTTATACTATATATCAACACTAGAACAGCAGGATCAGGCTTTCACTGCTTTTGGGATTTTGAAACTTGATATCTCCTCTTAGGTGAGTCACACTGCAGCCACCTGTCAGGAGTTTTCCGAAATATGTCATACATAACTTCATGTTGAAAAATTTCAAAAATTATTTTCACTAACGTTAGCTAACTTAAACATTTTGTTATCAGTTAGCTAATGTTATGTATTTTAGCCAGAGTCTTTGCTATAGCTAACGTTATGAATCACTTCAGCAAAGAAAATGGAAAGTAAAAATGAAATGCATAAAATAAATATATAAAATAAAGGTATAAAATACAATACATATGTTATATGCGGCGCTAAAATTGATAATATAACATTATAAATTGTTGGCGTACAACACAATGAAAGGAGAACACACTTAATGTTACATTAAAATAGTTTATTACACGTTCAAAGATAACAGTTACAAGACATAGATAAGAAAAACAAATTGTAAAATATCGCTACCGCTCATCCAAAGCAAGGGCTTGGCTGTCTGGCTTCCTAGCTAACCCTCGTCAAAACTGCTGTATAAGCTATAGCTATAGCTAAGTTAGTCTATAGCTAACTTACCACTATTTGCTGTAATAACACAGCTGTGAGTTAGTTTATAGTAGTAACAAGAGAGTAGTCATGATAATGTTACTGTACACTAAACGTCGCTGGTATAACGTTACATTAATATTAGGATAGCTAGTTTCACATACAATATGAAAGCTTGAGTAGCAAAGCTAGCATAGCTAACGTTCACGATTATCTAGTTTTGGACAAAACTAGCTCTTGCTGCGGAAGCCTTGAAATCATGAATATGTAGCTACAACCCGGTCTGAGTCTCTCTGGTACAACTTATTCATGTGAAAACCAAACATAGAAGCCGGATGCAGTACTCCTGATGGGATATGTAATCCAAACAACAAACTTGCCTTTTTGCGAAAATAGTGTGAGACCAGAATGTTCGTTGTCATCGTATTGCTTTCCAAACATAATCCAGTTAATAGAATTCATGTTTTGAACATTCGATCCCTATTCAGTTATAAGCAAATACTAATAATATGGGCTCCATCCGGTTCTCTCTAATGCAATGCAATGAGGAAAAATAGATCCTCTGTCTAAATTACTGTCTAAAACTGGACTCCGGATATCCGGGTTAGCTGAGCCTCTCGCTTTGAGTCTCTCTGCTGAGACTGTTACAAACAGCAACACCATTAAGTTTGGAGTGATCATGGATCAGATGGTATGCAACTACACAGTGAGAGGAGCAACTTGTCACTAACCAGTGGCTCTATTCTACAAAGTCCCGGACCTGGCCGCCATCAATGCCTGTGTGTTTTTCAAGCAGTGCCTTGGCAAAAAAACAAGGGAGAATGTTCCTCCAACAGACCGCCCCAGAACCATCTCAGTCCTGTCCACCCTCCTCTCACATGAGCAAAGAAAGCACACTGTGCTCCCCAGACTCCTGGGCAAATGCACTGGGAACAAAATGTATGACGGTATGTTCCAAGTGCCAGCAAATGACATGTGGAAAGTGTTGTCAGGAGCACCCTGTTGTTACCACTGCTTGCTACAGCAGTTTTAAACGAACTTGGTAAGCTTTTATTAGTTTTTCTCGGGAAAACCATTTTAAAATTGTTAATTTCAGGAAAACATGCAGGGTATGTGTCCAGCTTGCTGGCAGGTCACAGAGCTCCAAGAATCATACATTTTTTTTAAAGTAGCGCGAGCTACTGTCCAATTCATACTTCTGATAGCTCATTTACAAAAGTACTCTGCATTGTGCAGTGTGAATAGAGAGCTCCAAGTGCACTTTAGTATAATATACAAAATAATATGATTTTCCACTGACTTTCTTGCAAATTTCTGGAGCAAACAAACCTTAAAATTACATTTCAATGGGTTTCTACATGAATGTTTAAAGTATAGTACCCCCCAAAAGTACGGAAATGGAGAGTGGAATTTGTTATTTTTGCATTCGGATTTTAGATCGAAAGATGAATGACATGAAACAGGGCTCCAGACAAAAAATTTACCATTGGCTCCTAAATGAAAAAATTTAGGAGCCAAATCATTTTTTAGGAGCAAAAATCTAATTTACATATTAAACACAAAATAAATACAAAATAATTATACACATCGCACACTTACTTTTTGTCTGCTTCTCTCTTCTCCTAGGGCTCCCTCACGCTGTCTGCTCTGTTTTATACAGTCTGTTCTGTGTTCCACACTGTCTGCTCTGTGTTCAATGCAGTCTGCTCTATTCCACGCAGTCTGCTCTGCTTTTCACACTGTCTGCTCAGTCTTCCACATGTTAACTATGTACAGTGAGTGATTAGTGCTTGATATTTATTCATCAGACTCAGCATCAGTGTCACCAACCATTAAAATGTCGGTGTCACTTGGCCATCCATTATAGTTTGGTCTGCGCTTCCTTTTGCTTGAGGACAGCCAACGCTTCACACTGGGCTCTGCATCAACTAGTTCAAGTGAAGGGCCTTCTGTACTGATCCTCACTAAATTCTCCAGAGTTGAAACACTCAAGCAGTTGCGCACATTGAGCAGCAGATATAGGCAGCACAAGCATGATTTCAACTAAATGCAGAATGTTCTTGAAATCTGAGAAAAATGGTTATTTTGTCAACATCACCTCCCATAAACCAGTGTAGGACTTGTCCATGAACTGGCCTTTGACTAATATTTTCAGCATTCTCCATTCTGTCTGCATTGCTGCAACATCACATCCATTCTTTGTCAAGAAGTCTTTGTACCAATTCACTAAAGTGTCAATCCTCACCAAAGGTAACATCATCTTCTGGCCATGCATCATGACAGAAAACTGAAAAAAACTTCATCTCTGACCCCCTTGAATTTCCATGCTCCAAAGAACTCTTCATCATGTTCCCAAATCTTTTCTCCAGTTCTTTCACTGTGATATCCACAGTTTTTTCAATCTGTAGGTTTAGGTCATTTCTGAAAGTGGTGTGACTTTGGTGGCTCTTCAGTTTGATATTTTGGAAGGCAATGCCACTGTAGCTAGTGGCAGCCCTACCTCTCCTGCTTGCTGGCTGTACTTCCTGCTGTTCTGCAGTCTCAGCATGTGAATCTTGACCACTGACAGTGTGCTGTAAGAATTCCTGCAGCTTCCCATCTCTCAATGGTTTCTCTTTTAACCCTTTAACAGTCACAAGACAGAGTTTTGAGACCTCTGAAAAGAGACCATGCAGAAAGTGACAGAACCCTACAAAGGACAGGTTTTCCATTTGCTGCACAATGTTCTTGGCTCTTCCCTTTATGTCTGTGTTTTTGGATGTGGCTGCAAGGTGCTCCATGTGGTGATGCACAACCATGTATTGTCCCTGCCCTGTTGCTGGATTTGCCTGAAGGAAAACCGATAATGCCCGATAAATATGAGCCAGCCAGCGCTGAGTCTTAACAGCTGATGGAGTTTGTACTGTACAGCCTAACTCTGCAGCTATTGCTTTCAGCTCACGCTTGCTTTTTGGACTAAAGTGGTATGTTTTCCATACCAACTGTAGCAGGTCATAGACCTTCTCAATCATGGGAACGGATCTTTTTGTGCTCAACATAGCCAATTCTAGCCTATGGGATAAACAATGAAAGGACAGAGCATGTTCCCCAACCTCACTTCTGAAAAGTGCACCAACTCCTCCTGCTGCACCCATGTTTACATGCCCCAAAAGCACTAATTTTGTTTTGCCACCAATCAGGATTTGTTTGGTCAGCATTTCCAAGCAAAGTCTTTATTGTGTTCAATGTTCCTTGGGCATGGCAATGATCAAGCTCAGCCAACCCTACCAAACGAGTTACAGCTACACCTGCAGAAATGTGCCTACAGTATGTAATCACATTGTCTCTCCCTGAAACATCTGTGCCACAGTCAGATATGTAATTTGCCTTTTGCGCCCCTTCCAGTGTACTGTCCTTCAATTAGTCTGCAAACTCGGCGCATGCTGTATCATTGTCGTATGTCTTGGATATATCCATTCCATTCTTCTTCATCAATAGAATTTGAGAGCTAAACTTGGTGAATGGTATTTCTTTGACGGCAATCGTGTAAGCTGCATTGAATAAAATTTTCAGTTCTTTGAATTCTTTCTCCGCTGTTTTTTCACAGGCGCGCGGCAATGCTCTTGCCATTGGGGTGGTGCAAGGGGCAGACTTCGCAATCAGGCAATCCCTGGCATTTTTATGTTTCCTACTTTCGCCATGTTTTTTCACAGTCTCTTTTTTGAAATGACTTGAGCCACTAATAAATCCGTTTTCCCTGCAATTTCTTGGCCAGCTTTACCACAAAAGTCTCAATGCATTGTGTGTTTTTCTTTATCATACCTTAACCAGGCAAATTCCTGAAGTCATGATGCTTTAAACTGCCTTGCTGCTGCTGCTGCTGGCTGGGGTGATGGTTGCGAAGATAATGTCCTCGTTATCAAATTCACTCTCAAACTCTCTGCTGCTAGTTACGCGAACCAAGACTGAATCTGTTGCTAATGTCGGTGCACCAGGAGTCAAACGAAAAGACGGGTATACGAAATACAATACTTCGTTTTGCCATAGCTAGCTGGCTATCTCGTTAGCTAATTGACTAGATAACTGAGCATGAATGATCTTGTGCTAGATAGCACAAGACGTTGGGAGATAGCATATACTACACCCGTTGTCCAAATTAAAACAAAAAAGAACAGCTGGTAGGCTATTACTGTTAGAATATTTGGTTAACAACACTTTAAATTGTAGAGCTGTGCTCAGTTCAGTTAACAGTTTCAATCAAAATGTGGCTACAGGCTGGGCTTCATCTGATTTTACTCACACGATGTCATAGATTTCATTATCTGTATGCCTCAATGTCAAATTCAGAGTAAAATATAGTTATAAAGGTTTTAAATGTAAGATAACAAGGTAGTAACAGAGTTTTGTATTGTTTGGTGGTCTAAATTTAGCATCATCTCTGCAGTATCTCTGCTCTGCTGTCATCCGTTTAGCCTCGCCCTGCCTGTTCCGGCAGCACTGTGACGAACAACAGCATTGACAGGCAGGTAGGCAAGCCTCCTTGCAGAGAGTTGTCCTGATTGGCGGTTAAGACAAGAAACACTTAATCTGATGAAAAACATGTTTTCAATGTGCAAAAATTCCAAAGCACTGCATGCCACCAGTTAGACCAACACTGCGACAAGGCTGCTGTCTTTTCTTTTTTTGCAATGCTAAATAAAGCGACTTTAAAATCATCAATGTCCATCTGTCCAAGTCACAGAACTGTCTGTGACTGAAGTTCATATTCCTTTACTGAACAATTGTTGTTTACTGCGTTTGGTGCTGCAGTTGTTGTCACTCCCGTGCATTAAGATCAAGGCTACTTGCTCAATTGAACGGTAAACGTGAAAAACATTTGATTATAGTCAGCGGCACCAAAATTTTCTGTCACACCCTCAATAAACGGCAAAAGTCCCAGTAGAAAATTGTATTAAATTTTTTTCTGAAACGTTATTGATTCCACTTGGCCATAATAGTAGCTATGTAAATTACGGAGCATGCGCACAACGCCTAGGCCAATTTTTGTCCTATTGAAGCGTATACATGCCGTAGTAAATCGACCCCCAACTGCATTATCTAGGTATGTTAGTCCGACTTTGAAAAATTCGAATTAGTACGATTTCAGTAGGACTACAATGTTTACATGATTTTTAAAAGTCCAGTTTTAGCCAGACTAATACAATAAATTGACTTTTTCAAGCATCATGTAAACCCACTGACTGTTACAGTCTATGGACCATGGGGTACTAGGTTCAAGCCCAGGCAGAAACAAGTTTCTTTAACCTGCTTTTTTCCTCACTAATAATTGTCTATTACTTCTCAATTATTGCTTTTGCACCACATCTACCCGTCGTTCACCAAATGTATACACTGCATTATGACGTACTGTACCATTTGCAAATTCACTTAACCGGCTAGAATATCGCCAGGCCATTTGGATTCAACCGGAGCTCAGCTGTGCTTCCTGCCCTGTGTTCTTCTTAAAAACCACGGACAAGTTTGACCATGAAATTTCAATAGTTATGTCATACTGCCAAAGCACTGGAAAGCCAGAGGTCGAAGGATCGAATCCTGCCTCGCCCTGAGATAAGATATTTTCATATTTTACACTTTCTTTCTTTCCATATGCATTTCATGGTGGTAAATGTATTGATTTTCTTAAAAACTTACAGCAGTTGATCACTGTGCCATTTCTACTAACTATATTTCTTCATTTGGCTACTGTACAAAACGTTCTTATCAGCAAATGCCATGTTTCTACATTCATGTTACCTCGCCCTAATCTCTATCTAGCCACATACAATTACTACCTATGTACGGTCTGCAACTCCCCATTAAAACATTACATTTAAAACCATGACTCCATCATAATTATAACTATTAGTGCTGAACATGAGAAAAGCACATCAGTGCATTACATTTCCCACGCATTATCACACATTACTTTACCTACCACTTCAACGACTAATGCTTTATACCGTCTGTTATATATACCGTTCGTTAGGAAACTCTGCTCGCTCATGGTCACTTCATTTAGCCTACTTCGCACTATAGTCTGTGATCATATCAACCTTCACCTACATGCCCATTCTGCTAAAAACATATTGTTTCAACTACTCAATTTCATCATTACTCTTGTACTATTGTTATTTTAGCATATGCAAAGCTTGCTGGGACATATGCGTCTGCTCCTATTCTCCACTATCAAGTTTTCTGGTTCTACTATTTACAATTCTCACGTTAGTCTTGCATAGCCAGACCTATCTCCACACTTCGTTTCAGCGCTGTGCCAGCGCTGGAGAAAGGTCTGGCTCAACCCATTATCATTCCGGTATAGGGGAAAAAAACGCTCTGGCTTGTTTGTATTTCTTTAAACCAATCACAATTGTCTTGGGCGGCGCTAAGCCCAGGATGCAGCGACGGTGCCCGTGCAAAAACAGTAACACACAGATAGTGGAAGGGGAGGAGAATTCCGACTGAAATAGCCGGCCAATGGCAGGTTTATACCCACAGTTTATATCCTGTGAGTCAGACTATTCTCACGTAAGCTGACTGATCTAAGCTTAGCAAAACAGCGAAGAGGACTCCTACCTGCAGATAAGCCTATCAAAATGCCTTATAAACCTAACAAACAGAAGTTGCGACCTAGGGAGCTCTAATTCTACGGGCTTGCTGATAATTTTGTCAATCAAGGCTCGTTGCATGGCCGTCAAATCCGTGAGTACATACACTGGATATATGTTAGCTGCGTTTCTGATGCATTTATACTTACGCCACCACGCCCTTTGTCACAGCCACGGTTTTGCATATATAGCAAAGCGAAAGTGCTAAATGGTACATGCTCATCAGACTGTACAAATTCACACAAGGATAGCCATAATCCTCAACCGTTTCTTAAAGGGTCACTTCGCATTTCTCACTTTCTCATAACAAAACGCTTTGGAAAAAAAAATGATATCTAATAAAAAACATGTTTTCAACGTACAAAAATGGCAAGTTACTCACACATACAAGACATACACTGTCTATAACTCATTCCTTCAAACTGGCAAAATCTAGGCCTGCCATTAAAAGTATTGATATCAAAATGAAGCCAGGTTACTGTACTACAAACAATACAGGCTATCTTGCCTCACAGAAATTAAATAAGCTGTATTCCAAAGCAATGCTACCCAGTGTTTCCTCAAGTCACCTGGCCCTGTGTGTATAAGCATGCAGTACACGGACTAGGGTTGGGCCGATGTAAAAATTTTCAAACTGGTTTGATATTAAGCCAAATACCGGACCAGACCGGTAATACCAAATTTTACCACGAGGTTAATCGTGTTGTCATATTGCTTATTACTAATTCAATACAAGTTGGATTTAGCGGCGTCGGCACAACCCTAACATGGACAGGCAAACGTGTGGATGGGTTTGTGAGAGTCAAGATTGAATAAATAGGTGTTTATATGTACAATTTGTATTGGTATGCAAGTATTTAGCTACCCAGCCTTTCTGTTGCGTGAATGATTGTATGTTTCTTGGTATAAATGTCTTGGTATAAATTTTTGTATGTTTTTGTATGAGATAGGTATACACACGAATGTATGCAGTGCCTTGTTCTACTGTTGTTCGCTTTTGGCCAAGTTTGCCTTCTCCCACTGATAGGAGATGTGGATGAGCAATAGGATGAGCACACAGGTGCACCCAGTGTTCATGGGAGTTCAGTGGTATCATGTAGTATCACCACAAATTGACTTAATTATTTCAGATGCTTTTTGGAAACTACTATATATAGATTTATTTTCATAGAAATGCTACCGAAAGATCACCTGCCAACGCTAGTAAGAGAGATGGAGTTATACACCACTTCTGAATTCTACCCGCATTTGGCGGGTGATGGGTTTTAATGTCAAGCCCTGGACAGTTGGCAACCCTACCATCCATGTTCAAGTCAGATTCAGAGTCAGATCCCAAAATTGAAGTCACGAAGGACAATCAGGAGCTGGCTCAAGAACCAAGGGCTCTTTGAATGATAACCTTTTTATATATAAGTGAAAGTTATAGGTTACCAGGATACTTAGCTAGAGAGCTGTGAAGCACAGAAAGCTTATGTCCAAGCTGTCACTATTGTACCTGATTACCTATTGTAACTGAAGCGGAAAAGATAAAAAAGGTCCCATAAAAGTAATTATCTTCCAAATCAAATACGCATTTGTCACGATTATGTGAGCGATTCATCTGTGAATTTTCAACAGGTGCACCTGCAGAAACAGGAAAATACATGTTGCAGGGATTGTTTATACAAATAACAGATCAAAGAAAATGGATGTTTTGTTTGAAATCCAGAACTATATCTGGAGCCACATCTAACCTGATTGTTTTCGCCAGTGATTTTTTTCTGGGAGAAAATGGGGCATGTCATACAACGCAAGCAACCAAGTATTTAATAAAACTTGAAGCATATAAGTGAGGGCCTTTAAACCCAAGCAACAATAATTATGACAAAATAAGTTTTATGCTACTGAGGTTACATTAACATAGCATAGTGTTTTTCAAGCAGAAAAAAATGGATGCAGCCATATTGCAAGCTAAGGAACAACGCTGTGAAAGTATAATGTGCATAACCACACCACAAGCTTATCTCTAAAAAACTAACCAGCCTGAAAAAATCTGCACAAGGAGTGGACTGGTCCAGTGCAGTCTCTCAAAAAACACGGGAGAGCAGACAGTGCATTACCGTGCAAAGCATGGCATATTTTGGTTAATAATGAATACTTATGTTAAAAAACATTTCTTTGGGGGGTGGGAGTGGGTTCAAAAAAAGTGAAGTGCGGCATCTGTTATACTATTAATCAATTTATACTGCCTAAATTCAAGAATCAAATTCAATTTGAATATTAAAGCCACAAGCGGCGTTGGGAGGGGTCCAAGCATTGGCACTATCGCGCCCCCTATGGAGCAATTTTAAAATGGCTTTGTCCTCATGATCATATACCTTCACCCAAACATATCTACTTTATATCATGATGATTGTATAAAATATTGATGACTTATGGCCAATTTTGTGCTAAGAGACGCTGGCGGATGACTTAGTTGCGTCGCCATGGAGGTGTCCTGGCCGCTTCCCGTAAAGGCCTTTACTATGTTGTAACACTTAGATGGCATGTCGTAACAGTTAGATGGCCCGGTGTGTATGTAAATGGTAAATGGACTGCATTTATATAGCACTTTTATCCAAAGCGCTTTACAATTGATGCCTCTCATTCGCCAGAGCAGTTAGGGGTTAGGTGTCTTGCTCAAGGACACTTCGACACGCCCAGGGCGGGGTTTGAACCAGCAACCCTCCGACTGCCAGCCAATCGGTCTTACCTCCTGAGCCATGTCGCCCTGCAGCGCGTACAGCTGCAGTGCTTCCATGCCGCAACTAAAAAAGTGTCACACTAGTGTTGTCACGATACTAAAATTTTGACTTTGATACCAATACCAGGTTTAGTATCACGATAATTGATACTGAAATGATACTGATTCAATACTCAGTACCTAACAATACTGAAATTATCTTAATAGATCAGAAACGTAATGTCCACAAGGGATGACCTCATTTTCGAATTTACGGTTTATTAAAAACCTGGTTTATTAACAACCTTTAAGTTGAAGCCTATTCAACATATCAACAAGCATAGGACTATAGTGTTACAACACTAAACCATAAAAAACTATATTAAATATATTTCAAAAATTAAACAATTGTAAAGTAAATTATCTTTAAACAGGTCTTTCACTTTAAAATAGATCTAAAAACAGCATATTTCAATAACAATACAGCATCTTCCTATAATAAAATATTTACAAATTAGAACAGCTATTGCTACTGAAGTGAACTGAGTCTAAGCTTGTGCTGTATCAACCACACAGAATGCACAAGCACAGGTCACCTCACTTGCCAACCTTAGTTGCTACTGCCATCTAGCGAAGATTCTGGCAAATTACACTTTTCATCCTCTCAATCGGTAATGCGGGAGACATATTTCCCTGGCTTTTACATTTGACGCAAAACTACCAAACGTCGGAAAATTCTAATATGGAACTGTTTCTTTTTTTTTTTTTTTTTTTTAAGTACCAAAAAAGTGCTGAAGTTTCGGCATACCGTGCAACATTACGTCAGACACATACCTATTCCAATCCATTGCTCAAGTTAGCAGAGAATGCACATTTCAGAGTGCCTCACAGACAGATAGAATAATAATACACATTTCAAATAATAGATAGGACATCGAGAAAAAACGAAACAAAAGACGTAATATCAACTCGCGACCTGCGTGCTGCTCGCAGAGTAGGCTACCGTATTATTTATTTAGACACTGGCATATAAGAACATTTTCGGTTACGCTGACCGATAAAACGCTATTCCAAAAGGAAAATCAGACATGCTTTACATCGTTCGAAAGCTTATACTCTCACCTACTGAATAAATGAATTGTCAATCAAGCCAAAATGTACTAGAAATGGCGACAATGCTGTAAGCAACAGGTGTGGTATTATGCACAGCTATTTTTTAAGGTAGCCGACCCAGGCGTCACAAATGCGCGTATATTTCACAAACGGATTGTCCAAGACAATATGACCACTCAGTCGCCAAAAGGACATCTCTACGCGTAAAACCAATGGTAAGATTGTATATTTATTCAATGTTTAGTCCCAGATATTGACTGTAGAATGACATGGTATAATTTGTTTTTTTAATTGTCTCGTTTATTTCGTTATTCAGTGAGCAGCGTTTTCACTGCTGTATTGGCATATTTTAGGGCTAATGTCGGGTTTATCTTGTTGCTACGGAATATTACATTACATTACAGGCATTTGGCAGATGGTCTTATCCAGAGCGACGTACAACAAAGCGTATAATCATAATCAGGAACAAGTGTGTCGAAAACCCTAGAGAGAAGTACCGTTCCAAGTGCAGGGAACAACCGCATAGTTCAACTTGGACCCTGTAGGTTAAACTTATTAACACAAACAAGAACAGCAACAACGCAGTCTATGCAAAAATACAAGCAATAGTTAAGACAAGTGCATTAACTAAGTCACCTACGAAACAGCTACCTAGTTACAACCCTAAGTTTACAGTCAATTTCGAGATTAAATTGAGAATACGATTTCTCTCAGCATAATGACGGATTTAAAGACTAAACGAACTCACTCGATATTGTCTTCAAATGGACCGTATTATTTATTTAGACATTGGCAGACTACAGCATAAATTGTGTCTTTTGTTTATATTCAATATTAGTAATTGCAGCGAGAAACTGCAGCTGTAGGTCGTTATGTTATGGTAGCAACGGAACGAAGCGGACTATGAGGCTACCGTCATTGTTTCATTATACCAGCGTGTTTTCGCGCGTTTGCACAGAAACTCAGAACCTATCAATAAAATGGTTTAGCTGTTTCTCAGCATAATGACAGCTTTAAAGACTTAACGAACTCACCCGATACTTTCTGCAAATGGATCCATGCCAAAGAATAGTAATTATGCATCCTCTCAAAGCTTTACCGTAGCGTATTATTTATTTAGACATTGGCCAAGTACAGCATAAATTGCGTTTTTGTGTGAATATTCAATGTTAGAAATTGCAGCGAGAACTGCAGCTGTAGACATAAGATAGTCTGTTATGTTATGGTAGCAACGGAACGAAGCGGACTATATATGTATTACCGTCATTGTTTTATTATACCAGCGTGTTTTCGCACATGTGCACAGAAACTCAGAACCTATCAATAAAATGGTTAAACTATTTCTCAGCATAATGACAGATTAAAAGACTAAACGAACTCACCCGATACTGTCTTCAAATGGATCCATGCCAAAGAAAAGTAATTATTCATCCTCTCAGAAAGCTTTTACTGAAAAGCTTTTGGTAGCCTATCCTAGCATGCACCTAGCATGCACCTAATGAAAAAGTCCAAATGGTGTGCAAACCATATGGCGGACATAGGTGCTCCCAATAGGAAAGTTGTAGAGCACATTCAGATGCATCAGTCGATGAAGTTTTGTGTTGATCTGACTTATGGTGTGGGAGTTATGGCCTTTTAAAGAATGACCCTCTTGTTATAGCGCCACCATCTGGCCAACATAGGTGATTTTTAGTGCCTGAGTAGTGGGGGGCCATAGGAACCCACCTGCCAAAGTTGGTTGCTCTAGGACTTATGGTTGCTGAGCCTCAGACATTTTAGCGGAGAAAACTGCCACGCCCCAACTAAAAAGTCTAAATGGCGGGCAAACAATATGGCGGAAAAAGGTGGGGCCAATGACAAAGTTGTAGAGCACGTTGAGATGCATAGGTCGATGAAGTTTTGTGTTGATCTAACTTATGGTGTGGGAGTTATGGGCTTTTACGCGTTACCCTTTGTTATACCGCCACCATCTGGCTGACATACGTGATTTTTAGTGCCTGAGTAGTGGGGGCCCATAGGAACCCACCTGCCACATTTGTTTGCTCCAGGACTTACGGTTGCTGAGCCTCAGACACTTTTAGCGGAGAAAAATAATAATAAGAATAATAATCCTAACAGATACAATAGGGTTCCACCAGCTTCGCTGCTTGGACCCCTAATAATCCGAACAGATACAATAGGGTTCCACCAGCTTCGCTGCTTGGACCCCTAATTAAATGGAACACCTGCTGCAGTAGCTGGTGAAGCCCATTAAACTGCCTGAAAAATCCAGCAAGGTGGAAGTCAAATCCCCTGGAAGAAATCTCTCTGCACAGAGTGAGAAAGTGGGTAAACACTGTTTTAAGGAAAGAAAAAAGAAAATTTTGTTACCTTCTTGGAGCCCTGGCACATGATGACACAACGTCCTTCGTCATCCAGCAGGGGGCGGTTGGCCTTGCCAACCATCTGTAGTACATCGTAAATGGGGTAATCCACGTAGCTGTGTGTGAGAGTTAACATATTTTCACACAATTAGATCAGCAGAAAGAACACACAGTGAAATCACATCCGAATCTGTATACCGGTCTGGCATTTTCATTGTTTCTCTCAGCTCAGTCTGGAATCACTCAATAGATTTGACATCACCAGCCATCCAATTCTGTCTTTTGGCACTGAAATTGCAATGAACCATGGGAGCTTGAGGAAAGGGAAACCTGCTAATAGCTGTATACAACACCTTTTATTAAAGTTTTATTAAACGATAATAACACTATTTGGACACACTGACATGCTCCAGTGATGAGGACAAGCACCAATATACGTACAAGCCATTAAAGATGAAAACACCTAAAGCAAGATGCAGGACATTAGAGATGAGTTCCAATTTTCGAATATTTGACTAGTCATATATTTGAATGTCCATACATTCGAATATCATGCAGACTTAATTTTTCTTTTTTTTTTTTAACACAGTGTATAGAACCACAGACATGGAGCCATAGGCAAAGGTAGCCTACTGTGGAAGTTGTAATTGGCATATAGTCCACACTGCCATCTGGTGCCTATTTAAATGCCCTACACTACATTACGAGAGAGAAATACTGCTGGACACTAGCAAAAACATGAAAAGAATAGCATAGCAAGGTAAAATTAATGACAAGGAAGTGGCACACAGTTATCATACCGCAAGTCAAAAACAACAATGCACTCCCATTTAAAAGGAAAGCTTTTGACTGAAACCACAGCCACAGACCGCAAGTGTCCAGCCATTCATAGCGAGGCTATGTCGTTGTGATGATAAGCATGAGGGACGAACGACAGTGCTTATCACAAGGATGCTAGCAAAACACGGGGGGGGGACTCACCATAAACATAACAGTTTTTGGATTTTTCTCATTTGCTCATATTTACTCTTTAAATCAGATTGCACAAATACAAGTAAACAAATGTCCAATGGTAACATGAGACCAGCCACATCCTTTACCATTCATGGTGACGCTCCCCAACCTCCCATACGTTTTGTTGAATGAACGAGATTCAGTGATTTAATGCCAATCAATCAGGGAGCACGAGCAGCCTATACTTTCCATTATATCAATACAATCTTGGGAGACTATTCCATACATAAACTGCTAGTATATCCTTGTTTTTTTGTTAGTGTAATCAAAACTGAACAATGTGATGTGTTGAATCAACACATTTTTAATTTCAGCTATGAGCCGCTAATTGCTGGTAGCCTAATTAAGAACTCAAAAAAACTAATAATGTAACCAAGGAACAGCCTATTATGAATGTTTAATGGGCCAAACCATTTGGTAGATCAGTTATATTTTGAAATATACAGTTAAGTCCAAAGTTAATCAAGCCGGTAGTCCATTTACCAAGCACCACCTCCCTGCAGTCTCATCTGCAACTACACCCCCCACACGACACACTGGACAATAGTGTCTATCTGAAAAATTGGACAATTTATGCGTTATGTTCATAAAAATATTCTTTTACCACAAAAAATCCGTATTCTGTCACAGCAACAAGCATTGTTTCTCCTGATTAATTTTCCTGTTAAACTCAATGAAAAAAATATTCAGGAGAAACAATGCTTGTAGTATCTACTGCATATCTGGCAGCAGCATGGTGGTTTGAGGCTCATTTGATACCTTGGACCCTTGATGACTTAAAGCCATTTAGCCAACAAATGTGTTCCATACTGTATCAGCATAATTTACAGCTGAATCTAGTCCCACCCCCAAATTCCCATAGAGATCCATTCAAATGCAAAGAGTTTTTGTATTGCTTGTAGGACAACCCGACAATAAGATATCCAGACTCTGATGATGTTGATAGGTCACAGACACCAGGAAGTCATAGCATGCAAAGGATATGCCATGACAAACCCTCCCGGATTTGGAACATCAACTGAAATAAAGAGCTGTTCCGGGCTATACTCACCGCAGTTATCCAGCTAACTGCGTAATCCTAATTTGTGGAATACAGCCGGACATTTAGTTAGAATTGGGATGTAAACACGAAATCGTGTGTGGAACAAATATCACAAGTAGACCATTGACCTACCATGGCAAGCTAATATACTTGGTGAATGACTTTTCCATGAAGTTATCTTTAGCCTATTCAAATCTTAGCTTCTTTATTTTCTGTAATACAACATAATATGCATATGTTCATGGCTATAGATAACTGATACTTTATGCAAATTATAGCCTTATCTTACCTGTGTTCTGTAGTTGTACCAACGACCTTCTGTATGCAGTCGCTTTACATAAGTTTCTGCCAAATATATCTAATGTAATATAATATTACATTTAGGGGTGGGCGATATGACAATATTAGATTGTGAATGATTAAAATGTCTCTACGATCTGCCTTTCCAGAGGGATCGGGAGTATCGGGCTACAGTTGCACTGACAACGCTCATACATGGCATCCAACGTTGTTTTTCTCAGCCAAACCTAAAATCACACTAGTCGCTAGTCCCTGTTGCACCTCCCCTAACAGACACACCAATAAACCAATAATAGCAAACAGTACGTAGCGCCTTGGATTTATTTTCCTCCCCGTTTTTTATTTGACAACATATAGCGGCATGGCTGACGCCATGGAGGAGTTGGTTCCTAAAAAAAATTTGACGTCTGTTGTTACGTCCCCTGCCTCTGCTTGCCTGGGTAGTGCAGGTGGAGGTAGTTGCTTAATTACTTAATTGCCTGATTGCTTCCACCTGCCTGTGGCCCAATATAAGCCCAGTAGTATGAGGCAGGGCAGATTTTCTTTTGGGGCTTGTGATTTGTGTGGAGAGCTTTGGTTTTGTGAACTTTGTGTGTTTTTGTTTGTAATTTAGATTAATAAATGTCTGGGTTTGTTTTTAGATCAGTTTCTGTCGTGTTTTTGATGCATCTGGACTTTGTTTGTTGCGGCCAGTCGAGCCAGCAGTAACAAAATGGGGGCTCGTCCGGGATCTACCATCCTACTTCCGACACTGTGGACATTCAGACACTTCCCTGCGACGGCGAGGACGCCGTGCGCAGACACGCACTTCCCTGCGGCGGCGAGGACGCGCGCAGACACACAGTACCCTGCGGCGGCGAGGACGCTGCGCGCAGACACACAGTACCCTGCGGCGGCGAGGAAGCTGTGCGCAGACACACAGTACCCTGCGGCGGCGAGGAGGCTGCGCGCAGACACACAGTACCCTACGGCGGCGAGGACGCTGCGCGCAGACGCACAGTACCCTGCGGCGTCGAGGACGCGCGCAGACACACAGTACCCTGCGGCGGCGAGGACGCTGCGCGCAGACACAGTACCCTGCGGCGGCGAGGACGCTGCGCGCAGACACAGTACCCTGCGGCGGCGAGGACGCTGCGCACAGACACACAGTACCCTGCGGCGGCGAGGACGCGCGCAGACACACACTTCCCTACAGCGGCAGACTTCTCTGGACAATGTGGACATTCGGTATTTATTTTTTGTTTAGTTTTGTATAGTAATTTGAAGAAAAAAAAAAAAGTTTGTCTTATGGGTGGGGGTGTTACATCCCCTGCCTCTGCTTGCCTGGGTAGTGCAGGTGGAGGTAGTTGCTTAATTACTTAATTGCCTGATTGCTTCCACCTGCCTGTGGCCCAATATAAGCCCAGTAGTATGAGGCAGGGCAGATTTTCTTTTGGGGCTTGTGATTTGTGTGGAGAGCTTTGGTTTTGTGAACTTTGTGTGTTTTTATTTGTAATTTAGATTAATAAACATCTGGGTTTGTTTTTAGATCAGTTTCTGTCGTGTTTTTGATGCATCTGGACTTTGTTTGTTGCGGCCAGTCGAGCCAGCCGTAACAAAATGGGGGCTCGTCCGGGATATGGAACAGGTTTGGGTTTTCCAAAACCGACACGGCGCAAAGCACCGTTATTTGCAAAGTTTGCAAAGAAAATGTTCGCACATCGGATGGCAACATGACAAACCTTTTTAATCACCTCAAGAAAAAGCACCCCAAAGAGCATGCGGAAAGCCAAACAATCAGGGGACCTCACGTGAGTGCCTCAGGCGCAGCCACGCAGCTAGAGGCTAGCGGTAGCGGTACAAACTTAATATTTTGCAGAATTGCACTTGATTAAAATCTGGTACTTTGGCCCTCTATTCTTTTTCTTTTAGGTTTTGTTTCCTTAAAGGGCAATATTTTCTTAAATAGGGATATTAATTTGATTGCACTGTTCATTAACTTGTAAAATAGTGTTAACCAACATGAAAAAGTAATTGTGAGCATATCGTGGATCGTGATCATGCCTGAAAAAAATAGTGATATGATATTTTTGCCATATCGCCCACCCCTAATTACATTGTCATGTTTCTGTGGTGTACAATTAGAAATAATATGTTGAAAGTTCAGTAAATATTAATTCAACGTCATTTTCTACCTCGGGCATCTAGCCGTCTAATCTAGCTGCCTAAAAGTAAGGTTACTTAGAGGTCCAACAGAAGACAGGCCAACTCCATATTGCTTTTCATCCCCTTGGCGAACTTCAGCTGACGCCACTGAGGAAAACTAATTCCAAGTCTGACTCTAGTTTCTAAGCCCTGTCGGCTTTTGTTTTTGCTTTACTTTATCTAGGCTTCTTAACACCTGCCAGAAGTAAACATTTTGCTCTGTAGCCACGCCCACCCTACCCCACACAGAAAAGAGCTCCACGCCCAGGATCATCCCAAACACATTTTAGAATAACAAATACAGGTAAAAGGTGCACAAATTTTGCAAAAGTGCAAAAGGACTGAGACAGCTCAAGCATCATAGATATACTAGTCCCGAAAGAGTCATATGTAATCACTTCCTATGATAATAAGCACACTGCACATTGCAAAAATAGCTGGAAATATTTTAGTTCTCATCTTTTTTTATTTTCTGAACATAGTTTACAAGTTACAAAAAAGTCCTGAGTCATAAAAGAGCCTTGCTAACTGTAAATGAGGAGTTATTTTAATACAAAGTTTCCAAACGGACTTTTGGAGTAAACCAAGTTGTATGTAGTGATGAACGGTCTTTACCAGCGGAGCAAAAGGTAACGTTACACAGGTCGAGCTACACTATGCTTGCTAATTATGCTAGATAGCAGTGTTGATAACAGAGATTGTCTGAAGGAGCAGTCTGGCAACAAAGATATTGTTTCATCAGAGAATAAATTTATTCACAAAATGGATCAACGTTATTGTAGACTCCTGTGACAGATAAGTACTTATGATTACTTTCCCTAACCATTTTGTCATGCGTTTCTTTATGACTGCAGCCCCTACAGACGCATTTTGCTATGTATTTTGTTTATATGAGTTAACGCACATATACGGCTCTTTATATGGCTCTGGATTTGGACATTTAATGCAGAGAAATCGTGGGAATTTTGCAAAATTGCAAGCCCCTGCAAATATTGCGGAGTTTGGTTGAATTTGCATTAATTATTGCGATCGCAAGATTTCCCGGAGGCACTAATATACCTTAGCATAAGTATTTAGTTATTTTATAATATTTTCAAGCGAAAAATCCTGCACATTATGTCATTAAAGGTCCGATTGAGTGAAAGCTCAAGCTGATACAGACATTTTTTCAGATTTCTTGCTCATATTTTTGAAAAGGATGCAATAAAAAATACTTTAAGAAAGCATATACAGTGTTTGTTATTTAAGACATAAATATCATTGGTAGGGGATGAATACTATTGCAAGGAACTTTACACCATCATCACCTCCACAGAAGTACTTACGCATGGATCTTGCCATTGTAGTATTGTGTATCCATGACAACCACCAGATGTGCAGAAATATTGGTACCCCAGCAGAGTGACCGTGATGCCACCACCACTTGTACAGCACCTATGGTAGACAGACCAGTAACAAAGTGAAAACCATTAAGTAAGAGTCAAATATCAACATCAAACATGCTCACTGGAAAACTGCCCTTGACCACCAGTTTATCGGTTTACACCAAAAATTTATCCACAAAACTGGAATTCCCCATTGTAACTACAGAACTTTCCCACTGCTGCAGCATTCTCTGTCACCCTAGGAGGCGAGAAAAAGAACACTTAATCTTCCTAATTGCATAAAGTGGGCCGACATTTTGCCTACAGTAGCAACTTAAGTAACACCCTGGCTGGTTCCTATATAAAACTTATCTGTATGGGTCAGTAGCATTGTAACGTAGTGTACGTGCAGTCTAGAGAAAGAAAAACTAACAAGTGAAAGAGAAACTGGCACCCAGCAAAGGATGGAGCCTCCCCCTGCACTTAATGCCAGCCAGGTCAGCCTCCTCTAGCCCACTCTGGCAGCCTGCTCAGAGTCTTTCTACTTTCAGTAGTTTAAAAAAAAAAAAAAAAAGATCATAAAACCAGTAGCACAATGTACTTCTCCATACAGCATTGAATGAAAATGGCACCACTTCACCCTTCTTGGCATGATAACTGGTTGAGTAAGTCCTGAAAACCTACTTCAGTTACTAAAAATAATAAAATGAAACATAGGCTTCATTGTCAATGTCAGTAGGGTACTAGGCCTACAACATCAACTAACTACATGTAATCTCAACCCACAAGCTGATCAAACTCACATGTCCCTCCTTCCTCACCAAGTGCAAACTAAACTTCCAGCTTATATGCTGCCATAAACACCACGCATACCCCAAATCACCTGCAACTCCTTTTAGGCAATGAATGAGGTAGCCCCATCCTCCGGGGGGACTGTCAGCTGCATGACTACATAAGCAGCAGGTGCCAGAACAAAAATAAGGACATGAATAAGTGAAAATGTTTTTTCTCCAGAATTCTATCTTGGATTATAGCCATAAATAGGTGCACTGCTTCACAATATTACTTTTCCCCACTGAAAAAGCTAACGGATAAGAATTCCACACCCCATCTCTGCTGAACTTGAAGTAAAGCGATAAATTCATAATTTGAGCCTGATTAGCTTGATAAATGTAATAAAATGATAAAGATTCCATAGAATGTGCAAGCTATCATCCCCTGTCTCTGCTTAACTCTAAGCTATAAGTTGAAGTGTCAAAGTCATGACTTGCGCATGATTAGCTTGGTCTACCCTGATCAAACTTCATAAACACCCGGATGCGCACTCCGTTCAATCAAAATTTGAAGTGTGCATCCGTGCATGCTCCGACTGGGAAAAATCCCATAATTCTTTGAGAAAACTGTCAAGAACAATGGTAATGGTGGATGACAGTAGTCTAGAGCGGTCGCTGCCTCTCTCGGATTGGAAACTTATATTATGTCATGGGAAAATGGTACACGATGAGGAGTTTGTATGTAAATGAAGTGGTACAGTATTAATGAATATCACAATATGTAAAATATGAGTGTTTTTTTTTTTAGTTTAAAGATATGTCATTTTAACGAGTGTAGTGAGCTATATTGACTACATCGGTGCTGATCGTTGGGTCCTGTTTGGAATTATAAACTGCCATCTTATCCTCGCCACTGCCCATCTTCTTTCCATTTAATTTGAAATACACCCACCAACTATGGAGTAGCCACCAGAAACATGACAGGCTCCACATCTGTTGCCTGCGTATCCAGTTGTTCGCACACAGTTGGTATACAGTGTGAAAATAATGAAAAAAAACAGACAAGAGAGTTTACAATGAAATGGCAAATTTATTAGGGGGTTGAGTTCACTATCCAACTGCAATTAATATTTTCCAAGCTATCGCTGCCTTCCACTGCTTTTCTGACAGCAAAAAGGAGAATTCAATACAAGAGGCTAGCTCGCAAAAAGTTGCTGATATTACTGGTTAGTCTATTTCAGAATATTTCAGTAATATATAGCCTACTACTTATAGAGTGTGAGCACCTATCAACCGGGTTCATTCGGTAGACAGGAAAACAAACAAATTTGCCACTGTAGTCTACATAAGATAGGCGAAATATAGGTAACAACCTGAACCTAGCTATGTAGAAAAAACCATCCTTGTTATACTCCGGAAGTGTCCCTACTAGCATTTCTAGCGATCCGTTACATATTCACAGTTGTAACCCAAGTCGCAGGAAGCAAAATAGCCATTAGGAATACAGTTGGAAACTGAAGCGACATTTGCACCAATGTACTTAATGGTTGGGATTAAGGAATTCCAAGCGTGTTCCTAGTCTAAAAGTTGATATCATAAAAGAGGTCGTATTAATATACAGTGATTCATGACACCATAATTCATTGGACAGTGACACATTTTTTGTTATTTTGGTTCTGTATTCTAGCACTTTGAGGATACAATGACAATGAGGCTGAAGTGTAGACTGTCAGCTTTAATTTGAGGGTATTTTCATACATATCGGATGAACTGTTTAGAAATTATAGAACCTTTTGTACATAGTCCCCCCATTTTCGGGCATCAAAAAATATTGGACAGTTTAACATAATGTAGAATAAAGTAATCATTTTTAATATTTGGTCGCATATCCTTTGCATACAATGACTGCTTGAAGTCTGCGACGCATAGACATCACCAGATGCTGGGTATCTTCCCTGGTGATGCTCTGCCAGGCCTGTACTGCAGCCATCTTCAGTTCCTGCTTGTTTCGGGGACTTTATGCCTTCAGTTTCCTCTTCAGCATGTAAAACGCATGTTCAATTGGATTCAGATCTAGTGAATGACTCGGCCAGTCAAGGATTTTCCACTTTTTTGGCGTCAAAAACCCCTTCGTTGCTCTAGCAGTATGTTTCGGGTCATTGTCTTGTTGCATGATGAAGTGCCGTCCAATGAGTTTGGAGGCATTTGTTTTTATCTGAGCAGATAAAATATTTCTGTAGACTTCAGAATTCATTGTTCTACTTCTCTCTGCAGTCACATCATCGATGAAGACAAGTGAGCCCGTACCACTGGCAGCCATACAGGCCCAAGCCATAACACCCTCTCCACCATGTTTCATGGATGAGGTGGTATGCTTTGGATCATGGGCATTTCCATTTTTTCTCCACACTTTCCTCTTTCCATCACTCTGGTACATGTTAATCTTTGTCTCATCTGTCCACAAGACTTTGTTCCAGAACTCTTGGGGCTCTTTTAGATGCTTTTTAGCAAAAGGTAATCTCGCCTTTCTGTTCTTCATGCTTATCAGTGGTTTGCATCTTGTAGTGTACCCTCTGTAGTCCTGCTAGTGTAGTCTTCTACGTATGGTAGACTTTGACACATCTACACCTGCATCCAGCACAGTGTTTTTCATCTGTTGGGCTGTTGTCAGGGGGGTTTTCTTCACCACAGAGTGTATTCTCTGGTCATCCACTACAGTGGTCTTCCTCGGTCTACCGGGTCTTTTGACATAATTGAGTTCACCAGTTGTTTTTTTTTCTTGTTAATGATCAACCAAACTGTTGATTTGGGCAAGCCCAGGGTTTTTGCAATGTTCCTGATTAATTGATTTTCATTTGAGCCTTATGACAGCCAGCTTAGTTTGCATTGACACTGCTGTTTTCTTCATGTTGTCACACCCCAACAACAATCTCCAAAGGCAGTTGCAAAGTCTAGAATCAAGACTAGATCAACAGCTCTCTTCTGCATTCACTAACGACACAAATGAATACACCTGCCTAACGAAACACATCTGTGAAGCCAATTCAACAAATACTTCTAGTACCTTCAAATGGGGGGACCATGTACAAAAGGTGCTGTCATTTCTAAACGGTTCATCCGATATGGATGAAAATACCAATTAAAGCTGACAGTCTACACTTCAACCTCATTGTCATTTCAAACTCAAAGTACTAAAGTGCAGAACCAAAATAACACAAAATGTGTCACTGTCCAATGAATTATGGTGCTCACCGTAACTAAAATGTATATGAATTAAGTTGCGGTTTTTCCATTTAGACAGCTGTGTGTAATTTTTACACTTGAATAAATATGAAATAAATACGGTATGAAATAAATACTCTCACGTTATTCCCCACAGGTTTATTACCGGAATTTCACTGATAGTTACAGCACAGGTTAAAGGTTATGGGTCAGATGTCGTCACAAAGTGCATCCCACTCATTTAACTGTTTTTCCGTGCTACCGCACTTCCATGGTTCGGAGTGCGTAGTCCCAAGCATTGCCTGGAGTGCGTATTCCAGAGCATGGTAGTGTGGAGCATGGAAGTTATAACAATGGTGAAAGTTTAATATTCATATTCTTTAGCTATGGTCCCAACTGGCAATGTCTGTTCTTCAATATTTAGTGACATTAATTATAAAGTACCATTCATGCAAGCTGCACTCCATAATTTCAAGATGAGCCCCAGCGCAGGAAAATTGATTTATTGATCTAATGACTTCTCTTGCATGACGTTTCCCTTACCAGAGTTGAAAAGCTGTTCCACAATTCTTCTTTCAGTGGCAGACAGACCCTCATGCAGGTATGCAACCCCATTAGCCAGAGTCTCTCTCAAGGTGGTGTCTGTCACTTTCTCCAGGAAGGGAGCCAGGTCTTTCTCAGTGCAGTGCAGGAACCTGACATAACATAACACAATTTCACAATTGAAACTTCGAGATACTTTACTCCAGGGTTGTTTATGGGTGAGAAATTTTCAGATGCACCTACTCCATTTAAAAAAGCCCCATATTATGCACGTGCATTTGTTGTAATCTAGTTGTGATAATATAAAAACCTTTTTGCGACATTTCTTTTAGGCAATAAGGCTTGCCCGATTGCCCGGGGCAAATAAAACGCCACGTCGGGCTAGTAAATCTAGCAACTCACTTGCCCGATTGGGCAAGTGAAAAAAAAACCTTAACGTTGAACCCTGATTGTTAAATTAGCACTATTATAACAATTTGTTATTATTAACCTGTCTGACCGCTCACTTCACAATCAAAACAATCTTGGCCTCTTTTCAGCTGCTGTTAATAAAACACCACCAGGTAAATAAACAGTGAATAAAAATTCCATCATGCGTAAATAAATGCCACTAGGCAGGTAGCGTAAATTTACATCTAGTGCCATTTATTGAGGTGTGGTGCATACAGCCCTCTACCCCATGGTCCCATTCCCCAAAACAACTTGGTGAAAAGACCATCAATACTTGAAGCGCTGAAGGAAATCTAACTAGAATTGGTTTGATTTAAAAAAAAAAAATTTTTTTTAAACTTTACGTAGGTAAAACAACAGCCTTGAGAATTGGAGAAACATAAAAACTAAAGAGCTCAGTTGATATTTGGGCGAACATATCGATCTGATTGGCTAAAATAAAATAAAAATAGCAAGCTGTCTTGTCCATTGAAAAATGATTGGCTAGTTATCATGCTTCTTTACAACTGAATGTTACCCCCTTTGCACACAATCTTTGCCCATTTAGGGGCAATTATAGATTATTTCTAGATTATTTCTTCCTAAATTATGAATATTAACTAAAGTGCCACAAAGGCAAAAATGAATTTGCTCGTTTTTGCAATGAAATACTGAGAGATCCCATATATACAGCAGGTTAAACTATACATATGTCCTGGATCAAAAACTCCTTGATCGCAAGTTCATAAAATCTAAGGGTGGATATGTAGAACTCCTAAAGATCTATGCAGCAAAAACTAAGCAGTGTACCCAGCGTCTCCAAATCTATCCACTCAAGAAACTCACTGTTGCATCAATTTCAAGTGGGAATTACAAACTTTCTGTCAGTACAGTGGTCTAAAATCTCTAGGGGACCAGAAACATATCCAAAATCTTTCCAAAAATGAATAAAATGCTTTTTGTCCATTATAAATCATATAAATGAGCCCCTTATGAAGGTTTAAAATGAAACATTGATATCAGATTAAAAAATAATGCAAAAACATTGTCACACAATGCGGTACATTACTTAAATGTGTAATAACTTGTATTTCTGTACTATACAGTATGTAATGTTTTCTTGTATGGTGATGGAGACGACATGAAAACAATATTCAACTGCCCACCACATTTTGGCAATGTTCCAACTCTCACGTCATAACTGGTGCATGCAACACAAAAACTACTAAGCTACCAATGAATGCTTACATTAGTGTGAAATATCCTAATTATAAAAAATCACTAACCTATTTAAAGACACTCAATTTCAAAAAGAAATAGAATAGAAAATAATTTATATAACCAAAATATTGAGCAGTAATATTTACATAGCTATGATGAAATGTTATCTGTGTTCAGTAGATAGAGACAGTAAATCAATGCTCTCTCCTCTCTTTTCGGTCTTACTCCAGAAAACAATGTCAGCTAGGTCTATCAGCAAACATATGGCTTAGCTATGCTCAGAAGTCCTCAATAATAATAAATTTTGCCAACAGCAACCTGTACGAAAAAGATGGAAAAGTTACAACAAATGCTGAATGCGCTCGTAGAATCAAACCAAGCCCTGACAATAAAAATGGACAAAATATATTCTCCATCTACAAAGATAGACCATCTGACGCTATCTATGAAATCCATCAAAAACAAGTTGGAAAAAAGCACAGCTGAACTACACGACCACGCTGTGAAACTTGACAAACAAGAAATGTGCATCCAAACAATTGAAAACAAACTACAAGTTGCACTCGATGAAATTGACCGACTGGAAAACAGAGCTAGGAGACACAATTTAAGAGTGCTGAACATTACTGAGAACAGTGAGCTGGGCAACATGGTTACATTTCTAGCCAATACATTGTCTAGCCTATTACAAATCCAACTTCAACCTATAGATATTGAAGTGGCACACAGAATTGGCAAGCCACTAAACCTACAATCCAACAAACCCCGGGTAGTGATTTTCAAACTTCACCACTTCCAGAAGAAATTGGATATCCTGGGAGCCGCAGCTAAGACCAAAGAACTGAAATTCCGAGATCAATATATCACCTCAAGAATCACCTCCGACATGTCAAACCGACAGAGAAGAATGAGGGGGGAATTCTGGGCACTGCGGCAACAGCTACAGGAAAAGGGACTACAAAGATTCGGGATCCAGCAATACTATGGGTATGAATTGGCGGCAAACCCTACAAGTTTGATAATGTGAAGAATGCCACGGACGACATGAAATTGAAGTTCCCAGACATCAAGTAGCCTGCAACGTGATGTGAATCCACACACTATGAGGATCCATCCCACGGTATACTTGATGATTGGGGGTAAGTTGCAATTAAAACACTAACTGATAAACTATTTGGAAAAAGACTGAAACTGAACAGCCCTCCATGAATGATCTGTATCTCACCTACCCACCAGATGGCTAGTCCGTGCGTCTTTTTTTTTTTTTTTTTTTTTTTAACCAGCCTGAGGTTCGCTAGATGACGAAATTACTAACTCACCGTCACGTTAAAGTATGGTTTGCATGCATATTAGGCTTCTAACTCACTGACTTTTATTTCAACTATATCAGTATACTTTGTCACAACTAAGGACATTTAATTTCGATCTCCTGGTTTAAGGGGAAATAAAAAATAAAAAAAGGAAGCAGGATATAAAGTAAAATGTGTTGAATTTATTAATATTATTATAATTACTACTATGACTCAATTGCGTATATAGATATTAAACCTTTTTTTCCATCTTTCTCTCCTTTTTGATTATTTACTTGCTTTATATGTTCATTTATATACATTTTTTGTTTTGTTTGGGTTTGCTCTATCTGGACCACTGAACACTCCCTCTCCAGAGTTCTGGGGGCTCGCTTTTCTTTTTTTGAATGTGGGTGTATATGCCAACAAGCCTAGATGTTCTGCCATGTCTCAGTGTATGTTGATCATAGTCTTTTGTATGTATTTTGTTATTGTTTTAAAGTCTACTCACCGCCCTTGCACGTTTATATTTAACCCATGCAACATGACCTGTGTCGGCACAAAAAGAAGGCACGTCACTGTATACATCCTCATCTTCATTCAAAAACCATGGTTGACTTTCAGTTAAGTAAAAATAAAATAAAGGTGACATCATGGAACGTTAAAGGCATTAAAAACCCAATGAAACGCACAAGAATTCTGTCTCATCTAGCACATTTGAAAACAGACATAGCTATGCTACAAGAAATACATTTATTAAATGAGGAGTCTCTCAAACTAAAACAAAAATGGGTGGGACAAGTCCTCTCCTTGTGCTTTAATAGTAGGAGTCGGGGTGTGTCCATTCTGACCCATAAAAACCTTGACCTAAAAGAAGATGAAGTAATAAAGGACTAAAACGGTAGATTTATACTTTTGAAAGCTACCCTACACAATGAACCAATTTTACTTCTAAACATATATGCCCCACAGAATGACCCCATTCCATTATTTGTTGGAACAATCATACATTTGAGTAATTTCACGGATATGCCATTAATCTTTGGCGGTAATTTTAATGCAGTACCGAATCCCCACATAGATAAGTCAAGTGTGCCATCTAACACAGACATAAGAACTTCAAAAACCTTAACAGACATGCTGAAAGGAGCAGGGTTATTTGATGCCTGGAGACTCATGCATCCTGGGGAAAGAGATTACACATTTTATTCTAACCCTCACAAAAGCTACTCTAGGATTGATGCTTTTTGGACTAACCAAAAGATATTAAGTAATACATGGGAAACTAAAATACACAACAACATGCACTCTGATCATGCGCCTATCTCAATATCCTTTTCTCATTTCAAATGCTCTGCTAGAAGCAGTAATTGGGAATTTAATAATTCCTTATTGCTTAACCCCTCGTTCATTGAACATGTTAAAGTTAACACAAAAGCTTTTTTAAAAATAAACACAGAAAGTGTTAATTCCTTTTCTATGATCTGGGAAGCTTACAAAGCAACTTGTCGGGGATGGGTAATCAGTTATGCGACCCAGAAGAAAAAGCAACGAATGAAAAGAATCGAAGAATTAACAGTAGCGTTGTATATAACTGAACAACAACCTGAAGCTAATCCAAAAAGTAAAGAAATATACTTAAACCTGGTAAAAACCCAAACAGAGCTGGGAGACCTGTTAAATAAAAAATTTGAATTTGCTTTTTTCAAATTAAAATCCATCAACTATAGCCGTGTTTCCACCAAAATTACCCGGAACTTTCAGTCCCAGGAACTACTTTACCAGGAACTAAAAGGTTCCTTCAGCCCATGGTTGTCTGCGTTTCCACCGCGGTCTAAAGTCCCGCGAAGATTAGGCAAATTAGCCCACTGACGTATGAAAAAGCGACGTTGTCGTCCGTCCATCTGTCCCATGATTTCTTCTGTAACCCAATACTACCACCGAAGTAGCCTACATTATTTTCTAATAACCGGGACAGCCCGGAGGAGTTTATTCCACTTATATACAACGGGCTACCAACAATGACTGTATATGGTTACTTTTGTATTTATTGATTTTTATCGATTTAATCACCTGGAATTGAAATATTCTTCTGCAGCCGTTTGGGCATATTTTACCGTTGTCAAGCAAAAATGTCGTTGGTAGTTGAACTTGGACCGTTGTTATGCAACAAATAGTATATAACAGGCCAATAGTCAGATTGTAACTGTTTTATATCCTCTCAAACACATTCATTATGTTTTTATGCGAACATTCGCTTTCATGTCTTGACATCCGAAGCGACAGAATGCATTCACATTTCCAATATAACTGGCAACAACAGCAGAAAACATGCACACGTTGTAAACAATTTGCTGTTTGATTACTTTCTCATCGTCAATTCCATATAGGCTAATCGCAAAATGACAAGAATAGAACGAAAACTCGGACTTGCATGAACATTTAAATTAGTAGTGGTACAGCCACCGTTTGCTTTCCTTTGAAGTTACTGCTAGCCGAGCAGCGAAGTGTGCCCTCCAGATGCGAACCATGCACCATAAATTAGTCCATAGTCTTCCTGGTCTTTTCATGGAATTGAAGAATGGCAGTAAAATGGAGTAAAATTATGGCAGTCTGAAAAAGCTAAAGGGACGATTACTAGAATTAACCTGCTATTTTACCCTGACAAAAAGTGCGGAAGGTGATTTCCAGTTTGCTTTTACTGTATCACCAATGTTAATTACGCAGAACTACCGCATACCTCACATAATTGTATCAAACGTTTTGAGTCAATTACAACGGGCTAACAAAGAAAATCCGGAAGAAAATATTCAGCAACCGAATTAATCCGTCTGAATGTTTTGGTAGCCTACGTAGCCTAATATGCTGTCCCAGCACGAATGCTTAGCATTTTATAAAACGGATACTAAAGCAAGAAAAGAACAGAAGAGCACACGTTATAATTCCAAGACGTTGGCAGGCTATAACCAAAAGTAGGCTACTGCACCGCATAACATACAAGTTTGATTTGAAGTTATTATGAAAATAAATTGGTTTGCGGCTGCATATTTTCAAACATGGTGGTTAATGGCGGAAAATAAATACAAAAAAATGCTGCGAGTACTCGACCAATCAGAAATGTTCAGCGCTGCAAGCTCCACCCAAAAGGTACCTGTACTTTCGGAAAGTACTACCCCCCGAGCAGGGTAAAATAAAGCCCCAGGAACTAAATTTAGACCCTAGTTCCTGCGGTGGAAACACACTGAGTTCCTCAAAAGGTTCCTAGTTCCGGGGTAAAGTTCCTGCGGTGGAAACGCGGCTTTTTAGAATATTTCCTGAGTTTGGCATAGGCCCCCAATTTATTGAACACATATCATTACTATATAAATCTCCTAGTGCCAAAATCTGTATAAATGGCCATATCTCGGATGCTTTCCCGCTCTATCGAGGGACCCGCCAAGGTTGTGTCGTATCCCCTTTACTATTCGTTTGATCATTAGAGCCCCTAGCATGCTTAATTTGAGCAGATGAAAGAATTCAAGGGATTAATATAGGCAAAGAAATGGTCAAACTTCTAATAGTTACAAATCCACAAATCTCATTAGCAAATGTCCTACAGACAATCTCTATCTTCAGTATCATATAAGGGTATAAAATAAATTGGGAAAAATCTGAGGCACTGCCCCTGAATGCACATTATAATATCTCAAGCGTCACATCTTTCCCACTTAAATGGTCTCCAGCAGGTATCAAATACTTAGGAATTACGCTAAAAACACAGGTGAACCAAATTCCTGAACTTAATATGTCCAACCTAATTAAAGAAATAACAGAAGACTTAGAGAACTGGAAACATCTCCCGCTCTCACTATGGGGGAAAATTGACAATAAAAATAAATATCCTTCCTCGAATCACCTATCTCTTTAGTGCTATACCACTTTCTTTCCCTACAAAACATTTTTAAAAACTTAGTGTGCTCTTTAAAAAAATTTAATGGAAAGAAAAACCACCTCGGATAAACCGCTCTAAACTTATGTTAGATAGAAACAAAGGCGGCCTTTGGCCTCCCAGATGTCTATAAATATTACAACGCTTTTAATGCAAGGTATCCACTTACATGGACCTATAAAAGAGAACATAATCACACCGCCTGGGAAAACATAGAGCAGGACATAATATTGATGAACAAATGTCCACTATCTTTAAATCTTTAATTTTCCTAAATATCAGGAGTACATGAGAATCCTATTTTACAATTTTCATGCAAAATTGCCTCTATCCTGCATAATACAGTAGACTTTGATGGAATGAAATCACCACAAGCTCCCATTTGGAATAATGGGAGATTTTTTAATAATGGTAAACCCTTCTCAAATAAAGAACGGGAAACGAAAGGCATAAATAATATTTCGGATCTACTTGATGCCCACCAAATGAGATCATTCCAACAACTAAAAGACAAGTTTAGATTATCAAATAAGGACTTCCTGGTATACTTATAAATTAGATCTTACCTCCTAAAACACGTAAGAAACCCAACCCCTTCCCCAAAGCAGGGTATAACAGAAAACACAACTACGAAACATAATTGACTCTAAGAGACATATCGCCGGTCAGTTATACAAGATTCTAAATAATTCTGGTACTTCAATCTGTCATGCTGCAGAGCTGACCTGGGAAAAGGACATAGGGGAACAACTACAACCAGAAGCTTGGGCTAAAATCTGGAAAAATATGCACAGTGTCCAACTCTGTACGGAATAAACTAATTAATTTCAAACTACTACACAGAGTGTATTTAACTCCCAGGAAAATAAAACTAATGCAACTTAATAACTCTGACTCATGTTGGCATTGCAAAAAAGAAAGTGGACAGTTTGTGCGTATGATGTGGAAGTGTCCAAAACTAGTAAGGTACTGGTCAATGATAATTAATGTTGTGTCATCCATTGCAAGAATCATAGTTCCACTTGATCCCAAGATCTGTATCTTGAACTATTTGGACACCATAACCGGAGACAAATATAAAAAAACACTGATATCTATAGCACGTATGTGTGCTAAACGCCTTCTTGCTCTTAATTGGAAAAACATTGATGCTGTGTCAGAGGGACTATGGCTTAAAACATGTAGTTATCCTTCGACTTGAGCTATCAATAAACCCAATAAGCCTCTGGAAGCAAAGTCAGCACAACGCCTGTTCCTTGGGATCTTCATGAAATGGGTTTCCATGGCCAAGCAGTCACAGACAAGCCTAAGATAACTATGCTCAATGCCAAGTGTCAGCTGGAGTGGTGTGAAGCACACTGCCATTGGATTCTGGAGAAGTGGAAATGCGTTCCTTGCAGTGATGAATCACACTTCGCTATCTTGCAGTTTGATGGACAAATCTGGATTGGTGAATGCCAGGAGAACATTACCTACCCGAATGTATAGAGCCAACTGTAAAGGAGGAAGAATAATAGTCTGGGGCTGCTTTTCATGGTTTGGGCTAGGCCCATTAGTTCCAGTGAAGGGAAATGCTACAACATACAATGACATTTTACAGAATTGTACATTTCCAATTTGTGGCAACAGTCTGGGGAAGGCCCTTTCCTGCTTCAGCATGACAATGCTCCCAAGCACAAAATGAGGTCCATAAAGAAATGGTTTGCAGAGTTTGGTGTGGAAGAACTTGATGGGCTTGCACAGGGCCCTAAGCTCATCCCCATCGAGAACACCTTTGGTATGAATTGGAACGCCAACTACGAGCCAGGTCTCATCATCAAACATCAGTGCCCGACCTCACTAATGCTCTTGTGGCTGAATGAAAGTGAATCCCTGCAGCACTGTTTCATAATCTAGTGAAAAGCCTTCCCAGAAGAGGGCTGTTATGGCAGCAAAGGGGGACCAACTCCATATTAATGCCCATGGTTCTGGAATGAGATATATAACAAGAACATATTGGTGTGATGCTCAGGTGTCCACATACTTTCAGCCATGCAATGTATGTTCCAGATGAGGAAACAGATCACTACAGCAAGTTTTACTACAGTAAGTCTAAAAAAAAAAAACAGTTATTTTTCATGAATTACAGCACCACCACGTCATTCAATTGGGCCAATACTTTAGTGTTCGGCTCAGGATGCGAGTGCCAATACAGCTGCCAAATTTAATCAATTTAATACAAATTGTTTGTGGAATTGATGTGGGAATTGTCCACATCAATTTTTGCAGGCTTACTAAGTTTCTTGAGTATTTTGTTGGACATCAACTTTCTTTATAGTAACTTGTTAGGGGACTGTCTGCTGAAAAAAATTAGTCCTATGTCCATATGTCAGTCTAGATTATGTTTTAAAAAAAAGTTTTTAAGAAAATTCAAAATGGCTGAAAGAAGTCTAGGCACAATGGTTCAGCGAGGCGTATTTTTTTTTCCCGGCCAAGGCACATCTAGGAATAGCAAGATTATGTCTGCATGTTGAAAAGTGTGGGAAATAGCCGTCCTTCAAATCATAAAGTTTGAAACATTGCTGTAGTGTCCCCACTGGTCAAATCAGACCAGTGCTGGTGTTCTAGCACTGAATGCTTGCCAGTACATGCGTACCGAATTTCATACTTATGGATAGCTGGTAAACGTCTTGTAATTGGTGAGATTTCACTGGATGATGGTGGCGATACTTTTCACAATGTCATCTCAGACATTTAAGATTCTATAGGAGCTCCCAGCATGTACAATTAGAACTTAATTAGCCATTTTGTTTAGGAGTTAGGGTTGAGGCTGTCATGGAATTTTTGTTGGCGATCATCGTCACCCAGGCAATCGAATCAATCAGCATAATTGTCTCGTCTTGGGGGGGGGGGGGGAGGGGGGCGCGTTTCGTTCACGAAAAGGCAGCATAAGTAGAATATAATTAACAACATAACTTTATTGACACTTATTTACCTCCATGAAGTTGGAACCCCATGTGATCAGAACATGAATAAAAATATTGTCATTCATTTGTGCTCGGTTTGTGCCGATTTGTGCCGAACAAATCATAATTTGTGCCGGTATGGTTTTTGATACATTTCATATATTTTATGAGCTGTGACTTTTTAAAAGCACTTTTTCTCCCCCAAGTAACTCCAAATCGCTCCAAAGTAGTCTCCTCGTTTGTTTTACGTTTCTGCTCATTTGTGCCGTTGAAAGAAACAAATGTGCTATTTTTATTCTTTAGATATTAAACGTTACTTTTTTCCCACCCTGGATGATTATTCACAAGTCAAAAAGCTTAGGCTACTATCTCAAAAAGAATACAGACACAAACAATATTTGTTACGGCATAAATGAGCACAAACCCAGCACAAACGAATGATACCACTTTGGGCCGATTCGGAGCTTGTTGGGATGGAAGATGACATCATGGCTAATAATAAAATGCTTCATATCTAAATAAACATAACGGCACTTAGCAAACCAAATACAGCGCAAACGCAGCACAAATGAACAAGACTACTTTGAAGCGATTTGGACAATGATGGGGTGGAAAATGACATCACCGGTGAAAAAAGTAATGTATAATATCTATAGAATAAAAATAGCACATTTGTTTCTTTCAACGGCACAAATGAGCACAAATGTAGAACAAATGACTGAGACTACTTTGGAGCGATTTGGAGTTACTCAGAGTGGAAAATGACGTGTCAGCTCATATAATATAATGTGAAATATATCAAAAACCACACCGGCACAAATTATGATTTTTATGGCATAAATCGGCACAAACACAGCACAAACAAATGACAATATTTTTATTCATGTTCTGATCACATGGGGTGCCAACTTCACGGAGGTCACTTGTTTCTATAAACAACAAATATTTAACATTTCCAAACTTTCTGAAACAAATAAAATATTTATTTTTACAGTGCTAAACATTTGTGTAAACAAATTAAATTGCCTAAACATTCTTGGATATTAAATAGGAAATGAAACAATAGGCCTATAGCATATTTAACCTCTTAGCGCAAAGCCCCTAGTGGTCGGCACGCCGGCGTGCCAAGATTACTAAACTCAGACATTCGGTGCTACTGCAACCAAAGTATGAGTTAAAAACAGAAACGCGTTTTACTTTCATTAGTAGACGATACACGACAACTATGCCAAAAACAGAGTTTCGCAGCCCCACCATTGTCGCTCTGGTCGTTCATTTAACACGCACCCCCTCCCTGCAGTCTCATCTACAAAACACCCCCCACCCTTGACATAATGGACAATATTGTCTATCTTGGTATTCATAAAAATATTATTTCACCACTAAAAAATCATATTCCGTCATAGCAACAAGATAAACCCGACAACAGCCCTAAGATATGCCAATACAGCAGTAAAAACGCTGCTCACTGAATAACTAAATAAACGAGAAAAAGTTTTTTTAAAAATGATACCATGTCCTTCTACAGTCAATATCTGGGACTAAATATTGAATAAATATACAACCTTACTGTTGGTTTTACGTGTAGAGATGTCCCTTTTGAGACAGCGTGGCCATATATTGTCTTGGACAATCCGTTCGGGAAATATCAGGGTTCATACACTTTTTCACTTTTTTCATGATTTTCAATGACTTTTCCATGACTTCTCCACAACCTTTAACTGAATTTCCATGACCAAAACAAATTACTTTATCTCAGGGGGACGATTTAAAATTATTTATTGTAACACTAAATAAAATTAGGTCTGCATCTGAAACATATGGTGCCTCTCTAAAACAAATAAACACCAGACAGACACACTTGGATACATTCTCTCATATTTAAATTCAAATAGTTTAACATTTTTGTCAATGTCTCAAACAGGGCTCGAAATTGCGACCATTTTGGTCGCATATGCTCCCGAAATTTAATCTGTGCGACCTTGAAATATAATTGGGAGCATTTGTGCGAGTGCAAATAATTGTTCTGGTGCGACCCTTTTTCCAGTCGAACGTCTTTCTCTGTACATTCGCTAGTTAGGACACTCAGTATGTGCCTTGTGAGCTGACGGTGACCCTTCTAACCAATCGTGAGCTTGACATTCTTACCTTCAATGCTGATTTTAAATTGGTTAATATTAGCCTTCAATCACTCCCTTTCGCTGCACTCCACTGTCACGCGACACAGGGAGCTAACGCGTTAACTAATGTTACTTGAAGACAAAAGTTCAATTTATGTTCAATTTATTAGCGTTATCGAAAGCTGAAAAGTTGAAGCGAACGATTACGGAATTTTTTTTTTTGAAAGGTTAACGTAGTGTTTTGTGTAGCGACCCGGTTGAAACAGCTAATGAAGTTTCCGATGCAGTTTACTGGCGGTTGATTTAATTAGCGGTATTAATGTGACGAGAAGCGCTTTGTCGTTTGAATGCATAACACGCAATTCCTTGAGTCGACGACATTTTAGGCGTGACAGTTTAACTGTTACTTGTAAACCGTACTGTTATATTGTCGTTTTTTATCAATAAAAAATCTATTGCATATATTGTTGGTGCTCCTTACATTTTGAAGTTGGGAGCACCAGTGCTACGAAGTAAAAAAGTTAATTTCGAGCCCTGATATATTATTGAAGCTGCACTTCCCTGGCATATTGTCGGCACAGTAGGGCCTACGTTTACTAACTGCTACATTAGCAGAAGTGTGCCTGTTGGGCGTGCCTGTAAACAGACTGAGCCAGACCGAATTAACTTCTCACACCATCAAAATACCGCGAAGGTTACGTGCCAATTTACGTTTTATTACTATACATACTATTTTTATGATTGGATTAATTAGTAATTATATTTATGCAACTTTAGCTGTGTCTCCATTACTTTTCAAAAAATATTATTTTCTATAACTTTTCCAGGGCCTGAAAATTGCATTTTAAATTTCAATGACTTTTCCAGGTTTTTCATGACCGTACGAACCCTGAAATATACGCGCATTTGTGACGCCTGGGTATCTTCCAAAATAGCTGTGCGTAATACCACACCTGTTGTTTACGGCGTTGTCGCCCTTTTTAGTAGTCTGGCTTGACTGACAATTCATTTATTCAGTAGGTGAGAGTATACGCTTTCTAACGATGTATAACATGTCTAATTCTGCTTTTGGAATAGCGTTTTATAGGTCAGCGTAACCGAAAATGTTCTTATCGCATTCAATTACGCATTCTCCGTGGTAGCAGTAAAACAAAGACGCGGCTAACAAAATGTTGTCAACGATTTTTCGTAAATTCTTGGAAAATACTATTATTATTGAGGACAAAACAGAAGCGAATAGAACAGTATCATTTATTTACTGTCTCTGTCTCCATCTACTGAACATAGATAAGATTTCATTGCTATGTAAGTAATACTGCTCAAAATACTTCAGTTATATACGTTATTTTTGAAATTGAGAGTCTTTAAATAGGCTCGTGGTATTATATATTGCGGATATTTCACACTGTAATGTAAGCACTACTTAGGACTGTAGTGTTTGTGAAGCATGCAACAGTGATGACGTAAGAGTTGGAACATTGCCAAAACGTGGTGGACGGTTGAAAATTGTTTTCATGTTGTCCCATCCCCATACAAGAAAACATACGAGAGAACATACATAGAAATACATACAAAAGTTAATTATTGCACATTTGGGTACTGTACCGCATTGTGTGACAATATTTTTGCATTATTTTTTAATCTGATAGCAATGTTCCATCTTAAACCTTCATAAGGGGCTAATTTATATGCTTTATAATGGACAAAAAGCATTTTATTCAATTTTGGAGAGATTTTGGATATGTTTCTGGACCCCTAGATATTTTAGACCACTGTACTGATGGAAAGCTTTTAATTCCCACTCGAAAATTATGCAACAGTGATTTTCTTGAGTCAAAACAGTTGATTTGTAGTGAAATGTGAACATATTGTGATTTACAGCAATGCATAATTTAGACATTTTGGATAGATTTGGAGACGCTGGGTACACTGCTTAGTTTTTGCTTAATACATCTATACTGCCGTCCAAAGGCTAACCGCAGTAACTACATTTTTGGTCATAATTGAGTTATAACTAAAAATGAACTTCTTGATATCTGTTTTATCTTGTGACGAAGTTTCAGAGTTCAATTTTGCTTTGTTTTAGAGAAAAAACTGTATAAAAATTGCAGTAACTACAAAACCCGACTCAAAACCATGGCAGACCGCAGTAAGTGAAGTTACTGCGGTCTGCTTTGGGATTCTACCGGCCGATTTCGCGCTCTACCCATCTAAGTTACCTCATGCGACTGTTTGGGATTCTACCACCAGCCGATTTCACCCATCTAACCTCACACAACAAAGCTGTTTAAGATGGCACTATCCAGGGGAAAGAGGATAGTGGAACTGGTGTTGAAAAGAAAATACCCAGGTAGGCTAAGTAACGATGACATTAAGCGTTGAGAAACTAGCAATCGCATTATAAAACACCTGTCAGCCTCGCTATATATGCTGACTGACAGGCGATGTTTAGTTAGCTAGCGTTAGTTTACCTGCTCCCTGAAAGCTGTACATTATCATCTGTAACTTCACATCATCGCCGATGCCATGTCATGCACTTCAAGATTGTTTACAATCTAGCCTACGCATTGTGGATATTTGCCATGAATACGAGTGCGGAGAAAGAAGTGCATGTATCCGCAAATAATGTTGATTAAAAACGTGCACAATTTCGTACTGCAAATGAAAATAAATGTAGGCTATAAGGCCTAGGCTACTCGCTAAAACTGCCTATTTGGGGAGAGCTGGCTATATATGATAGTATTGAGTAGCCTATTTTGTGGATTAATTGTATTGATAAGGAAAATCAGGTAAGTTTCTGCCACTGCTTAGTGATTAAAACGGATTTTTCTAAATCGCATTAGTCATTTAATCTCCCCAACACAATGCGAAGAAGCTGTGTGTCACTTTCCAATTGATTAGTCAGATCGTTTGCATGCTTGTTAATCACTGAAAATTAATTAAAACAGTTTGAGATCAATGATTAGTTTAAAGGTTTTGTGCCCCACCAATTTTCAGCACACAAGTCGCCGCTGATTAAAGCAAGTAATATAATAAACAAATTTTACTGTGATTCAGTGTAGCCTTGTATTTATTCATTGTGTTCAATAGTAAAGACAAGGATAATGAAAATTATTAATGTGATTGTCATCAAGGCAACAACAGTGGTGGCGGTGACAACGATGGTGAAATTGAAGATGATGATGCAAAGTTTAATTGATAGGAAAATAATTATCTCGATAGGTGAATAAGTAAAAAAGTGAAATGAAATGGTATTAAGACTAAAATATGACGTCTGAAATTCTCAATTTGTCCAGACTTAATTAAACATGCACAAATCCATAAGTAGAGTTGTTAAATACTGTTAAATACAAATATAACAAAATCAGTGTCAAAATATATTGTGTTTTCAGTGAACAAAAACTAAAAGCTGAGAACATCGTAGTTACTACACTTTGCTTTTGCATTGCTCTTAGAACCATTTAAGGCAATGCAAAGGCAGAGTGCAGTAACTACATTTTTGGGGTCAAAGGTCAAATCAGTGGTCATGGTTTTTGGGCAAAATTACCTCATAACCAATTTGGCTGGCCAGTTAAAATACTTTAAAGCCATTTTTCTCAGTTGTACCCTTTGCGTAGTTACTGCAGTTAGGCTTTGTAGGGCAGTATAGTAGTTCTACATATCCGCCCTTAGATTTTATGAACTTGCGGTCAAGAAGTTTTTGATCTAGCACGTTTAGTTTAACCCGCTGTATATATGCAATCTCTCAGTATTTCTTTGCAAACTTAAAAAGTGCAAATTCTTTTTTGATTTTTTGTCAAAACAATTGCATTTGTGACACTTTATTTCTTCCAGAATTATGAATATAAACTAATCTGTATTACAGGGTTCATACACTTTTTCACCAATGATTTTCAATGACTTTTCCATGACTTCTCCACAACCTTTAACTGAATATCCATGACCAAAACAAATGACTTTCTCAGCGGGACAATTTAAAATTATTTATTGTAACACTAAGTAAAATTAGGTCTGCATCTGAAACATATGGTGCCTCTCTAAAACAAATAAACACCAGACAGACACACTTAGATACATTCTCTCATATTTTAATTCGAATAGTTTAACATTTTTGTCAGTTTTTCCAGTCGAACGTCTTTCTCTGTAGGCTACATTCGCTAGTTAGTACACTCAGTATGTGCCTTGGGAGCTGACGGTAACCCTTCTAACCAATCGTGAGCTTGACATTCTTACCTTTAATGCTGATTTTAAATTGGTTAATATTAGCCTTCAATCACTCCCTTTCGCTGCACTCCACTGTCACGCGACACAAAGAGCTAACGCGTTAACTAATGTTACCTAAAGACAAAAGTTTATGTTCAATTTATTTGCGTTATCGAAAGCTGAAAAGTTGAAGCGCACGATTACGGCATTTTTTTTAAACGTTAACTTAGTGTTTTGTGTAGCGACCCGTTTGAAACAGCTCATTTCTCCGATGCAGTTTACTGGCGGTTGATTTAATTAGCGGTATTAATGTGACGAGAAGCTCTTTGTCGTTTGAATGCATAACACGCAATTCCTTGAAGAGTCACATTTTATGCGTGACAGTTTAACTGTTACTTGTAAACCGTACTGTTATATTGTCGTTTATCAATAAAAAATCGATTGCACATATTGTTGGTGCTCCTTACATTTTGGTGGGTGCTCCTAACTTTTTAGGAGTTGGGAGCACCAGTGCTACGAAGTAAAAAAGTTAATTTCGAGCCCTGATATATTATTGAAGCTGCACTTCCCTGGCATATTGTCGGCACAGTAGGGCCTACGTTTACTAACTGCTACATTAGCAGAAGCGTGCCTGTTGGGCGTGCCAGTAAACAGACTGAGCCAGACTGAATTAACTTTTCACACCACCAAAATACCGCGAAGGTTACGTGACAATTTACGTTTTATTACTATACATACTATTTTTACGATTGGATTAATTAGTAATTATATTTGATGCAACTTTAGCTGTGTTTCCATTACTTTTCCAAAACTTTTCAAAAAATATTATTTTCCATAACTTTTCCAGGGCCTGGAAATTGCATTTTAAATTTCAATGACTTCTCCAGGTTTTTCATGACCGTACGAACCCTGGTATTAGTATTGTAAATTGTACAAATGTTTTTGCTTCATTTAAGCCATTTTTCAAGTCTCTGTGGTGTTCACATCTGGAGTTATAAAGCTTTAAATAGGGTACCCCCTAAATGGGCAAGGATTGGCAAGATTTGGCTTGTGTGCTAAGGGGTTAAGTAGTGACAGTGTTAATAAATGAAACGAAATAAAATTGATTGACACTGCCTGTTAAGAGAGATGAAAATGTGCTTTTAATTGGCGACAGTTGAATTAAATCAAACAAATTTATTTTGGTCAAACCAACGGTCTTCTCGTTTACAAAAAGGCAGCATAAGTAGAATAGAATGAACCCTTTATTAACACTTTAAACAGAACAAAGATTTAACATTTCCAAACGTTTTGGAATAAATCAAATAAGTAAAATGTTTATTTATAAAACAGACCAGGATTGCCTGTCTTTCCGACTGCGACGGTTGAATTAATTTGGTTACGCTGTCGGTCAGAGCTTTCCATTTGTCCCGCTTATATTTCACCCCTCGGGCAAAATTCTTGGGTCACACTCAGCTGCCCCTGGCCAGATGTAGATGGTGTAGCAGCTTCAGATGCAAGTCCAAGTTGAGCATATTTGCTGGGGTGGTGCGTTCTGAGGTGATTTCTCAGATTTGTTGTGCTATATTGTTTTACGGGTATTGTTTTATTGCAAATTCGGCAAATTGGTTAATTTGAATCATCTGGTTCTCCGTCTTCATTCGGTTAAAATCCAAAATGGGCCCAAATTGGAGACGTAATGTTGGTTTTGCCAACAAGCTCCATCTTGATTTTACCTCAACTCGGTTTTTGTCAGCAAAATTGTGAGTGACAGGTCACGTGCATTCACTGGATGAGATGATTTAATTCCATCAATCAGAGCGCTGTAAGTTTCTGCAACTATCAGAAATGTTAGGAACTTTGGTTTAGTCAAACCACGTAAAATCTATTTATATTAAGCAATGTTCTTCGCCTATATTAAAGTACTTACAACAGTAATACTAATATATTATTATTAGTAGTAGTAGTAGTAGCCTAGTTGTTGTTTTAATTATTATTATTAGTATTACATAGTCTACTGAAAAAGGGAGATTAAAAACAATGCTTGCTTTGCAATGTTGCCCAACCCGCTCCCAGATTAGCGGGAGGAGCATGGTAAACTTCAAAGACAGTGCGCAATTTAAAGATTGTTGCAGGGAAAAGTATTGTCGGCTTTGTTTGAGAGGGATCGTGTGGTGTTTAAGCATACATAAAATTATTTATGTATATTTATAGGAAAGGTAGATTATTTTTGGCAACAACATTATGAAAAAGTATATATTTTAGAAAAACATTAACAAATGGCGATTATGACGGTTTTTTTGCGTGTGTGTTGATGACCGTCAATCGCACGATTATGAAATAATCGGCCCAGCCCTTTTAGGAGTTAAGCATTTTAAAAACAGGTCACCTGTGTCAGGTTTCATTACAATTGGACATGGCGTTCAGGAGTTGTGCCATATATAGACTTTTTCACAGACACTCTTTTTGTCCAATTAACATTTGTGATATAACTTTTAAATAGCTTCTTTTCCTGGAGAGTCTACTAAAGCAGGAATATCAATCTAATCGATCAAGCAGTCTCGGAGGAGATTCTGTATTCAGGAACAAATGGAAATGCTTGGGACCATCTGTTGTGGTTTGAGCAAAGGAATATCGAGGAAAATTAATATTCATTCTAGGCCAGTTCATGAGTTACAGGACAAAGCGTAAAAGTGGTTGTAACCTATGGGCCATTCTGGGCCTAGATCCTACAGTTTAGGAGCTGTACGCGTTGATAGGGAAAAATAGTAATCTGAACAAAAACAATATGGTCCCAGCACACTGTGCTTAGACCCCAAATAATAATCAGAGAAAAAACAATATGGTTCGAACCACTGAACTGTATAAGAACTAGAAGGGAAACGTGGTCACATGGTTCCATTCACAATTTGATAAATCCGCAAGATGGCTGCCACGCCCTGGAAATGGTATTATTAGCTCCTGCGCAAATTACATTACATTTATTTAGCAGATGCTTTTATCCAAAGCGACGTACAAAAGTGCATATCATGGTCATTGGACAACTACAAAACACAGCTTCAATAAGGTACAATACTCGTTTTGTACAGCTATTTCTAGCCAAGAACACAGATGCCAAAAGCTCACATTGAAGTAATCAATAGAAGCAGGCAATAGCATTACACTTTTTTCCTTAAGCAAAATTTTTTTTGGCTGAACAGACAGAGAAAATTGACCAAATATTCCAATTGTGTTGACTGATCTCTGATTGGTCAAGAACAAAATGGATGAGATTTGAAACAGGGTCTTGAAAAAAACCACTGCTTTATCACGTGACGGGGCCTATCTGCTCAGCAGCATCTTCACAGAACTGTGGGTAAGCCCAGAGTTGTAGAGCTTTATCTACGGCTCTGGGTAGGCCTAGCACAGCTAAATAGCGCAATAACTACTTGTTAGCTAACAGTTATGATTTTTGCGAGCTTAGCTGGCTAGCAACAGTTGCCTAGGTGTTTCTACCTTGTACTTACTAATTAAATTTTCAAATGCTTTGAAGTGAGTAATATTTCCCAAGACAGAACATCTAGTTACGTGTTGTCACTGTTTACTGTAAGGGGGAACAGCATCTGTAACCTGTTGGATACAGTTTGCCAATAGCCTAGTCTAACTAGCGCTATAGCTAATGTTAGCTAACGGTTAAAATGGCTATTTCGATGATAATAATGCTATGGTTTCATATCTTGTGTGAAACTATAACATATGACGATGAAAAGTACTGTCCATATAGTTAGGCTATTTAATTTTGTGAGTAGCCTACAGCAGGTTTGTTTGCGAAATCGGTTACACCATTGTCACACACAGCACTTCTGTCAACTAAACAGTCTAACAAGCTAAGCTATTTAACTAAAAAATAATTTTAGCAACTTGCTACCACCTGGCTCATTTCTCCCGCATTGTGATGGCATTTCTGAATACAGGCTGTACTGAAAAAATTTTTTATCATCAGACTGAATATCGCCGCAGATAGCCAGTGACACCGGGACGGATCTGGCAGTCACCAGTTAGCCATCAGGCCCGTCTCTGCTGTGATTTAAACAGGTGTGCGCCGTCAGCCTTATACCCATTTACATAAGCGAAACCAAGTTTCCCACGTTTAGATCATATACCAAATGTAGCCTACCTATCATGAGTGGCTTACTAAGCGATGGCTGTAAATCATCTACTTGTACAGTAGTAGCTTATAATGGGCAGCGGGCCTTAATTCGGTTTTGAATTCAATTTGATTCAAGTGTCTTTTTCCTCATCTTGCTCGAATGAAATGAGCAAATGTGTGGTTGAATGCACAAGACACGTTAGGTTCTTTCTTTTCTACGTTTAGTCTAAATCGGTAAAAAGGAAACTGAGTACTTGCAGGGCAAAATGTAGGCTAATAAAACATTTGCATTGCCTGAGATTTTGCTGCCATTCTTATTATAATTAAAGCCGCAAGCGGCGTTGGGAGGGGTCCAAGCATTCGCACAACTGCGCCCCCTATGGAGCGATATTTAAATGGTTTTGTCCTCATGATCATATACCTTCACCCAACATATCTACTGCATCGCCATGGATGTCTCCTAGCCACTAAGCGTAAAGGCCTTTACTATGTCGTAACACTAAAGGCTGTTTTATACTTCTGCATAGTACACAAAAAAATGGGTCTGTGTAGGGGTCTGTCTAGATTTGGAGCTCCAGCTCTTCCGCACCCCAACTAATAAAAAAGTCCAAATGGCGGGCAAACAATATGGCGGACATAGGTGCGCCCAAAGGCAAAGTTGTAGAGCACATTCAGATGAATCGGTCGATGAAGTTTTGTGTTGATCTGTCTTACGGTGTGGGAGTTATGACCTTTTAAATATGACCCTTTGTTATAGCGCCACCATCTGGCCGACATAGGTGATTTTTAGTGCCTGAGTAGTGGGGGGCCATAGGAACCCACCTACCAAATTTGGTTGGTCTACAACTTATGGTTGCTGAGCCTCAGACACTTTTAGCAGAGAAAAATAATAATAATAATAATAATAATTATTATTATTATTATAATAATCCTAACAAATACAATAGGGTTCCACCAGCTTTGCTGCTTGGACCCCTAATAATCCTAACAGATACAATAGGGTTCCACCAGCTTTGCTGCTTGGACCCCTAATTATGAATATTAATATCATTATTACAGGCTATTCAAAAAGCATATAAGCTGGTCTACAGCCAGTATTTTCAAATGGAATTTGCAGATACAGTATATTGATAATAATCTGGAGATTTTCAAGATTTAAGCCTAATCAGTAAGTAACCAAGACATGCTAAAGTCAAGCTTTAGAAATGTCTGCGCATGGTGTTACAATAGTGGATAAAAAAATAAAAATAAAAAAAAGCTTTTTCTAGCTCTGTACTTATTTTTAATATGGATGGCTATCAGGTTCACTGCTGCAGAAAAATAAGGCGCAAAGAAAAGCAGCGGATAATGCTATAAACAGTATTCTACTACTTGGAAAATCAACAAAAAAATTAACTCACCTCTGAGGAACAACATCTGCAGCACAGAAAGTCAGGATATCAATGGCAGTGAGACGTGTCTGTCGGCGAGATGGCACAAACACCACCACAGGTTTAGATGGAGAATGCTTCATGATGGCATGGTACACGGGCTTGGCCATTGACAGCAGCCGAGTTTGAGTGTGACTCACATTGAAGCCCTGTGACAAAAAATATTCCACAGCCACAAGAAAGGTGGGAAAAGACAAAATTAAGATAGAAATTTGAACACAGAGGCAACAAAAACACACAAAATAACATACAACATACAATATTAAACCCTTAGCGCACACGCCAAATCTGGCCAATCCTTGCCCATTTACAGGGTACCCTATTTAAAGCTTTATAACTCCAGATGTGAACACCACAGAGACTTGAAAAATGGCTTAAATGAAGCAAGACATTTGTACCATTTACAATACTAGCATAGATTACTTTATATTCATAATTTTGGAAGAAATAAAGTGCCACAAATGCAATTGTCTAGGAAAAAATCTAAAATGAATTTGCTATTTTTTAGTTCGCAATGAAATACTGAGAGATTGCATATATAGCAGGTTAAACTATACATGTCCTGGATGAAAAACTTCTTGACCACAAGTTCATAAAATCTAAGGGTGGATATGTAGAACTACTAAAGATCTATGAAGCAAAAACTAAGCAGTGTACCCAGCGTCTCCAAATCTATCCAAAATGTCAAAATTATGCATTGCTGTAAATCACATATTCACCATATTCACATATTTTACTACAAATCAACTGTTTTTACTCAAGAAACTCACTGTTGCATCATTTTCTAGTGGGAATTACAAGCTTTCCATCAATACAGTGGTCTAAAATACCTAGGGGTCTAGAAACATATCCAAAATCTCTTTATATACATTTTAAAGCATATAAATGAGCCCCTTGTGAAGGTTTAAGATGAATCATTGATATCAGATTTAAAAACAATGCAAAAATATTGTCACACAATTCTGTACATTACCTAAATGTGTAATAATTAACTCTTGTATGTATTTCTATACTCTGTACTGTTGTATGTTTGCTTGTATGGGTACGGGACGACATGAAAACAATTTTCAACCGTCCACCACGTTTTGGCAATGTCCAAACACTCTCGTCATCAATGTTGCATGCATCACAAAAACTACTAGACTACCACAAATGCTTACATTACGGTGTGAAATCCTCATTATAAAATACCACTAAACTATTTAAAGACACTCAATTTAAAAAATAACGTATATAACCGAAATATTTTGAGCAGTAATACTTGCATAACAATGATGAAATCTTATGTTTTCAGTAGATAGAGACAGAGACAGTAAATCAATGATATAGTTCTATCCGCTTCTGTCGTAAACCAGAAAACGATGTCAGCTAGGTATATCAGCAAACATACGGCATAGCTATGCGATCAGTGAATGCGATCATAACACTTTCGATTACACTGACCTTTAAAACGCTATTCCAAAAGCAAAATTAGACATGTTATACATCGTTAGAAGGCTTATACTCTCACCTACTGAATAAATGAATTGTCAATCAATCCAGGCTGTGCTAAAAAGGGCGACAACGCCATAAACAACACGTGTGGTATTACGCACAGCTATTTTGGAAGGTACCCAGGTATCCCAAATGCGCGTATATTTCACAAACGGATTGTACAAGACAATATATGACCACTCAGTCTCAAAAGGGACATCTCGCGTAAAACCAGTGGAAAGATTGTATATTTATTCAATGTTTAGTCCCAGATATTGACTGTAGAATGACATGGTATAATTTAAAAAAATAATAATTGTCTCGTTTATTTCGTTATTCAGTGAGCAGCGTTTTCACTGCTGTATTGGCATATTTTAGGGCTAATGTCGGGTTTATCTTGTTGCTACGAAATATTACATAACATTACATTACAGGCATTTGGCAGACGCTCTTATCCAGAGCGACATACAACAAAGTGTAAAACCAACAGTAAGGTTGTATACTTATTCAATATTTAGTCCCAGATATTGACTGTAGAATGACATGGTATCATTTTTTAAAACTGCAAGGGCTGGAATCGGTTGGACACAAGCTCTGGAGATGTTCGCCCTGAGTGGTGTGCACGCCCTTTTCTGCGGCTGCACCCCACTGTTACCTATCTATCTCTCCCTGCCTGCTCTGGCTTCTCCCCCCTTCCCAGCTGTAGTGTGCACACCAAATCCTTATAGGACACACTACTCAGTTCCTGGAACTCTGATAATTGTGAACTGTGGAGTCCAGCAAGCTGGCCCTCACGATCAAGAATCTTGCTCATTACATTTACATTACATTACATTTATTTAGCAGACGCTTTTATCCAAAGCGACGTACAAAAAGTGCATTTCATGGTCATAGACAACTGCTAAACACACCTCTCGAGGTGTTCGAGTTGGCAACGGTGGGAGACAAACTCGCCCTGAAAATCGCTTTCCAGAAGCGTGATCATCCTGCAGCCCTCACACAACTGTGGCCACATTTTTAGCCCCTAACTATCACCCCATCTCTCCCTATATCTACAGTAAGTTTCTGCCAAAACGGAAGCACCAAGACCACACTTTAAAAAACGTGCAAGTGGCTCTGGACAACAAGCAGCAGAAATCGGAGAGGAAAAACAAATAAGGCAATTTTATCATTTAACATTAACTGCTGAATAAGTAACAAGAGAAACAAACCACCCGAAGTGGAATCACTCCAGTTACAATAAACTAACTTAGATAGCTTTATACTAAGTACCAATGACTGAAGGAACACTTGTATTAGGCAATAGTTTAATTATATCTCAGAACAAAATACAGCCCAAAATTTAGCTGGAATACATTTATAATAATCTACAGCTAATGTTTGTATGTAAAAATGCCGAGACAGAGACACCCAGCCCTCAATTTAATAGTGCGCAGGTGGCTACAGACAACTAGCAGCAGAACCCGGAGAATAAATAAACAAAAATAAGGCACTTTTAACTATCTAACATTAAGCGTTGAATAAATAACACTGAAAAGAACTACCCAGTAGAATCCCTCTGGTTATAATCAACTAACTTGGCTAGCTTTTTACTAAATAGCAATGACTGGAGGAACCCCTGTACTAGGAAATATTTTGTTTATCTCAGAACAGAAACTAAAATTTACCCGGAATCAGATTATATTATTATAATAAACTACAGCTAATGTTAGCATGTAACAATAAAGTCAAACAATCTTACTACCATAATATTTTGTTCCTGGGGGTTCAAAAACCTAAGAAAAAACCAGCGTTCAGCAAGGAGGCCAAATTACCTAACTGGCTAGTTTTGCTAGCCGAGTGCTTAACGGAGGAAAAAAGTGGAAAAGCCCCCCAGTCCCCTAACAGCAACAAAGATTTTCACCTTAAGAGCAAAACCGTCTTACCTTACTTATAATATGGGGGTTTTGTTTAAACAAAAAGCCCAAAATAATATCAAATACACAATTGAAAGCACAATAGAATCCCGTATCAAACCTTTTCAAACACTCCTCACTCTTTCCACCACAAACAGGAAGTGCCTGTATTAACTAGTTACAGAACAACATATTTTAAGTAGACTACAATTAACGTTAGTCTACAACTGAAATAAAACTATACCCCCAAACCAATGTAAAGCAGCCTTTGAAAGAAACTAGAATACACCGAGGATGGTGACTGTCAGGTAGCGTAACCACACGTCGCAAGCACGTATGGTATCTCAAATACTATATCCAACAGCGTTCTCTGTCCTTGTGAGCTTGCAAGTGTGGTCTCCCACAAGAACGGACTTCACAAGAACGCAAGTCCGGAGTTTGTGCTCTTGGTATTGAGAAACACCTCTTGAGTGGCCCAGCCAGAGCCCGAACTTGAACATCTCTGGAGAGACCTGAAAATAGCTGTGCAGCAAGGCTCCCCATTCAACCTGACAGAGCCTGAGAGGATCTGCAGAGAAGAATGAGAGAAATCGCCCAAATACAGGTGTGCCAAGCTTGTAGCGTCATACCCAAGAAGACTTGAGGCTGTAATCGCTGCCAAAGGTGCCTCAACAAAGTACTGAGAAAGGGTCTGAATTTGCAAAAAAAAATTTTAAAACCTGTTTTCGCTTTGTCATTATGGGGTATTGTGTGTAGACTGATGAGAATAAAAATGAATTTAATCCATTTTATAATAAGGCTGTAAGGTAACAAAATGTGGAAAAAGTGAAGGGGTCTGAATACTTTCCAAAGGCACTGTAAATTCACAAGACTTGTAAGCGAGGATAACTGTTGTTACGATGCAATTCAGAGCAAAGTTCATATTATAATGGCAATTCTGTTGAAAAGTTTAACACTATGGCTTTAATGTTAACTTAACTAGAAACATTCTCTACATTAACCGATAACCGTTATGTTAGCTTGCCTTGCCCGATTCATGGCCGCGAGACTGCTAGATGGCATTCCTGACTGCGTCATGACTCATGGTGACCATTCAATGCATTCTTTTCTTTACTTCTGGCACATTTCAACCACAGGTTTTGCAACCAGCCCATATTAATTCCAATCTAGTTTAATAAAGCACATTTTACAAAGGATTTGCCACAACATATTGGAATGGCAGGTATGCCATCCTGCCAACTTCCGGCTTGGTGGGGCGGCATGCCCCATACAGCATTGAGAGTTTGGCACTTTTCAGGGTTCCCGACCCTAAACTCATTACACTGGCTTGCTGGCTAACTAAACATTTAAACTATTGGTTTTGCACACGTAAAAACTTTGCGGGAAACTCATTTATATTTATGAAATCCAAATTAAATGAACCCACACTTTGGACAGTTCCATTTTCCGAATTTTAACATCAGCTACCTTGCTAACAACACTACAGACCAAGTGTATAAGGTTAGTACAGATACGAACGCCTCCGAAAATAAGCTCCTAAATCTGGGTTGCAAATTGGTCCGGGAGATAACGCTATACCGGTTGTATAGAAACTGGCGCCAGATAATGACTTCTTCATGCCAGGTATATTGATTTTCTTTATGCCAATGTATGGTATGAAAATACGTTAAAAATAGCATATTCCTCCTGATACGTTTATACTTGATTGTCAGGTTCATTTTACAAAATGTACAAGTTCTTGTATATTTGCAATTTAAAATAAATACTGATTGTAAAATAAATACTGCACATAAATCCCCCCCCCTTTTTAGAAACAGACATTTATACAAAGAAACATGCAATCACTCACATTACAGAAAGGCAGGGTGGACAATTACATAAATACAGATTTTTTTTTTTTTAAACGACAGAGACCTATTAAATCAAACTTGAGTCTTACAAACCTATTCACACATATTTGCCCCATACTGTATGCTTGTATGTACATGGCCAAATAGCTTGAAACAATTTAGGAAACATTGGGTAGCATCGCTGTGGAATATAGGTTTAATTTATGAGGTAAGACAGTCAACATTGTTTCATGTACCTTGGCATAATTTGGATTTCAATACTTTTATTGAGAAGCCTAGATTTCGCCAGTTTGAATTAATGACTTATACAGTGCTTTGTAAGTGTGAGTAACTTGGCATTTTTGTAAACTGAAAATATGTATCTCATCAGATATTTCAGTTTACCCGGGCCTAAATGGCCATAGAACAAGCCGCAACAGTGGCAAGGGAAAACTCCCAGGAATAAATTCAGGAAAAAACCATAGAAAGAACCAGACTCAGGGATGCAAATTCCATGTTCATACTGTACTTTCTTGTCAGAGTTAAAGCTTGTCAGAATTATCAACAGTAACTAAGGAGAGCGGGACTTGGGCGGGGCTTGACAAGCCAATTTAGCCACAAGACACGGTTTACCTAATCTCACAGAAGCAGGAAAAACTTTTTGATGCGTGGAAACATAAAAACTGGGTGAAAATCGGCTTACACCGATCAGCTCCCTTTTAAGAAAAATCTGTGTATTTTCTGGCAAAAATCAATAAACACTGAAAACAATGAGCCTTATGTATGGTGTATTATTCAACATGTCATGTTCTTCTGGTAAAGAATTTCCTCGTTAACCCCCTTCCCACCAACATGAACCTAGTTCTGGTTCTGGGCTGGTGCTAGTGCCGGTTCGCAGTTGGTTCAACTTGCGAACCTTCTAAGAACCGGTTTGTTTTTCTACGGGCTAGAGAGCCACATCATTACGTCACTGTATATGTCTCCGCTTTCCCAGCAACATCATTACCTATTAAAAGGTATGTCCTGTAAATATATAGAAAATAAACTGTCTAAAAGTAAAAAATCAACGTCATACATACATATTTATTTATATTATTACAGCCTTATTTACTATATCAACTTTAGACAAGCAACATGCTTGGAATTCTCATCGCGACCCATTAAATCCAATGGCACAGACGTTGCTTCATAATTTCAAACTGCTTTCCTAACGGCTATTTTGCGTCCTGCAACTTGGGTTACAACAGTGAATATGTATGGATCCCTAGACGTGCTGATAGCGACCACCCTTTCTCATATTAACCTCAAATACGCAAGACAGGACACTTAAACAGTATGCTAGCAAATTTATGTTAAGTTCCATTCATTTATAGGGGGTGGTCGATACACGTCCCCTTAGTAACAAAAAGCTAGTGCTGGACCACCCCCTGACTTATTTGCCGGCACAGAAAAAAAGAAAAAATAACCACTGGAGGATAACAAGGACATTTTTTCCTACATAACTAGGTACAGGTTGTTACCGATATTTTGCTTATTTCATATATAGTTGCAAATCAGTTGATGTTTTCCTGGCTGTCGAACAAAGGTGGTCGATAATAGGTGCTCTCAGTCTACCTGGCGATCACAAAATTTTAGTTTTGGTTGGTCACGATAATCCTGCCCCCAGCCCCTGACGTAAGCGGTTCTTAGTTCTAAACCAGCCTAGTGTTGGTGCCACTCCGGAACCAGTTTTTCTGGCCGAGACCCAGTTCTTCTGCTGTCGAACGCGAAGAACTGGTATGAGATTAGGCACCGGCTCTGAACCGGCCATCGAAATGCCTTGGTGGAAAAGGGGTAGTTGAGGACAATAAACAAAGCATCTATCCCAGGTCCAAATTAACACCCGCCAAGGCAGGAAAATATTAACTCTGCTGGGTAAATCACACAGGCCAACCAACCCCTCTGGCGTGTAAAAATATTAACCCATGTTTTGATTTTTAGATAAAATCAACCCAATTTCAGCATGTGAAAAACAGAGACTTAATCGCTGGGCCCGCTAAAGACACTGTAGCTTATTAATTTTGTGCACACAAATTGCAGGCTTTTGTTTGCAGCCTCTAATTTTGTTACCAACTAACATGTGCCAGCTAAAAATTCAGATTTAGGAATCGCATTTCAGTGTTGAAACATTTTCCAGGCATCAAACCACCACAGAAAAAGAGACCGTCAGTGAACGATGATAATGTGGAAAGAAAAACATTGACATAATTCCGTCTAATGTTACCAGTGATAGGTTTGAAAAATTAAGTTGCTTTCTGTGTCTTAACTTCATTCTGAATACATATTCCCACATTCACACTATGTAACTGCTGCTTCCCATTGTTAGAGACAAATGGCCACAAATATAGTTCAATCACTGTTTGTAAGGATATACAATAGCCACAGATAAAAGGGCAAACCATATGGGTGTCCCTGGGAAGTCTGGTGCAATGAATATTCCTTCCTGGGAACGTTCACACTGGCCAATCACCACACCTCTCAACAGAATACTTAAACTCTCACTTGTGGCAGTCTCATTGTTTGGGATGCGCTACCATTGTAACGTAATTATAATCTAATTTCTGCTGAATAACAAATTCTCATGAAAATATGTTACAGGATGTTTGAAAATATGTTGTTTTCGATGTCCCTTTTGACATACCTGGATATGCATCTCCAGGGGCACAGGCCGCACATTAGGGTGGAAGTTGAAAGTTGCAGTGGTGCTGCAGCCCAACCAGTGAGCAACGTCCTTGGCATTGGAGAGAGAGGAGCTTAGTGCTACTATGCGAATGGGCCGCTCTATCTGTGAAGAGATGTACCTCATCCTTGAGCAGATCACTTCCAGCACAGGCTAGAAGGGAAGAATGAGGGAGGGAGGGAGGACAGAATAAAGGTTTGTACATATTTATATATATATAAAATCAAGGATATCACAACTGATTTAAATGTAACAACATCAGCATACCCCATTCTCGCCCCCTATAAGGTGTGTCTCGTCCACAATGAAGAGGCTAACATTTTGAACATTCTTCCTCTGTTTCCAGCGCCGAGACAGGATGTCCCACTTGTCAGGGGTGCTAACAATAATATCACCCTTTCCCAGTAGCTTCAGGTCAGTGCTGGTCTCTCCCGTCAGCAAGACAACCTTCTTATTCAGAGCATCCTGAAACTTCTCGTGCCAGTCCACAAACACCTGAATGGGTGCAGACGACAAAGGGAGGAAAAAATTGGAGAAATTTAAGAGGGAACAGAAAATAATAAGGGATGGCACAGAGAACAAAACAAGGTGGGGTGTGAGCAGAAATAAAGGAAATGACAAAAAAAGATAGTAGTTATTACTTCCCTGACATTTTCATGACATAATGCAAAGTATACCTGTTCAGCCAAAGCCTCCATGGGGGTGATGTAGACACAGCGGCCCTCAGCATTGTGCAGAAGCATCCTAAGAATGGAGAACTCAGCACAGATGGTCTTCCCACTGCCCGTAGGGGCACCGACAAAGACATTGTCATCGCTGTTGTATACAGCGTTGAACACTAGGGGGAGACAAAGTGGAGTTTAAGTTTCTCACAGATGGTTAACACACTGTTGGCAAAGCAGAATAAATCATGTACTTAGTACCTCTGATGGAAAGTTATTCAGTTTGATTAAGGTCATCCCATCAGAATTGTTCGCATATTAACAAATATTGTGATTAAACTGATAAACCGTACCCTTTATCAAAAAATTAAATCACTACAGTATATTTACATATTGGGTAAGTCTTCTACCTGGTAACTTGTTCCCATCTTAGCAACTGCTCTGCGGAAAAATGGTCAGTATAATAATAATTGGCAAAAGACGGACTAATGTGCATTGCTACCAGCGCGAGTCCATAAGCCTTTACGCTTAGAGATACAAAAATAAGAAAAAACACAGGAACTACGGACAAAAGAAAGCAACACTAGAATGGATCACTTTTTCAAGACCTTACGACTAGTGAATAAGCACTGCAGTATTATATTAAATACACCGAATCATGACCCCTCCCCATATGGAGGAATATTTCAGACAAAATTAAATAAATATATACATCATGAAATGTGAGCATAAATAATTTAATACATCATGAAATAAATAAACACATCATGAAATGTAAGCATAAATAATTAAATGTGGCACGAAATGTACGTATGTATTTATTTCATTATTTATTTATTTCAATGACGCTACGTGCGACATGAAATAAGGCTTAAAATTAAAACTGCCACTTTCACCCATCAAAGTTGGGAGGGCGGGCTCCAGTGAGTACACAAAACACAGGAGGCTTAGTGATAGGTTGAGTATTTCTGAGAGACCTGCCTCTAGTGGGTACAGGCTACAGCAATCCAGCAATGAGCAATAGGATTCCCAAGGCAAGCAAAGCGCAGTAGCACACTATGTTGTGGCAGCGGGCGGTCAGGACAAGCAGAAAAAGTTGCACACAATTACTCCGCGACGAAGCTAATTTGATTCAAGAGGCACTGAATTCCTCGCAGGTCTCTGCAGAATCAACTCGAGAATCATCTTTTATAAATGTACCATCTATTCACTCCACTACTCCTGAGGTGCGTTCAAATTCAGCGAATAAGGCGAACGTTTGCAAACTATTTCAAACTTTTTTCCGTTAGCTTTGTGTTTGTTTGCCACGAACGTTCGCCTCTGTTCAAGGTAATTTCAGTGGTCCCGAGCTAGCTTTTTTCAGGCATCATCCTTATGCTAGCTCAGTCTGATGTTCCCGCGCCCTATGTTCCTTCCTTCCTTGCTACTGTTGGTAATTCAAGATATTACCAAAAACAGGTAAAATGACCGTTATCCCAGGAAGAAGCAGATCAGAAGTTTGTCGTAAAAACAGGAAGATTTATTACGCAGCCGGCTACGGGAACAACTCAGCGAGAAAGTTCAAAATAGTACTGGTGGGTGATTAGATTTATACAGTTTAGAGTGGGTACATTTTGCATAATGTCAGAACTGGAGCGCTGCCTCTGACTGGTGATAAGAGGCTGTGCTTCCTTCCGATTGGACCATTCAAATTCAAACCCATCCTATCTATTCAAACAGGTTCCATTCACATTAAAATTGAAATACAACAGGGGGGCTCGCCCCCTTCCCCCCCGGGGCCCAGCGGAAACTTCCCAAACGCAGAATACACAAAACTCTGTTTCCCAACACTACATGTCAGAAATTCAAATGTGTTGCTTCTTTTATTCAACAGCACAGGTAGCACTTAGGTTATTGGCACTATAGACATATATATGTCTATGATTAGCACCATATGGGGGGCTCCAACAACACACCTCCAGTGCAGCCATGTTGAATTAGGCATGAACAATCGAATCAAGTCGATGCACCCATCAGAAAACAGTCCTCGCTAAAGCCACCCTCCGAAATTTGATGGGTGACGGTTTTAATTTCAAGCCTTATTTCACGTCGGACGTCGCGTCATTGAAATAAATAAATAATTAAAAAAATAAATATGTACATTTCGTGCCACATTTAATTATTTATGCTCACATTTCATGATGTATTTATTTATTTCATGATGTATTTATTTATAAAAGGTGCTGATCGATTTAAACCGATTTTATGTTTCCACAGCTTTCAATAAAGTGTATCTTCTCATCTTATTACCTTGAGAGTAAGGTTTAAAAACGTATGTACTTGCTACTTGGGGATTCAGGGCTGGTGTTTGGTCGTTTGCCTTTTTTTTTTTTTGCTCTGTTTCTTGCCACTCTGTAAAGCTTCTTTGTGACAGTTCTCTGTAAAAAGCACTATAAAAATAAAACTATAATAAAATTTAATTATAGGTTTCATTATGTTATGTATTGGTTTCAAATATGAATTTCATTTGGTAAATGGTAAATGGACTGCATTTATATAGTGCTTTTATCCAAAGCGCTTTACAACTGATGCCTCACATTCACCAGAGCAATTAGGGGTTAGGGGTCTTGGTCAGGGACACTTCGACATGCCCAGGGCGAGGGATCGAACCGGCAACCCTCCGGCTGCCAGACAAGCGCTCTTACCTCCTGAGCTATGTCGCCCCCGAATACATAGCCACGCTATGTATTCGTTTTTATTTACTGCAATGCCATTCTATGTTAATAATTTTTAAAATACCCTAGCCACAGACCAACAGACTTTTTTTCCCCCCAGCAGTGTTCATTAAACAAATAACTGCAACCGAAAATCAATGTTTGGAATTAAAATCAGAGTGAAATTTTCTTTTCGGATTTTTGCATTAGGCTATTTTTTCAACAGATTTTCGCCTGTTTCTTTAAATATTCAAAATACACACCAAAATATTTTTTTGGAAAAAATAAAATAAAAATGAAAAACAATGAGCCTACACTAGAGCTATCATTAACACCTCCCTCCCTAAGAACTATGGAAGCACCATATATGCTGCAGAAACTCTACCCTGCAACAAATGAGCAGGTCTGATGTGGGGAATGGAAGCAACTGAAGGAATTTATTGCCAACGCAAATTTGTATTGGCAATAAAGTAATGTTCAAGTATAAGGCTTTATTTATTATTTATACCTATAAGGTGTTTTGTTGTTTTTGCTTTTTTGTGCAATATCAGAAATCATTTTAAAAAGTTGCCTGTCCTTGAAAAGTTAGTATGGTTATTACAGTGTATTCCACAGGGGAAACAAATACTAGATGCCCAAAAAAAAAATTATAATGATTGTGCAAAATGCTTTTGTAGCTAAATAAACAACAGGTAGTGTGATTTTTGTGTGTTAGGCTAGGAATTAGAGAATGTTGGCTTTTGTGTTGAGAAGAATGACTGTACAATCTTAAGGGTACCACACGTTATGATATTCTGCCTTGCTCTCCCCTCTCTTATGTGTAGGCAATATGCGTAACGTAATGTGTGCAATGTGTAACAATTTTTTACTGTATCCAGTGTTCGGAATTGAATTAGCGTTTTTGAGTTTTGTGAGTGTCAAAGAAATTGATGAAGAGTGTTATATTAGGCTATCTATTTGCTTGAAGAGATATAGAGGTATGAACAGGACTGCTCATTATCGATTTAAGAAAAATGAACATAAATGAATAGCAAAATATCAAGCCAAATAGATGATTTAAAACTCACTGAACACTAAAAGTTTAAGGCATATTACAGGCACATTGCGAAAATGCTAAAATAAGTTAAGTGATTACAGTATATATTTTCATATTGTTTCTATAGTTAGTCCCTCCAGGATTTAGCAGTTTTTTGTGATTTTTGCAAACAAAAATGCTTGATTTTGCAGCGGCTTTTCTCAAAAATTGCAATGCAATTCGCGAAGTTGTGATTTTTTATGGTAAAATCGCGGGAATTGGCAAAAATTGCCTTTTTTTTTACTACTGCCTCATGAAGAAAGAGTCACATGTAATCACTTCCGATGATAATAAGCATACTGTACATCACAGAAATAGCTGGAAATATTTTAGTTCTCACCTTTATTTTCTGAACGTAAAGAACTCCTGGGCTCAAAGTTACAAAAAAATTCCTGAGTCATAAAAGTGACGCAGCTTTACAAAACAGACAGTCTGTGACTGCAATATAGAATACATAGGCTTTATGGGAAATGTGGTCTTATTTCCCATATATCCCATCACTTCCTGTTTTGCCATTTGTTTTGATGATGAGAGGAGAGGTTGAAGAGACTTGCTAACTGGAGTTATTTTAATACAAAGTTTCCAAACTGACTTTTGGAGTAAACCAAGTTGTATGCAGTGATGAACGGTCTTTCCCAGCGGAGCAACAAGTAACGTTACACAGGTCGAGCTACATTATGCTGGATAGCAGCGTTGATAACAGAGATTGTCTGTCGATCATATCTCTGTTGTTATGTATTATTAGAATTGTATCTTGTATCATAGGAAAGCCTGTTCATTTCCATTTACAATGATGTCCCATTTGCAAGGATTGTGCATTTGTGGGATGAGCAGCACAGCTGATTATGTGGGTGGGGTCCCAAGTGAAATGTGGAAAATTTCCCCGTCAATGTCAAACAGTGTATTCTCCTGTTGGTATTGACTCTATTGTTTTGAGTTGTTTGGGGGATTGGATGATTGAACTCTCTGTCAGTAACAAGGAACAAACATATTGACAATTTTACGCTTTATTCATTGAACAAACAGTCAGGAACCTCAGTAGTGGGTGGAAGAACCATACGAAGCCACAACAGCCTGGCACCTCCTCTTCATGCTGGTCACAAGCCTGGTCACGCATTGCTGTGGGATGGCAGGATTCATCGCAGGTCAGCCAACGTGGTTGCATTGGTCACTCTAGCACGTACAGCATGCCTGAGCTGATCCCACAAGTGTTCAATTGGGTTGAGGTCTGGGCTGTTGGAAGGCCATTCCATTCAACCACGTTTGACATTGGCAGGGAAATTTGCCACATTTCACTTGGAACCCCACCCACATAATCAGCTGTGCTGCTCATCCCACAAATGCATGATCCTTACAAATTGGACATCATTATAAAAGGAAATGAACAGGCTTTCCAATGATAAGATACAAAGCTAATAATACAGTAAGAACAGAGATATGATCGACCAAACACAAATTTCCAAACTTTTTTGAGGAGTTTATCTACACGTTGGGTGTGATGGCCATTAGGGGCCATGTGGTGGGGTATGTAGCATCGGCACTGTCAATATCTGGAGCTCGCATCAACGGAGCACGGGTCTGTTGAAGTTGGCAATGCTGTTTAGGGGCCGCTATGGGCCATGTAATACATTTGTAGTGCGTAGTTCCATAGTATAAGTATTTATAGGCATGCTAGACTTCTTTTGGCAATGGGATTGGGTTTCTTCATTGAGTGCTTATCCTTATCGTTAGGACACAAGTATCTTGTGTTTTATTATAAATAAAGTAGCCAATCAACTCTGCAACATCTGAACAAAGTGATGCACCAAGCTGTAAAATTGTGAGGAGGACCAACTGAAATGCAGGCTTTTGTAATGTCATTGGAACTTTGGGTGCATGTTATTCATCCCACTGTGGAACTGCTTTACCTATAGTGTTTGTGTTTTTTTTGTTGTTTTAATGATATTATTAAAAATCTTTTCCCCAAATATCTAGGTTTGAATGCATTTATCTGCAAGTTATCTATGGTAGAACAATAGCCTACAACTAAAGGTTTAACTTGTTTAACAGATTTTCAGGTTATTTTAGGTGTATAATGTCATAAAGGCTAATACGGAGCAGATTACACGAATTGCAAAACTGAGTGCATAAACTGCAAAACCGAGAGTATGGATTTCCATGTTAAATTTTTAATTCTCCCACCTAGGGTGCCCAGGGGAGTTCCGTATGCTACAATATAATCAAATAAAAATTGCTAACTTATCAGAAAATAACAGTTGTTTGCCTTAATACGATTTAAAAAATTAGCCGGTTCCCTCTTCCCTGTAATCACTCTCATCGAAGGGAAACACATCATTGTCTGCGCAGGCTTTTTGGGTGAGAATGACCCCCCCCCCCCCCCCCGCAACATAAACCAATATTTAGTGGCATTAGTACAATAAAAGTAATATACTTTAAGCATTTACTCATGTACTGCCACCGCTGCAACCATTGACTAAGTCTTGCTCACAAGGGGAACCTGGTTGTGAAGAATTTGTAACATTTACCTACAATAATGTGACCTACAATAAGGTCACATGAACTCGCATTAAATAATGTAGTTATTAACATGAATTAATGAATACATAAATTGGGCATAAAATCTAGTTAATAGTTAAATACATCAACTAATGTATTAGTTACATGATTATTTATACATCAAAACAAGATAAACTTATAAAGCCGCAAGCGGCGTTGGGAGGGGTCCAAGCACTGGCATTATCGCCGCCCCATATGGAGCAATTTTAAAATGGCTTTGTCCTCATGATCATATACCTTCACCCAAACATATCTACTTTATATCATGATGATTGTATAAAATATTGATGACTTATGGCCAATTTTGTGCTAAGAGACGCTGGCGGATGACTTAGTTGCGTCGCCATGGATGTGTCCTGGCCGCTTCCCGTAAAGGCCTTTACTATGTTGTAACACTTAGATGGCATGTCGTAATAGTTAGATGGCCCGGTGTGTATGTACAGCTGCAGAGGTTCCATGCCGCAACTAAAAAAGGTGTCACACTAGTGTTGTTACGATACCAAAATTGACTTTGATACCAATACCAGGTTTAGTATCACGATAATTGATACTGAAACGATACTGATTCAATACTCGGTACCTAACGATACTGAAATTACCTTAATAGATCAGAAACGTAATGTCCACAAGGGTTGACCTCATTTTCGAATTCACGGTTTATTAAAAACCTGGTTTATTAACAACCTTTAAGTTGAAGCCTGTTCAACATATCAACAAGCATAGGACTATAGTGTTACAACACTAAACAATAGAAAACTATATTAAATATATTTCAAAAATTATTTTATTAAAAATTAAACAATTGTAAAGTAAATTATCTTTAAACAGGTCTTTCACTTTAAAATATATCTAAAAACAGCATATTTCAATAACAATACAGCATCTTCCTATAATAAAATATTTACAAATTAGAACAGCTATTGCTACTGAAGTGAACTGAGTCTAAGCTTGTGCTGTATCAATCACGAAGAATGTTATTTGCCAACCTTAGTTGCTACTGCCATCTGGCGAAGATTCTGACAAATTACACTTTTCATCCTCTCAATCGGTAATGCGGGAGACACATGTCCCTGGCTTTTACATTTGACGCAAAATTACCGAACGTCGGAAAATTCTAATATGGAACAGTTTCTTTTTTTTTTTTTTTTTTTTTTTTTTTAAGTACCGAAAAAGTGCTGAAGTTTCGGTATACCGTGCAACATTACGTCAGACACATTCCAATCCATTGCTCAGCTTAGCAGAGAATGCACATTTCAGAGCAGCTCAGAGACAGATAGAATAATAATACACATTTCAAATAATAGATAGGACATTGAGAAAAAAACGAAACAAGACGAAATATCAACTCTCGACCTGCGTGCTGCTCGCAGAATAGCCTACCGTATTATTTATTTATACTCTGGCATATAAGAAAATTTTCGGTTACGCTGACCGATAAAACGCTATTCCAAAAGCGAAATCAGACATGTTATACATCGTTAGAAAGTTTATACTCTCACCTACTGAATAAATGAATTGTCAATCAAGCCAAATTGTACTAAAAAGGGCGACAACGCCGTAAGCAACAGGTGTGGTATTACGCGCAGCTATTTTTGAAGGTAGCCGACCCAGGCGTCACATATGCGCGTATATTTCACAAACGGATTGTCCAAGACAATATATGACCACTCATTCGCAAAAGGGACATCTCTACGCGTAAAACTGAGGGTAAGATTGTATATTTATTAAATGCGTAGTCCCAGATATTGACTGTAGAATGACATGGTATAATTAAAAAAAAAAAGATTTGTCTCGTTCATTTCATTATTCAGTGAGCAGCGTTTTCACTGCTGTATTGGCATATTTTAGGGCTAATGTCGGGTTTATCTTGTTGCTACGGAATATTACATTACAGGCATTTGGCAGACGCTCTTATCCAGAGCGACGTACAACAAAGTGTATAACCATAACAAGGAACAAGTGTGTCAAAAACCCTAGAGAGAAGTACCGTTCCAAGTGCAGGGAACATCTGCATAGTTCAACTTGGACCCTGTAGGTTAAACTGATTAACACTAACACAAACAAGAACAGTAACAACGCAGTCTATGCAAAAATTCAAGCAATAGTTAAGACGAGTGCATTAAGTCACCTACGAAACAGCAACCTAGTTACCACCCTAAGCTTACAGTCAATTTAGAGATTAAATTGAGAATACGATTTCTCTCAGCATAATGACGGATTCAAAGACTAAATGAACTCACCCGATATTGTCTTCAAATTGATCCATGCCAAAGAAAAGTAATGATTCATCCTCTCAAAGCTTTTACTAACAAACTTGTAGTAGCAAAAAATATCAACTCGCCATCCATGCTAACTGCTTCCTACGCTCAGAGTACCGTATTATTTATTTAGACATTGGCAGAGTACAGTATAAATTGCGTCTTTTGTTTATATTCAATATTAGTAATTGCAGCGAGAAACTGCAGCTGTAGACACAAGATAGTGTGTTATGTTATGGTAGCAACGGAACGAAGCGGACTACATATGTATTACCGTCATTGTTTTATTATACCAGCGTGTTTACGCGCATTTGTTGGGAAACAGACAGTTTTGTGTATTCTGCGTTTGGGAAGTTTCCGCTGGGCCCCGGGGGGGGAAGGGGGTGAGCCCCCTGTTGTATTCAATTTCAATGTGAATGGTACCTGTTTGAATAGGTAGGATGGATTTGAATTTGAATGGTCCAATCGGAAGGAAGCACAGCCTCTATCACCAATCAGAGGCAGTGCTCCCTTTCAACAATATAATTCCACAATATGCAAATACCAGTCTACTGGAAACTGTATAAATCTGATCACCCACCAATACTACTTTGAACTTCCTTGCTGAGTTGTTCCCGTAGCCGGCTGCGTATTAAACCTTCCTGTTTTTACTACAAACTTTTGATCTGCTTCTTCCTGGGCTAACGGTCATTTTACCTGTTTTTGGGAACATCTTAATTCCCCTACAAATTGGCGCTGCGAGCAGGGTGGATTCGATTCCTGACCTCCGTGGGTTCCCCGACCGATGCAAGAGGAGTGAGTACTTTGTTCTACCACCATATAATTAGGCGATTGGAAGGCAAACTTGCGGAGGTCTGGAACGCTCCACCCAGTGGTATGTAACCTATACTGTAACTTGACCGGTGTAGAAGCAATTAATTGTTTGTAGTTAAAAGCTGTGTCTTTTTGTGTCTATTGTGATGTTATGTTTTAACTGATTTTGTATCAGGTAATGTTTGTAAGTACCAGCGCTGTTTATGTTTTGGAATATAGCTATATTGTGACAGGGTGAGGTTCATCCTAACCTGAGGAGAGTGAGTTTTCACGCCAAAAAGGTGAATACGTGGTTGCGTAGCTGCGGCAGGCTGAGTTTTTGGCCCGCGGCCCAGAGTGACTAATTATTTTCACGTCTGGTTATTCGGTCGTGTGGACCGATGAAGCGTATATCGTGTCTGTGTTTTCATGTCCCGGGGAGAGTTCAGTATTTGCGCCCCGGCTCAGAGTTAAAGACAAGGGAGTGTCTCTAACTTGAGTATCTGTGAGTATGTTACCGCGGCACGTTGACATTTCAACCCGCAGTCCAAGGTGACAAACTATTTTCATATCTTGGGTAGTAGGTTTAGAAATACCTACGAAGCGTACTCTTGTCTGTGTTTTTATGTCCCGAAGAGAATTGAGTTTTTGCGCCTCGGCCTAGAGTGAGAGACAAGGGAGTAGTCTCTCACTTAGGTTTTTGTGAGTTTGTGCTGAGGCAGGCTGAGTTTTTGGCCCTCAGTCCAGGGGACGAAGATCCGAACCGTACCTGGAGTATTAGGTGAGTGGGCTATTATAGCCGCTTTTCCTAAGAAGCTTACTCGTGTCCGACGTGAATCACGTCATTGTTGTGTTCGATTCCGTTTTGGGTCATTATTGTTGTTTGACATTGTTCTGAGTCTTTATTGTTTCGTGTTTGTATTGTTCTTGATAGTTTGTTAAGTGTTGGCCAGTAACGCGCATTTATAATTATATATTATTTATATCTAGATAGAGACTGATATGAAGTGTACACAATATATGTGACAGAATATATTACCTAAGTAATATAATAGAATCATAGATAGTATTATAAACTGATTGAGGTTCCGGTCTAATAGCCTAAGGACTGCGGACCCTATATAAGCCTGAAATAATGGAGTAAGGTTAATAATGACTAATCTACAGATCTCCTAAGAGTTTTTCAATTGTGGGGACTAAAAATGGTGAAAGACAGGTTAAGTGAAGAAGGTTAGGAAGGCTGCTATGTGTTCTCTGCTAGGGAAAAAGGGCCTTTAGAGATACGCTGCTATCTTATGGTAATTCAGGGAATGAATTGAGTAGAGACAGTGGTGATTTCCTGACCATGGTAATTGATGGTAGTCTTCCCATTTTTTAGAAACAAAGCATTGTGGAGAAATGATTACGCTTTAAGAGACTGTAGTGATCTATTGGGCATGGGCTGCATATATATATATATTTTTAAAAATATCATAAGGATGTGGACACCATAAGCCCCTAAATATTCTTCATTTATGAGCCCAAGATAAGGGAGTAAAAATAAATAAATAAATAAATAAGATATCATCCTATAGGGCTATCAGCCCTACATATATTTATAAATATTATACAACATTAAAATGTAACTGTGGGTGATCTGTGGGGTTACCAAGGGCAACCGAGGCCGTGTAAATACACCAGAGATGGAGGAACTAGAATGTAGCATTGGAAGGTTTGAGTACGTGTAAAAGATGGAAATAAAATACGGAAGTATTGAACAGAAGAGAAGGGTTTTGGTGCAAGGTAGTATACTGCCTTTACTGCAGTACTGTGGGAGACGCTGAGGACCTTGCTCAAACATGGCAGGAAGTTAGGCACTGGAAAGCCAGTGAGATTTACAGGGAAACTGCAAGTAGGGATTTGGCGGAAGTGTGTTCGAAAGTACTCGTATGTGGAGAATTGAGGAAGGATTTTAAATGACTGGTGATATTTGAGCTTGTGGGTGAATAGGAGATTCCTGACTAGTGCAGGAACCCCCAATACAAAATGGGGGATTGGTACAAGAAACCAACTAATCAATTCAAATGGACTAATCATTTGTTTTGAGTGAATATTGCAGGCTTGTGTCCCAAGTGTCTTTCACAGGATCACAGAACTGGACCTGACCCGGCTGAGGACAAAGCAACATTCCTGGTTGAACCTGGATCCTCGTGAAAAACATAATGGGACGACATTTTATCCAAATTTGGTCTGGACCACACAGGCTCATGATTCCATCAGCTGCTTCCAGTGACTGGAACTCTGGTGTGGTCCTACATCACATAGTTAGGAAAATACAAGGGTGAGACCCAACATGGGGCACAATAATCCCCGTCTACCCTTATAGCCCCTGGGGGCTATCTATCTCTCCATTCAGACACATATTTCCAGGACAAGATGTGCACCAACACGGCAGGCGGAAGTTGAACCTGGATGATGGCCCCACAAAAGACATTTTTAATGTTGTACATTTTTGGTGTCCTGTTTTAATGTTGTACATTTTTGGTGTTTTGTTGTAATGTTGTATAGTATATAGTGAAAGGTAGCCACTGGGTCCATAGCGAATGGCACAATATTGGTGACAAACGGAGGACTACTTCCTAACCAAACTAAACAATGCCTAACATTTCCTACTGCACTAATCGAACTGACACCTCTACCACTATCTCTATTCTAATCACTCCTGATGTCACCAGTAAACACCTCTGCTCCAGCACTTCATAGCTGGGTGTTAAACCCTGATAACAAATGCAGATAAAAGGCAGCAAATGTGGCCCAGTGGCTAGAAGGTGGTATTTGTGTGTATTGTCACATTGTAAGTAGAGGTGCCTGTATCTGGTAATAGGCCTTGTACACGACGCTTGTAGAATTCTTTCCTTTGTTTTCTTTAACATTATGCAGCCGGCCTTACCCATATCAATGGGTTCTCATATCATGCTTACTACACTTTTAGAATATTGGTCAACCTCTCTTAATGTCTGCCCAGTGCCGGCCAGCAGCAGATGGGCTTCCCCTTTGTGAGCCGGGTTCTGCTTAAGGTTTCTTCATATTAAAATCTGGAAGTTTTTCCTTGCCACGGTTGCCATAGGCGTGCCACAAGGGGATTTTAGGCCTGGGTTCTATATGTGGGAGGTGTAACTGACCAATTGACAATACTGTTCTGATTTCCTGTAAGCAAGTTGACCTCGCCATATGCTTTATGTTGGGTCAAAAAGGAGGGACTGTTGGGAAACAGACAGTTTTGTGTATTCTGCGTTTGGGAAGTTTCCGCTGGGCCCCAGGGGGGAAGGGGGTGAGCCCCCCTGTTGTATTCAATTTCAATGTGAATGGTACCTGTTTGAAATCTGATCACCCACCAATACTATTTTGAACTTCCTTGCTGAGTTGTTCCCGTAGCCGGCTGCGTAATAAATCTTCCTGTTTTTACTACAAACTTTTGATCTGCTTCTTCCTGGGCTAACAGTCATTTTACCTGTTTTTGGGAACATCTTGATTCCCCTACACACAGAAACTCAGAACCTATAAATACAATGGTTTAGCTATTTCTCAGCATAATGACAGATTCAAAGATTAAACGAACTCACCCGATACTGTGTTCAAATGGGTCCATGCTCAAGAAAAGTAATGATTCATCCTCTCAAAAAGCTTTTACTAACAAACTTTTGGTAGCCTAGCATGCACTCTGGGTGGCACTGTCTTCCATTACTTTCCCGACGTTCAGACCCTCCCCTCACTGATAAAAACTAGACCCTACGGTGTCGGATTACTTGCGTCGCCATGGATGTCGCTTGCCGTAAAGAAGTTTACTAGATGTCGTAACACTTAGATTTGGAGCTCCAGCTCTTCCGCACCTCAACTAATAAAAAAGTCCAAATGGCGGGCAAACAATATGGCGGACATAGGTGCTCCAAAAAGCACAGTTGTAGAGCACATTCAGATGCATTGGTCGATGAAGTTTGGTGTTGATCTGACTTATGGTGTAGGAGTTATGGTCTTTTAAAGTATGACCCTTTGTTATAGCGCCACCATCTGGCCGACATAGGTGATTTGTAGTGACCGAGTAGTGGGGGGCCATAGGAACCCACCTACCAAATTTGGTTGGTCTGCAACTTATGGTTGCTGAGCCTCAGACATTTTAGCGGAGAAAAATAATAAGAATAATAATAATCCTAACAGATACAATAGGGTTCCACCAGCTTCGCTGCTTGGACCGCTAATTAGGTAACCATTAACCTCTTAGCACAAAGCCCCAAGTGGTCGGCACGCCGGCGTGCCGAGATTACTAAACTCAGACATTCGGTGCTACTGCAAACAAAGTAAGAGTTAAAAACAGAAACAAGTTGTTTTAGTTTCATTAGTAGACGATACACGACAACGATGCCGAATACAGAGTTTCGCAGTGCCACCATTGTCTCTAACATGCACCCCCTCCCTGCAGTCTCATCTAGAAAACACCCCCCACCCTTGACATAATGGACAATACTGTCTATCTTGGAATTCATAAAAATATTCTTTCACCACTAAAAAATCGTATTCCGTCATAGCAACAAGATAAACCCGACAATAGCCCTAAGATATGCCTATGCTGCAGTGAAAACGCTGCTCACTGAATAACAAAATAAACAAGAAAAAGTTTTTAAAAATGATACCATGTCATTCTACAGTCAATATCTGGGACTAAATATTGAATAAATATACCACCTTACCATTGGTTTTACGCATAGAGATGTCCCTTTTGAGTGCCCATACATTGTCTTGGACAATCCGTTTGGGAAATATACGCGCATGTGTGATGCCTGGGTACCTTCTAAAATAGCTGTGCGTAATACCACACCTGTTGTTTACGGCGTCGTCGCCCTTTTTAGTAGTCTGGCTTGATTGACAATTCATTTATTCAGTAGGTGAGAGTATAAGCTTAACGATGTATAACATGTCTAATTCTGCTTTTGGAATAGCGTTTTATAGGTCAGCGTAACAGAAATTATTCTTAGCATCGCATTCAATTACACATTCACACTGTAGTAGCAGTAAAACAAAGACGCTGCTAACAAAAATGTTGTCAACAATTTTTCGTAAATTCTTGGAAAATACTATTATTATTGAGGACTTCTGGACATAGCTAAGCCATATGTTTGCTGATAGACCTAGCTGAAATCGTTTTCTGGAGAAAAACAGAAGCGAATAGAACAGTATCACTGATACTGTCTCTGTCTTCGACAGAACATCGATGAGATTTCATCATTGCTATGTAAGTATTACTGCTCAAAATATTTCGGTTATATACGTTATTTTTGCAATTGAGTGTCTTTAAATAGGTTAGTGGTGTTATATAATGTGGATATTTCACACTAATGTAAGCGTTGGATGGTACTGTAATATTTTTTGTGAAGCATGCAACAGTGATGACATGAGAGTTGGAACATTGCCAAAACGTGGTGGACGGTTGAAAATTGTTGTCATGTCGTCCCATCCCCATACAAGAAAACATACGAGAGTACAGAGTATAGAAATACACACAAGAGTTAATTACACATTTAGGTACTGTACCGCATTGTGACAATATTTTTGCATTATTTTTAAAATCTGATAGCAATGTTTCATCTTAAACCTTCATAAGGGGCTCATTTATATGCTTTATAATGGACAAAAAGCATTTTATTTAATTTTGGAGAGATTTTGGATGTTTCTGGACCCCTAGATATTTTAGACCACTGTACTGATTGAAAGCTTGTAATTCCGACTTGAAAATGATGCAACAGTGATTTTCTATCAGTCAAAACAGTTCATTTGTAGTGAAATACGTGAATATGTTGTGATTCACAGCAATGCATAATTTAGACATTTTGGATAGATTTGGAGATGCTGGGTACACTGCTTAGTTTTTGCTTCATACATCTGTAGGGGTTCTACATATCCACCCTTAGATTTTATGAACTTGTGGTCAAGAACTTTTTGATCCAGCACATGTATAGTTTAACCTGCTGTATATATGCAATCTCTCAGTATTTCATTGCAAACTAAAAAAGTCCAAAATTATGAATATAAACTAATCTGCATTAGTATTGTAAATTGTACAAATGTCTTGCTTCATTTAAGCCAATTTTCAAGTCTCTGTGATGTTCACATCTGGAGTTATAAAGCTTTAAATAGGGTACCCCCTAAATGGGCAAGGATTGGCAAGATTCGTCATGTGCGCCAAGGGGTTAATAAATACATAACTTTTACTTAAAAAATACTTTTTTATCCCAATGTGAACTGGTGTTAACTAATGTAGTTGTTAACATTAACAAATGATGTATAAATACATAAACAAAGCAGTACAGGTTAACTTTTCAGTAGTTAACAACTACATTAGTAACTGTAACACTAATTCATGTAACCTTATTTTAAAGTGTTCCCAACTAATTTCAGCTGTTCATGTAGAACAAGTCAAGGGTGTTAGTTGTCTAATGAAAGCAAACAAAAAACAACATAATGGCTTTATTTTTTCCAAATAAAAATGTTGCATCCAAATCAGAGCTAAGCATTCCTCTAAAGATGGCGAGTTACCCCGAAATGCCCCACAGTGTGACATCAACTACAATTAATCTATAGACATCAATGTAGTATAATGGAAGGCCTCCTTATGAGTAAAAATGATTTTGCTGCCCCCTACTCGCAGGTATTTCCCACTAGCCATCAGAACCTCTGCAATAGAGAACTGGTCAAATGAAACTAAACCACTGTATAATACAAGGAGAGAAGGAATATAAAAATCCGGTTATTAATAAGACAGATAAAAAATGTAAGATTAGGAAGACTAAAAAAGTATGAGGGCACTAAGTAAAAGCAATGCTAAAAAGGTACGTTTTCCAAAAAAAAAAAAAGCATAAAAAATTTCCAGATGCAGAATCCCGTCGACCAGGGGTGTTAAACAGAATCCCAAGGGGGTCACACAGTGTCCATGGGTTTTTGTGTTTTCTTTTCAATCAACTGCCAATTAAGCCCTATAGAACAAGGTGTGTGGGTTCCTTACCCAATCAATAGCCGCGTTTCGACCAAAAGTACTTTCAGTCCCAGGAACTACTTTAAGGAACTAAAAGGTTCCTTCAGCCCATGGTTGTCTGCGTTTCCACCGCGGTCTAAAGTCCCGCGAAGATTAGGCAAATTATCCCACTGACGTATGAAAAAGCGACGTTGTCGTCCGTCCATCTGTCCTATGATTTCTTCTGTAACCCCATACTACCACCGAAGTAGCCTACATTATTTTCTAATAACCGAGACAGCCCGGAGGGGTTTATTCCACTTATATACAATGGGCTACCAACAATGACCGTATATGGTTACTTTTGTATTTATTGATTTTTATCGATTTAATCGCCTGGAATTGAAATATTCTTCTGCAGCCATTTGGGCATATTTTACCGTTGTCAAGCAAAAATGTCGCTGGTAGTTGAACTTGGCAACAAATAGTATATAACAGGCCAATAGTCAGATTGTAACTGTTTTATATATCCTCTCAAACACATTCATTATGTTTTTATGCGAACATTCGCTTTCATGCCTTGACATCCGAAGCGACAGAATGCATTCACATTTATATGTATAACTGGCAACAACAGCAGAAAACATGCACACGTTGTAAACAATTTGCTGTTTGATTACTTTCTCATCGTCAATTCCATATAGGCTAATCGCAAAATGACAAGAATAGAACGAAAACTCGGGACTTGCGTGAAAATTTAAATTAGTAGTGGTAGCCTACAACCACCGTTTGTTTTCCTTCGAAGTTACTGCTAGCCGAGCAGCGAAGTGTGCCCTCCAGATGCAAACCATGCACCATAAATTAGTCCATAGTCTTCCTGGTCTTTTTGTGGAATTGAAGAATGGCAGAGTAAAATTACGGCAGTCTGAAAAAGCTAAAGGGACGATTACTAGAATTAACCTGTTATTTTACCCTGACAAAAAGTGCGGAAGATGATTTCCAGTTTGCTTTTACTGTATCACCAATGTAAATTACGCAGAACTACTGCATACCTCACATAACTGTATCAAACGTTTTGAGTCAATTACAACGGGCTAACAAAGAAAGTCCGAAAGAAAATATTCAGCAACCGAATTAATCCGTTTGAATGTTTTGGTACGTAATAGGCTATGCTGTCCCAGCACGAATGCTTTTTATTTTTAAAAATTATAAAACTAATACTAAAGCAAGAAAAGAACAGAAGAACACACGTTATAATTCCAAGACGTTGGCAGGCTATAACCAAAACTAGGCTCCTCCGCCGCATAACATACAAGTTTGATTTGAAGTTATGATGAAAATAAACTGGTTTGCGGCTGCATATTTTTAAACATGGCGCCTGAAAATAAACACAAAAAAATGCTGCGAGTACTCGACCAATAAGAAATGTTCAGCGCTGCAAGCTCCACCCAAAAGGTTCCTGTACTTTCGGAAAGTACTACCCCCCGAGCAGGAACTTTTTGGGGGGTAACTAAATTTAGACCCTAGTTCCTGCGGTGAAAACGCGGCTAATGACTTAAATAAAATACAGAGAACACACCAAAAACCAGCAGACACCGTAGCCCTCCAGAACAGGAATTTGACAACCGTGCTGTAGACCCTTCACTTCTCTTAGCCCTAACCCTTGGACCAGTTAGGAGGCCGGTACCACAGGAACTAAGTGATCTGCTGGGCACATGCCTTAAAAGCATATTTCATAAAACAGCTAATATACTTACCTGAACAAGCCTGAGCATGTTCAAGAACTGTATTTTTCACTCACCCTGTGTCTGGATTGGATTGAAGAAGGGGAACTTTTCTTGGTACAGGCTTTCAAAGGCAGAGTTTCTGAGGGCTGAGACTGGCAAGGGCTGCAGGTCTAGCAGCTCTGTGGGCGGTGGGTACTTTTCTGGCAGGATTAGGTGACGGAACGACACAGGCAGCTGGGTCTCACAGGCTGAAAAAAATAAAAAGGTTATCCCATCCTGTTTCTGTACATATACCTTCATGGTCTGTGTGGAAAACATTACATTTTAACGGATGGGATACTTGCTCATCACCGATGAAACTTGAGACCATATATACAAATATCAGCTTTCCATTCCTCAGAGCAAGGTAAAACGCCTTACGTAAGAGTTTAAATGATCAACAATGTAGAATGTTTGGATGTCTGAACAGAATATAGCCTAACATTAATACAGGATACATGGGCAGACTAATACATTTCTGGTGAAAGAAAAAGGAATTGTTGCATTTCTGAAAAAACTATGAGAAATAAAGATTACGAGATTCATCAATTAATTTTTGTTTCTCATAAGAAACTATGAGAAACAAAGATGCATCTGAAATTGCTTTATTTGGAAAACTGATGATTCTGTACATTCATCAAGGAGAATTACAGTCTTGGATTCACTTAAAACTGCAGTTGGTAATTTTTTTTTTTTTGAACTGCACCAATCCCTTTTCCAGCAAAACACCCTCACAACATGATGCTGCCAGCCCCATGCTTCACAGTTGGCCTGGCGTTCTTCAGATTAAAAGCCTCACCCTTTTCCCTCCATACATAGCACTGATCATTATGGTCAAACAGTTCAATTTTTGTTTCATATGACCAGAGAACATTCTTCCAAAAGGCTAGGTCTTCATCTTGGTGATCACCTGCAAACTTCATTTCGGCTTTTTTATGCCGGTCTTGGAGTAGGGGCTTCTTCCTTACAGTACAGCCTCAGGCCACAGCGATGTAGGATTCTCTTAATGGTAGACGTAGATACTTTGGTACCTGATGCCTCCAACTCCTTCACCAGTTCCTTTGTTGCCGTCTCGGGGTTCAGTTGAATCTTTCGGACCAAAGTTTGTTCAGCCCTGGGAGTTAATATGTGCCTCCTTCCTGAACGATGCAATATCTGTGTGGTCCCAAGGTTTTTATATTTGCATACAATTGTTTGTAGATACTCGTGGTACCTTCAGTTGTTTGACAATTGCTCCTAAGGAGGAACCAGACTTGTGGAGGTCCACAATTTTTTTTCTGAGATCTTGGCTGATTTGCTTGGATATTCCCATGGTATCAAGGGCAAAAAGACTGTGGCTCTAAAGGTAGGCCCGTAAATACAGCCACAGGTGCCAGTTAACTCCCCATTAACTCTTAATTATGGCAATGGGCCAATCAGAAGCTTCTAAAAAGTCATGAAATCAATTTCTGGACTCTTCTAGACTATCTAAAGAGACAGTCAACTTGGTGTATTGTAAACTTTTGACCCACTGGAAATCTGATAGTTAATGAAAGCTGAAATAAATCAGTCTTGAATCGATTGTTTTAAAATTCCCTCTGATGTGAACAAAGTAGATGCCCCAATTGACTTGCCAAAATAAATGTATGGTAACATGCAATGTGCGGAGTTGTGAAAAACTGAGTTTGAATATCTTTAGCCTAGGTGTATGTAAACTTTTGGCCTCAACTCTACCAGATCCGTACAAATATTTGAATGGCTTTTATGCTGATACAAGCCCATAATTTACTGGTATTAGGGCTTTTTTTGTCCCAAATACTAATGTTTTCTTTAGGGATGGGCATGACTAATCGATCAGTCGACTCGGGCAGTGACGTCGACTAGCTGATAAATAATTATTGATGTTTTTTTTTTTTTTTTTTTACACGACCGAGAAACTATTCATGATTTTGTTTCCGTCTGGACTCTAATAAGTGTAGCACACGCATCACATTATAACAGCAGTGGACAGCTAGGTGGGTGGAGCCCTAGACATATATAGACGCTTTCATCGGACGCATGCGCGTTGCCAAGGTTATGCGCTTGGTTAACTTCCGCTCTGTTTGTTTGGGTTTGTGTTTACTGGCTAATATGACACCGATTACAAATGGAGTGAAAGTTAAAGGAGTAACATGGTGGTTTATTATTCAGTCATTTCAATGTACTTTAAAACGTATTTTTCTAAGCCTAAATTTCCCATGATAAAAGTTCACCCAAACCGTCTGGGCGTGGTAATGAGAACTGTCAGTTAGCTATGATTGACAGACCATGTCCCGTTACCATAGCTATCCCCCCATGATACGCGCTCTTTTTGGGAGACTGAATTTTCACAAGCTAGCTAGCTTAGTAGTATATCAAGTATCGATAGACCGCTTAGCTAAGGTAAGGACGTTGACTTGTTATCCAATTATAATTTTTGCTATCTAGCTAGCCAAGTTAAGATAAAAGCACAACTATAACGTCCTCATAAAAGCAAACTAGCTAGCTAACGTTATCGATAACATTGCCTTATGAAAGCAAACTACCTAGCTAGCTAACGTTAGCGAGCTAGCTAAATGAATATAACCAGAAATAATCTAAGTCCTCAAAAGGCACTCTAATTTAAGTGAACCTAACGTTAGTCAAATATTTGCATTGTCTTGCCTGTAAGCCAACGGCGCAAACTATGGGTCTCCAGTTATCCATGGGTTTACGGGGCATGGAAAGGGGAGTGGTTACTGTATTTGTGACGCATATTTCTCCAAAAATACAGAACGGACATATTTAATACTTTACTCATTGTGTTTCTTCAATGCCTCTTGTGCAAATAGCACATAAAACCGAGAAAGTGTGAAAATCACCATGGTACTCCTTTAAACTGATGAGCAGACTGATGTTGGGCTCAGGTTGTTGTGCTGTGGGGTGCAACCTGACCTCAGGAACAAACTACATTTCGAAAATTTGTAACCCCACTAGGGAATTGTGAAACTAATTGCTTGAATCCCTGCGATTATTATAGCTGGTGCTTGTGCGTTGTTACTTCGTATTTTTGAGAAATAACTGGACATCGTTACCTATTAAAATGTAAGTCCTATAAAAAATACACATAATAAACTGTATTAAAAAATCGCCTTCACACATTTAGTAATACTAATACAGCCTTATACTATATCGACTTAAGACAAGCAACGCACTCGTAATTATCTCATCGCAACCCATTAAAGCCAATGGCGCAGACGTTGCTTCATAATTTCAAACTGCTTTCCTAACGGCTATTTTGCGTCCTGCGACTTGGATTACAACAGTGAATATGTACGGATTCCTAGACATGCTGATAGAGACCACCCTCTCTCATATTAACCGCAAATCCGCACGACAGGATACTAGCAAATTTATGTCAAGTTCCATTCATTTATATGGGGTGGTCGATACACGTCCTCTTAGCAACCAAAAGCTAGCACTGGACCACCTCTGACTTATTTGCTGGCACAGAAAAAAAAAAATCATGAAAGTACTGAAAAAAATAACCACAGAAGGATAACAAGGGCATTTTATCCCTACATAACTAGGTACAGGTTGTTACCGATATTTCACCTATTTCATATATAGTTGCAAATCAGTGTACGCTTTCCTGTCTGTCGAACGAAGGTGGTCGAATAGGTGCTCTCACTCTAGCACTGACTTCGTTTCAGGTAACAAACTCATGATAAGCGATAGCTTGCTGACCAGTAATAAGCCATGCCTGCAATAGTTATGAACGAGCTAACTAAACTGATTGTAGCTAGCTAGCTAGCTAAACGTAGCTAACATTGTATAATTATTCAAAGCAACGTTAGATCAATGCTAGTAGTTGATACGCTTTAGCTACGTTTTACTAACGTTATGATACCTGTTTCCAATGACTTGACAGCGTTACATTGCCTAATCATTTTTTGTTGTGGTAACCTAGCAAGATGACCCAAACTATTAAGAGCCACAATGTTTTTCCATCAATGCATGCTATACAAATAACCTACAGTATTTGCATTGGCTACACATGCTGCCCACTAGCCCCAGTTTGTCTCTCTAATCATCATTTTTAAGCAATATCGTAGAAAGTGTGCACTTTTTACACAGGAATTTGCATGTAACCCAGAACAGTAATGGATTATGCAAGGAATGTGATGCTCAGCAAGGTGCAATACTGTCAACAGTTATCCGTTTCTGTCACTTGTTCACATTTGAGTTTGGCCAAGTAACGGTTCTTTTCTTTGACTGGTAACCTCAAATAATTCTGGCTAGACAGTTTTAACTAGCTAGCTAACGTAATTTACTTATTTATTTTGCTTGTTATCAGAAATAGTCTAGAGGGACTCTGTTGTTATTGATTGTTTGCGGAAGTCTGCCGGAAGTTAAGTTAGGGCCAGAACAACGCACACGCGCAGTAACATTTGTTTACATTGAAAGCGTCTATACATAGACGCTGCATTGGCCTTTGGATCGTACGCCAACGTCGCCGCATTTGGTCCAGGCAAGACTGGCCTGTAAACAAATACAAGTAAACGGGGGGAGCTGCGGTTTTTCTGGATAAAAAGCACTATAACGTTTACATTTCTCAACTGATTTCAATGAGTCGTTTTTATATTCAAGGGTTTATGATCTACGTGGAGTACAAAAAAAAAGTTACTTAGAATCTCGATAGTTAGGCTATAATCGCTGCTAGACGCTCAAGAGAGGAGTGTGAAATGCAACACGGTGTGACGCCAAGTACAATGCAGAATGGTGGAAACCGTACTTACTGTATGAGGGAAAAATTACACTTTGCTGCCCTACTGTCAGAAGCCCCCAAGCATTTCCCTCTGGCCGGCAGTACCTCTCCCGCAGAGGCAAATGCATCAAATGAAACCATAAACCACTGTACATCAATATATTTGTTAACTACTAACTAATGAAAAGTTCATTTCATTCTTAATGTATACACATCATTAATTACATGTTAACAACTACATTTGTTAATGCCAATTCATGTGACCTTACCGTAAAAAGTTACTGAAATTTTTGCAAATGTTAGCCATCGCAAACCATCATGGAAAATAGCTAACAAGCTACATCTGACAAACTTGTGAACTCAGCAAAACCATCACCACATTAGCTACTGAACTGGATAACTAAATGGAAAATGTTTTGTTGCGTTATCGGTAAGCTCTGCAAAAATGAAAATGTTAACTTTGTTTCACCTGGACTTTTGGAGCTGACATTTTGTGTGTAGTGTTGGCTATGGCAGTCTATAATTCAGTAATCCTGTGTGCCGAGGAGTTGTAGCTAGAAATGTTGATACATTTTCACAATGAGCTGTGGAGAAGTGTCTCTTTCTTTAGACAGGGCCAATTGGTGTTTTCATTATCACCATTAAGAACGTCACTAACTGCAGCTTTAAGCGCAACATGTATGAACATATTTTCAGCCACCTCCTATACCCTAAAAGTGCATAACATAAAAATCTAAGCCATACCAAAATTCTAAAATACATGCTATGCACTACTATCCACATAGATTTTTTATCTTGTCACAATCAAACCTTTGCTGCAGTCAAAAATTTCAAAGAAAGAAGAAACTGTGCAAAGGCTGTGGTCACTTACACAGCCAGCGATCAGATGCCACACGGATGAAGTACTGGGGAGGCAGTGGCTCAAACACAGGGACGAAAAAGGTGACTAGGTGCTCATCCTGGGCATATTTTGCCTTCAGAAGAAAATACTCATGGTGGAGTATGACTTCACTGTCTACGTCTTCGACCAAGATCCAGAAGGCCTCAGAGGAGCCGTGAACCTGCAGGGGACAGTCGGGAGATTTCTCACGTTAGGACACACATACACATCAAGTAACACACCCATACAAAATTTCAGTCAAGTTGTTACCCCATACCACAGTAAAATGCAGCACGAAATCAGAGTTCTTTGTCACTAGAAAATGCTAATAAACATGAAGCAACAATATTGTTGATAGATGCTAGTGAGTTTTGTGGCTACCATGTTACTGAAGAGCAAAGACAATTTCTCTCCAGCTTTGGCTCTGCAGTCATGGGGTAATTAGTCTGACTAGTATGGTTGAGAATCAATTGAATTTTATCAATTCCGATTTTGCTTAGTGAATCCGGCTCTTATTGAGACCCATGGTTCCAACCCTTATCATAGAAGCCTAAAGTCGCGTTTCCACCAAAATTACCCGGAACTTTCAGTCCCAGGAACTACTTTACCAGGAACTAAAAGGTTCCTTCAGCCAATGGTTGTCTGCGTTTCCACCGGGGTCTAAAGTCCAGCGAAGATTAGGCAAATTAGGCCACTGACGTATGAAAAAGCGACGTTGTCGTCGGTCCATCTGTCATATGATTTCTTCTGTAACCCCATACTACCACTGAAGTAGCCTACATTATTTTCTAATAACCGGGACAGCCCGGAGGGGTTTATTCCACGTATATACAACGGGTTACCAACAATGACTATATGTGGTGACTTTTGTATTTATTGACGGACGGAGTGTAGCACAGTGGGTAGGGAACTAGACTTGTAACCGAAAGGTCGTAGGTTCGATTCACGGGTAGGACACTGCCGTTGTACCCTTGAGCAAGGTACTTAACCAAAATTGCTTCAGTATATATCCAGCTGTATAAATGGATACAATGTAAAATGCTATGTAAAAGTTGTGTAAGTCGCTCTGGATAAGAGCGTCTGCTAAATGCCTGTAATGTAATGTATTGATTTTTATCGATTTAATCACATGGAATTGAAATATTCTTCTGCAGCCGTTTGGGCATATTTTACCGTTGTCAAGCAAAACGGTCGTTGGTAGTTGAACTTGGACCGTTATGCAACAAATAGGATATAACAGACCAATAGTCAGATTGTAACTGTTTTATATATCCTCTCAAACACATTCATTATGTTTTTATGCGAACATTCGCTTTCATGTCTTGAATCCGAAGCGACAGAATGCATTCACGTTTCCAATATAACTGGCAACAACAGCAGAAAACATGCACACGTTGTAGGCTAAACAATTTGCTGTTTGATTACTTTCTCATCGTCAATTCTATATAGGCTAATCGCAAAATGACAAGAATAGAACGAAAACTCGGACTTGCGTGAAAATTTAAATTAGTAGTGGTACAGCCACCGTTTGTTTTCCTTCGAAGTTACTGCTAGCCGAGCAGCGAAGTGTGCCCTCCAGATGCAAACCATGCACCATAAATTAGTCCATAGTCTTCCTGGTCTTTTTGTGGAATTGAAGAATGGCAGAGTAAAATTACGGCAGTCTGAAAAAGCTAAAGGTACGATTACTAGAATTAACCTGTTATTTTACCCTGACAAAAAGTGCGGAAGGTGATTTCCAGTTTGCTTTTACTGTATCACCAATGTGAATTACGCAGAACTACCGCATACCTCACATAACTGTATCAAACGTTTTGAGTCAATTACAACGGGCTAACAAAGAAAATCCGGAAGAAAATATTCAGCAACCAAATTAATCCTTTTGAATGTTTTAGTACGTAATACGCTGTCCCAGCACGAATGCTTAGCATTTTATAAAACGAATACTAAAGGAAGAAAAGAGCAGAAGAGCACACGTTATAATTCCAAGAGGTTGGCAGGCTATAACCAAAAGTAGGCTACTGCGCCGCATAACATACAAGTTTGATTTGAAGTTATTATGAAAATAAGTCGGTTTGCGCCTGCATATTTTCAAACATGGCGCCTGAAAATAGACAAAAAAATGCTACAAGTAGGCTACTCGACCAATCAGAAATGTTCAGCGCTGCAAGCTCCACCCAAAAGGTTCCTGTACTTTCGGAAAGTACTACCCCCCGAGCAGGAACCTTTTGGGGGGTAAAACAAATCCCCCGGAACTAAATTTAGACCCTAGTTCCTGCGGTGGAAACGCACTGAGTTCCTCAAAAGGTTCCTAGTTCCGGGGTATAGTTCCTGCGGTGGAAACGCGGCTAAAATGATTCAAAAGAAAAAATGACCTTTATTCTTTGCGTATTTAGGCTGCTACAATAACTAAAATGTCACTAGTGACATTCTTTAATGGTAAAAAAAAAAAAGCTGAATAAAGAAAAGAGCAAAAACCAAATTAAAAGAGTTTCCCCATCAAAAATTCTCTGGGGATGAAGAGGAGGGGAGAAATTGCAATGTGAATTGGTACCTATGAGAAACATGACTATCATTCTCCAACTAGCCATATAAAAGTTGGACGTACACCGTTTTGTGCATTGTCGTACATTACCTGAGTGCAAGACACTACTTGCGCAAGTTGAATCTGGGGTGTTATGACTGGGACTAAGGACACTGAAAACAGCACAACGCTAAAGGTATACAACACCATGCTGCTGCGTTTCGACATACTGGAAATGCTTCCTCCCTTAAGTCGTGTGATTTTATTTTAATTTTTGAAGTTTCTTAAGTTCAAGTCTGAATAAGTCTTTATTTTTTTATTCAGTTTGTAAATCTCTCTGCTCCCTGGCACTTACAGCGCAGCCCATATAGTAGAATAGGCCTACCGTAGACTAACTGGCTACCTTTATTTTTTGTGATGTGACGTCATACAAAACGGCCCCACCAGAAATGTCATGCTAAAAACGCCACTGCTATTCCAATATATTACTTTGCAGTATTATGGATACAGGGTTACAAATTCACATTTAATTAGCCAAGATCATTTAAATTAACATTAATTTAAATTATTGTTTATTATGAATTCAGAGTGACAGCACTCAAAGACAGGTGAACAGACCTTGTCATCCCATTGGAAATCTGGTGTGATCGTGAGTTCTACTTTGAGCGTGGAACGGGTAATGGGCTGCAGATGAACTGCCAGGTCCAATTTCGGGAACTGGTGCACATACTTGTGGATGGTCTTCCCCATCTTTGGCATGCGGATCAATTCACCTGTAGAATAAAGTTAGATTACCAAATTTACTTTGCGCACTACCATGCAGACACCATGATTTAAATTTTTTGAATGAAAATCACATGAATGAATACATCATTGCATTTATATAGCACTTTTCTGTATGCTCAAAGTACTTTGCAGTGATGAGGGGGATCTCACCACACCCACCTCCAATGTGTGGGTGATGCAGAGCAGCCATTTTGCGCCAGAACGCTCAGCACACATCGGTTAAGGGGGATAGGGAGAGAACAATATTTAGCCAATTAAATCGAGGAATAATTAGGTGTCAGTATGAGACAGCCAGATTGGGAATTTAGCCAAGACACCGGGGATCCCCCAACTCTCTGCGATTAGTGTCATGGGGTATTTAATGACTACAGTGAGTCAGGACCTCGATTTAACGTCTCATCTGAAGACGGCATCTCTCAAAATACAGGGTCCCCATCAATGCCCTGGGGTTTTATTTGACCAGAGGGAAGACAGCCCCCTGCTGGCCCACCAACACTACTTACAGCAGCAACTTAGCTTTCCCAGGCAGTCTCCCATCCCAAGTACTAACCAAGCCAATTAGCTACAGCCACCTGGAAGGTGCAGGATGCATGGTGGTACGGCTGCTGACAGGGGACATACAAGAAAGTGGTATTTCCTCACCAATTTCATTGTGATTAAGGTCATAGAGACGCTCAAATGGAAAGTTCTTCTTCTCAATTTTCTTGATGACTTCTTCCGGAAGCTTCCGAAACTGACGGAGGGGAGACATGGACTGCCACCTGAGAAGAGACATAATAGCAAGATGACCACATACAAGTGCAAACAAAAAACAATGCACATTCAGAATCAAAAGAATGTATATTGATAATGCTCAGTTTAGCTTGTGATGATTACAGGAGAAAGGAGCAATGAACCTTCACATGGATGAGTTTTGTTCTACTTTCATTACTTATCACATCACTTTGTCGTAAATAACATATTCATAATATCTGTAAATAAAAAATGAATCCCACAAACTCGACATAATGCATATTTCTTGCTTTACATTATGTGTATGAGTGTGTAGAACAGATATAGCTAAAATCAAATAGTAAATTATGCATCAAGTCTTAAACTGAGTTACTTAAGTTAATTTACGTTTCTATTTTAACATTATATTTTGTATTATTCTAGATTTCATACAAAATTAATTTTGAGCATTGTTGGTTGCACAAAAACCAAGGTTCTCAAACCATTCTCAAAGTCATGGGAAACCAATGTGTATTGGTTTTTACTGCAAGAGCAACTCCTGAAGTTTAGAAAAAAAATAATAATAATTTGACTTCTCCAAACCCCGTTCTCCAAGGGAAAAAAGTCACAATTACACATTTTCAACACCCGATTCAATAACTAATTGTTTAAGAAATGACTAAGGAAAACCAGCATACATAGGGCCCCTGGAACAGAACTGAAGAATCCCGGCACTCTGGACAAGATGTGCATCCCAGCAGACTGAACCCTCCCTAACCATGAACAATGTGTGGGACTGTCAGCCAGTCTGCATTGGCAAAGTCAGGATTTGATCCCTGACCATGAGGCTCCGCCATGCACTAGAACGGCCTTAATAGCCTTAACTGGCACACAGCAGTCTAAAAATGCTTATTTCAGTACCAACAGACAAGGTGCACACAGGTTGCTATGTCAATGGTAAGAATACGGGAGGCAAATTACATACATTCTCTTGTCAATCATCTTGCAGAGGTTCATAGTCTTGTCAGTCAGTTGGGCCCAGCCTCTGCTCAGCACAATCTCAAATATTGCCCGCATCAGACGGCCGGCACTCTGGAGAGAGATTTTTATGTTACAACTTATACTGTGTACAAATGCTATAAGACAATGTTTCAGACAAAAACCAGTAATGACAAATGGGGGCAGAAAATACAGGCAGTGTACAGGAGGACTATACACTTCCCTTCTAGGAAATTACTGAACTTCAATCCCTGAACTTTGCACTAGTGTCATAAATCGCTCTGGATAAGAATATCTGGTAAATGCCAGTTACAACACCAATTATGGCGTCTCAGTTTAAAGTATGAAAATTTAATCTAAATCACATGAAAGTTTGGAAGTATTTAAATTTTTTATTTTTTCCCTTTGGTAAACCGCACCTTTTGGTTTTGTTTGTTCAAAAATTTGTTTGGCTTGTTTGTTTGTTCCCCGAGTACCACTACTCTCAATGTGAGCTGTCCGCCCAGTTCAACACTGTTAAGAGGCCAATTTCTACAATTTGCTGCAAGCCATTTTGATAAAAAAAATTTTTTTTTACCAAAACAGCTTATTTACTTAAGCAATCAGCTCTCATGCAGCCCAAGCACTCCATATTGATATAAGACTCCGCACTATTATTTTCTTGTGTTTGAAGTTTGCATATGCCAAAGTAACATTTTTAATATGTACTTGTGTTATGGAGATCAGATGCATGGAGTGTAGTGAATGTTGGCTGCATAAACAAAATTTCAATCTATGGATAATAATGAATCTGAATAAGATTACACTATTTTTAATGACTTACACGCTAACACAGTAAAACACAACCCCTGGAGGCACATCGCTGTACAATCTTTTATGGAGGTTCTCGTATTTGAGTGTTTAAGTGTATTTAGCCATTTAAATTGGGACAACAAAGAAGACCCCCAATACCAGCCAGCCAGGTTGTTGGAAACATGTATAAATAACAAAATATCTTTCATTGCAAACAAAACTGGAATATCAAAACCCCTGTAAGTAAACTATTACTTTATTGCACACTCCAAACTTGAGTGGTAAACATTTCTGGACATCTCCCCAATGTTGAATCCTGATAGAAAATGCCCAGGCTCTCTCATAGTGACGTATTTTTTTATCAATGCATGTTAACAAACAGAGTTCCACCTGGGTGACATAGACCATGTCAGCCATCAGTGCAAATCCTTCCAGCTTCAGTTGAGAGATGTAGGCCTGAAGTAATACATTAATCTGCAACAAAAAAAAGAAGAAAAAAAGACTGCGTTAAACACAAACGGTCTGGTCTATATTAGGAATGCATATGTTGATTGTTAAAACATTGTTTAAATTAAATTATTTTTTTCTTTTTTAAATTTTCAAACAATTAAACATAAGATCACCAAATATTATCTAGGCAACTGGGTAATAGGGGGGCTGGGTGGGGCTTGTAGTCAATCACTTCACTTGCAGTCAGTTGAAAAGGCCAGCATGCAAAAGAGTTCCGTGTGCAATTACAAGCTCAATGAAAAGACTGTTCAGTGCAAAATAAGTGCCGCCAAATACACATATCACACATCGACATCTAAGAACCAAACATTCAAGGTAACACAGCAAACAAGCATCCAACTTTGCAGCAAGACCTTGTCAGCGTGACAACTGAAACCATGACAGGTTTAATTGCCAAAATCGTATAAAGAGACTAAAAAGACATGCTCCCTGTAAGCATGGTAGATGGAAAATGGTTTTGGGACCCACTGGCATTTCTTAAGCCCAAAAATACTCTTGTGCAATGTAGCTTGCGCAGCAAAAAACCTTTGTTATTTTTTCAGCAGTTTTGAATGGTAACTGCCAACCATAACTCAGTCTACTGTGTTATTTTAACATACACACTTTAACAACAGACAATTGCCAAATTCTTAAATGGGCTGGGATCAAGATTCTTGTCCTCGCCACTTGTTGCAATTGGATGTTTGACTGTACCTGTCAAATGTTCATGCCCAGTGCTTCTTCCCCTATTATGGTAACATCAGTGACAACAAATGCTAATCAAAGACTCAAAACTAGAGCCCGACCGATGCCAGATTTTTGGGTCCGATGCTGATCCCGATTTTGGAGAGTCCTAGCCCACCGATTACTGATTTTGTCAAAAAGTGCAACATTTTCAAATCAATTTGAAAAACGTATATTTTATCAAAGTTTCTATATTTGAGAACATTTAACTTATAAGCAAACAAATAAATAAAAATAAACAAAGAAATTTTTGATAGATAATATATATTTAATTTAATATCTTTTACATTTTTTAACACCATCTTCAAGTGGTGTGAATTCAAAATAACTCCACACGTTGCTTTTACCGCTTTCTTTTCCAGCCATCTATAAAAAAGTAATAAAAAAAAATCTGTTTTCCAGTTTCAAACATGTATTTTTATGAATATTATTATTGTTGTTATTAATTTGTTATTATTATTTCTTAGTATCTATTCTCAGTAAATGAATTATATTTTCTTATTTCATTCCTACTACATGATCTCAAAGAGTAAGACTTTATCTAGCGAGCTTCCCTGTCCATAAGAATTCGGCGGTGAAAAAAACTACAATGCGCTCTGACGCGTGACTAGATGACACACACTCACTTGCAATAACGCATTAGCTGTTGACATAGCCTTATTATTTCTTATTATTTATTCTCAGTAAGTTAAATGAATTATATTTTCTTATTTTACTCCTACTACATGATCTCAAAGAGTAAGACTATCTAGCGGAGCTAATGAGTGAATCAAGTGTAACGTTAGATGAAACTAAATCGACGGGATGAAATACGTAACGTGAGGCGTGTCCATAAGAATTCAGTGGTGAAAAAAACTACAATGCGCTTTCGTGCAGGTTACCCGCGCTAACTGTTGGTTGATTCACTTCTCCGACAACAATCCTTCTCTCATGTTATCACGACAAAGCTAGATAACAAAATGATCCACGTTAGAAGTGTTTTATCAGCGTTTTTACGGTCTGGTTAGCTTGCTACGATGATGCGTGACTAGATGACACACTCGCTTGCAATAACGCGTTGGCTATTGACACAGCATCATATAGTAGCTAATATCATTATCTCAGATAAAAAAACAAATGTGTGATGCATTCAATCACCATTTTATTTTGGCTGGTTATTTATTTGAGAATACAGCGATGTCCTCTGGAAATGTAGATGCTACGCTGTTTATGTGCTCACTGCCACTTCATAAAGGCTTGCTAACCAGCTAGCTTGCTAAAGTGAACCAAATATGTTAGCTAGCTCGCTCGCTCGCTTGATAATGAGGATTGATAAACATATTGTGGTCGTATAAACGCATTTAATTAAAAACTTTCACTAAATATACATACCTTTATTGCAGAAATCGAATCTATGCAGACAAGCCTTGCAGTGGAGAATATTGGATGAGGCACGAGTGACAAATGTCTTATTACAGAAGTAGCGCATCAGCTGCTGCAGTTCACACTTGTATTAGAGCTCCCTCTACAGGATTATTCTAGTAAACAGCAATTACAACGTTCGAACAGACAAGTACAGATAAATAATCAATGTTTTTTGTTTGTTTATTATACTTATTTAAAAATCGGGACACATCGGCTGCATAACTGCCGATCCCGATGTTGTCAAAAAAGTCAAATAATGGCCGATATATCGGCCAAACCGATATCGGTCGGGCTCTACTCAAAACACAAATGGACCAGAACAAATTTTGTACCAAAACTAACGTTAAAGAAATAAAAACTGTTACCATTTTATTTTAGCAATGCAATTTGACCATGTACTATTTCTAGCAATGTCCTGTTGAAAAAGGCAAAAAACCATGCTGCCAGTTGATTTTTTTGAAACTTCAAGAACTTGCTACTGTTGCTACATCTGCACATGTTATTAGGGGTCCAAGCAGCGAAGCTGATGGAACCCTATTGTATTTGTTAGGATTACTATTATTCTTATTATTTTTCTCCGCTAAAAGTGTCTGAGGCTCAGCAAGCATAAGTCCTAGAGCAACCAAATTTGGCAGGTGGGTTCCTATGGCCCCCCACTACTCAGGCACTAAAAATCACCTATGTCGGCCAGATGGTGGCGCTATAACAAAGGGTCATGCGTAAAAGGCCATAACTCTACGTCCGCCTTATTGTTTGCCCGCCATTTTGACTTTTTCGTTGGGGCGTGGAAGCTTTCTCCGCTAAAATGTCTGAGGCTCAGCAACCATAAGTTGTACACCAACAAAATTTGGTGGGTGGGTTCCTATGGCCTCCCACTACTCAGGCACTACAAATCACCTATGTTGGCCAGATGGTGGCGCTATAACAAAGGGTCATGTTTAAAAGGCCATAACTCCCACACCATAAGTTAGATCAACACAAAACTTCATGAACCTATGCATCTCAACGTACTCAACAACTTTGCCATTGGGAGCACCTATGTCCGCCATATTGTTTGCCCGCCATTTGGACTTTTTTTATGAGTTGGGGTGCGGAAGAGCTGGAGCGCCAAATCTAAGTGTTACGACATCTAGTAAACTTCTTTACGGCAAGCGGCTAGAAGACATCCATGGCAACGCAAGTAATGCGACATCGTAGGGTCTAGTTTTTATCAGTGAGGGTATTTTATTGATAGTATTTGAGTTTCTGTGCAAACGTGCAAAAACACGCTGGTATAATAAAACAATGACGGTAATACATATGTAGTCCGCTTCGTTCCGTTGCTACCATAACATAACACACTATCGTGTCCACAGCTGCAGTTTCTCGCTGCAATTACTAATATTGAATATAAACAAAAGACGCAATTTATGCTGTACTCTGCCAATGTCTAAATAAATAATACGGTACTCTGAGCGTAGGAAGCAGGTAGCATGGATGGCGAGTTGATCTTTCGTTTTTTGCTACTAAAAGTTTTAGTAAAAGCTTTTTGACAGGATGAATCATTACTTTTCTTTGGCATGGATCCATTTGAAGACAGTATCGGGTGAGTTCGTTTTATCATTGAATCCGTCATAATGCTGAGAGAAATCGTATTCTCAATTTAATCTCTAAATTGACTGTAAGCTTAGGGTTGTAACTAGTTAGCTGTTTCGTAGGTGACTTAGTTAATGCACTCGTCTTAACTATTGCTTGTATTTTTGCATAGACTGCGTTGTTGCTGTTCTTGTTTGTGTTAGTGTTAATCAGTTTAACCTACAGGGTCGACGTTGAACTATGTGGTTGTTCCCTGCACTTGGAACGGTACTTCTCTCTAGGGTTTTAGACACACTTGTTCCTGATTATGATTATACACTTTGTTTTACGTCGCTCTGGATAAGTGCCTGTAATGTAATGTAATATTCCGTAGCAACAAGATAAACCCGACATTAGCCCTAAAATATGCCAATACAGCAGTGAAAACGCTGCTCAATGAATAATGAAATAAACGAGACAAATCTTTTTTTTTTTAATTATACCATGTCATTATACAGTCAATATCTGGGACTAAACATTGAATAAATATACAATCTTACCATTGGTTTTACGTGTAGATGTCCCTTTTGCGAATGAGTGGTCATATATTGTCTTGGACTTTTTGTACGTCGCTTTGGATAAAAGCGTCTGCCAAATAAATGTAATGGACAATCCGTTTGTGAAATATACGCGCATGTGTGATGCCTGGGTCGGCTATCTTCAAAAATATCTGTGCGTAATACCACACCTGTTGCTTACGGCGTTGTTGCCCTTTTTAGTGCAATTTGGCTTGATTGACAATTCATTTATTCAGTAGGTGAGAGTATAAGCTTTCTAACGATGTATAACATGTCTGATTTTGCTTTTGGAATAGCGTTTTATAGGTCAGCGTAACCGAAAATATTCTCATCTGCCAATGTCTAAATAAATAAAACGGTAGGCTGCTCTGCGTGCAGCTCGCAGAGATGACGAGTTGATATTTCGTTTTTTCTCAATGTCGTATTTATTATTTGAAATGTGTATTTATGTGCTATTATTCTATTTGTCTCTGAGGCACTCTGAAGTGTGCATTCTCTGCTAAGCTGAGCAATGGATTGGAATATGTGTGTGACGTAGTGTTGCACAGTATACCGAAACTTCAGCACTTTTTCAGTACTTAAAAAAATAAATAAAAAAGAAACGGTTCGCTATTAGAATATTCCGACGTTCGGTAGTTTTGTGTCAAATATAAAAGCCAGGGAAATGTGTCTTCCACATTACTGATTGAGAGGATGAAAGGTGTAATTTGTCAGAATCTTCGCTAGATGGCAGTAGCAACTAAGGTTGTAAAGTGAGGTGACTTGCCCTTGTGCACTCACTCGTTGATACAGTGCAAGCTTCGACTCAGTTCACTTCAGTAGCAATAGGTGTTCTAATTTGGAAATATTTTATTATAGGAAGATGCTGTATTGTTATTAAAATATGCTGTTTTTAGATCTATTTAAAAGTGAAAGACCTGTTTAAAGATGATTTTGTTTACAATGGTTTAATTTTTGAAATATACTTTTCTATTGGTTAGTGTTGTAACACTATAGGCCTATGCTTATTATGTTGAACAGGCTTCAACTTAAAGGTTGTTAATAAACCAGGTTTTTAATAAACTGAATTCGAAAATGAGGTCAACCCTTTTGGACATTAGGTTTCTGATCTATGAAGGCATTTTCAGTATTGTTAGGTACCGAGTTTTGAATCAATATTGTTTCAGTATCGAGTATCGTGATACTAAACCTGGTATCGGTATGAACGTCAAAACTTTGGTATCGTGACAACACTAGTGTGACGCCTTTTTAGTTACGGCATGGAAGCGCTGCAGCTGTACATACACGCCGAGCCATATATGTGTTATGACATCCCATCTAAGGCCTTTACAGGAAGCGGCCAGGACAAATCCATGGCGACGCAACTAAGTCATCCGACAGCATCTCTTAGCACAAAATTGGCCATAAGTCATCAATATTTTATACAATCATCATGATACTCAGTAGATATGTTGGGTGAAGGCATATGATCATGAGGAAAAAGCCATTTTAAATTTGCTCCATAGGGGGCGCGATGATGGCAATGCTTGGACCCCTCTCAACGCCGCTTGCGGCTTTAATTTCAATTGTTTCCCACTGCTGTGCATGAGATCTATTAAATTAACATTTAAAAAAACATTTGATCAGTAATCTGTAGTAGCCACTTTTCCTCATAGAATTCACCAGAAATGACCATTTCACAATATTTCTTGCCTCCAGACCCCCCTCCCCCACCTCCCAGAAGGATGCACTTCTCGGAGCCTATGCATTTCAAACCCCCCAATATCCAAACTAAAGTTACACCCTTGAGGAGCATCCTACATCAAACTAAAAACACTATTAGTCGGTCCTAGTAGAACTTTCTGTTCTTTCCCACACTATATTATCATCAGCAAGGATATGCAACCTTATAGTGCTGCTGAAAACTCCCACTGCCGCAAAATGATCCAAATATTGTAGCCCAAATACAACATCCCTAGTCACAGTACTTCAACAACTAAATTATCATGCTGTATGCAAAAAACTAAAGAGGATGTAATGCAGTCGTTTCCACAAGCAGGTCGTGTGGCAATCACGACTGACGGCTGGACATCCATCTCAACAGAAGGGTAAGTGACAATTATCTCCCCATCACATTACAAATTTTGAAAGAAGCCCATACTGTGAAGAATACTGGTATTTTACTGTGAGACGCCTCTGCATGGAATAGATTAAAATCCTCATCTAGGAATGAGGAACTTGATTGTCGCCAGTTTAGATACGCGGCTCTCTCCCTGAATTCCCGCATTACACGCTTGGCATGATTTACATACTGTAAATCTAGCCTCACAGAAGGGTTTACAATGCTGCTTCTTAGTTGTTGGGCAGAATGGCAAAATCCAGCCATCTCTGATTGCTCATCCTAATTTTTAATGGGAGGTGGTTTGTAAGTCATGTCCAACCAGATCAAGTGCTACTATACCCGTACATATACGTGTGTCAAACCACCTGATCCTCATGATACAAGTCAGAGTCTTGACTATTCGCACAGGTATGCAGGAAAGACAGGAAATTAACACTACCACCACAGGAAGATAATGATCCAAAACACAAAAGCAAGTCCACATTTGAATGGGGGAAAAGAAACAAACTTAAGGGTTTAGAGTGGCCTAATCAAAGTCCTGATTTGAACCCTTGCACTCTTAAGTTTTTGCTGGTGCTCCTAACATTAAGAATACCTTGGCACTAGGTTCCTCAATGCTTTCCTTCACAGGTATTGGAACTCTCTCCAGCAACTTCTGCAGCTCCAGCTTCTCTTCCTGGAAAATTAATAGTAGGGGCAATCTGATGCATATTGAATCTGTATTTGTCTGAATTACATGCACATTTCTCCATTTAAGAAACTACATGTTCTTTGAGGATATTCATGAGAATATTATTATTTTTGCACAAGGTCTTACATTAAAACCAAATCTGTAATGCATCCTGTGGGTCACAGAGTCTTTATGTCCTTTCTGTGACACAAATTAATATTTTCCCATCAGTTTCCGAGAGACCAAACAAGCATGCACATTCTAAAGAACGCAAGCAGCCACAAAGTTATTTTTTCAAATGTAATATACATTATAACTGACAAAGGTCTTCAGGAGATGAATTCTTCATATGTATTGATGATCAGTGACCAAATGTTGATACCTCTACAGTTCAGACCATTTTATTTTGGTGGTGAATGTGACCCATTGACGAGTAACTTAAAGGCATACTATGCATGATTTTTACCTCGAAAATATTATTAAATAAGGACGCTCCGTTACATTTATGATGCACTGGCAATCTGTCTTGGCACTTATTTGCCAAATTTGTGGTCCTCTACCTGTATTTCTTTAAAAAAAGGTGTTCAGTATCTGTCTGGGCATGACGATCTTCTCTGTGTGGGGAGGGCTAAGAGTGGCTACAAGCCCGTGGGGTGGGCTACGATTTCAGTGGAGTGTTTGTTGCTAGCTAGCCACTGTAATGGTGGAGGTAAAGCAGCACAAGTACAGCGAAGAGAAATGACAAGCTGACAGGGCTCGTTCAGAATCCATAGTCAACCTTGGAAATACTTCCTCGATGGTGACAGCTATTGAAAAAAGATACAAAAATAAAAACAAATGTAAAATACAAAAACAGGCGAGTGGGTGGGGTTGAGGATGAAGGTGGGAACTTCTTTGATTGTAAACACATGACCACAGCAAAGCTAAAACTCCTGCAACGGTATGCCTTTAAGCAGAATGTTGTAGACACATTATATACCTCACGAACAGTGATATTCCTGAATTCTGAAGAGAGGGAGAAGACGCGGAACAGCTCGATTTCACTGAGTGTGGGCTTCAGCAGCTGGTTGTAGGTCTGAACAGAGTCATGTGTGATGTAGAAGTGACTGGCAATCCTTCCAAGGTCTGTCACCTTCAGGGGGGGAATATTGACATGGAACACAAAGCAGACAGATGCAGAAACATAATATTTAAACAAGACCAGGTTAAAACCTAGTATATGGCTGGACCGAACACACGTGATCCGGCCAACCAATGGTGTAACTTCATCACTCACTCAGTCACAGACATTCGCGTTTATAGGGCTGGCCCCGCTGTTGCGGTCCAGCCAAAAATGAAATTAAACTGTAATCAGTTTATTTTTGAAAAAGTTACTGTTTTAGCAATGTATCGTGACAGATGTCACTGAGGGAATCTTAAGGGGAGGCTATGGCATTGTAGTTGTGTCACTACTACCTGGAAGCTGCCAGTTCTTTTGTCGTACTTAATGAGGCTATTCTTGTCCAGTATACTGGCAGCTGTGTGGACTAGGTCCAGCCTGCGTCTCTCCAGCAAAGGGTCGGAACTGCGGTCATCAAGGGAAACACTGTACAGGGTGGGGTTACGAAGCATGCGCACATATAGGTAACTGTAACCGAGCCAGTTCACTGCATCCTGAAAAAGAAAAGAGTGGCAAGAGGGGAGAAAGCATAAACAAAGAAAGCAGAATGGGTGGAGTTCAGGAAGACAGGGTGGGCAAAGGATGAAGGAAAAATGAGACATACCACTTTAAATTGAATACAATTTACCCTTATTTGGTGTTCAACAATAATCTGTGTTTATTTCTAAAGAAAAAAAAACATATGCCCAGTGTGAACTGCAGCTATGTGAAAATTTCTGCTTTGGTAGTTCTACAAAATTAATGCATTCATAAAAACACAGACAGTACAATTCTGCTTCACTGAAGAAGGGACACGTACCTGGACATTCTGCACATTACCAAGCACAATCTCGGCATTGAGCATGTCGGGCAGCTTCCCAACCATCTGGCTTTCAATAGGAAGCTGCTGATTTAGCAAGGACAGGTAGTACTGGAGCTCCCCGTGAGATGTAATCAAAATGCCTTCACCCTTGGTGTCATATTGAGGGCGCCCTGCTCTCCCAAGCATCTATGGGGGGGGGGGGGGGGGGGGGGGGTGGAAGCAACAATTGTCAATAATCATGAAATCGGACATGGGGGGTCTACAGGGAAAGCAAAGGGTGACAATGGCATGTAGATTCAGAGTACAAATCATACAGTGCTGCAACAAATAAGACTGTCCAATCAGCCTAGACCTTGCAGTAATAGGATCTGATGGAAGGCTCAGAGTGGGACGACTGATGAGCCACAGGGCACCCAGGAGGGCTGATAACAGTTGATTTAACCACTTAGCACAATCCCCCTAGTGACTGACATGCCTGGATTGCTTAACTCAGACATTCATTGCTCCTGCAACCAAAGTATGAGTTGAAAACAGAAACTCTGTATTCGTGTCATTAGTAGACGATACATGATAACAAAACCGAAGTTTCGCAGCGACACCATTGATGCGCTGGTCATTTAACAAGAACCCCCTCCCTGCAGTCTCATCTGCAACCACCCCCCACACATGACATAATGGACAATATTGTCTATCTGGGCATTCATAGAAATACTCTTTCACCACTCAAAAATATCATTGTCATAGCAACAAGATAAACCCGACAATAGCCCTAAAATATGCCAATACATCAGTGAAAACGCTGCTCATTGAATAACAAAATAAACAAGACAAATTCTTTTTAATTAAAGCCGCAAGCAGCGTTGGGAGGGGTCCAAGAATTGGCACTATCGCGCCCCCTATGGAGCTATTTTAAAATGGTTTTGTCTTCATGATCATATACCTACACCCAACATATCTACTGAATATCATGATGATTGTATAAAATATTGATGACTTATGGCCAATTTTGTGCTAAGAGACGCTGTCGGATGACTTAGTTGCGTCGCCATGGATGTGTCCTGGCCGCTTCCCGTAAAGGCCTTTACTATGTCGTAACACTTAGATGGCCCAGCGTGTATGTACAGCTGCAGCGCTTCCATGCCGCAAGTAAAAAAGGCGTCACACTAGTGTTGTCATACCACCAACATTTTGACTTTGATACCGATACCAGGTTTAGTATCACGATAATTGATACTGAAACGATACTGATTCAATACTCGGTACCCAACGATACTGAAATTACCTTAATAGATCAGAAACGTAATGTCCACAAGGGTTTACCTCATTTTCGAATTCACGGTTTATTAAAAACCTGGTTTATTAACAACCTTTAAGTTGAAGCCTGTTCAACATATTAATAAGCATAAGCCCATAGTGTTACAACACTAAATAGAAAAATATATGAAATATATTTAAAAAATGTAGCAAGTGTAAACTAAATAATCTTTAAACAGGTTTTTCACATTTAAATAAATCGAAAAACAGCATATTTTAATAACAATACAGCATCTTCCTACAATAAAATATTCACAAATTAGAACACCTATTGCTACTGAAGTCAACTGAGTCGAAGCTTGCGCTGTATCAACGAATTGAATGTGCAAGCGCATGTCAACTCACTTGGCAACCTTAGTTGCTACTGCCATCTATTGAAGATTCTGACAAATTACTTTTAAAACACATTTCCCTGGCTTTTAGATTTGACACAAAACTACCGAACGTCGGAAAATTCTAATAAAGAACCGTTTCTTTTTTTTTTTTTTAATTACCGAAAGTGTTGAAGTTTCGGTATACCGTGCAACACTACGTCAGACACATATTCCAATCCATTGCTCAGTTTAGCAGAGAATGCACATTTCAGAGCGCCTTAGAGACATGGAGAATAATAACACATAAATACACATTTCAAATAACAAATACGACATTGAGAAAAAACAAAACAAGACGAAATATCAACTCGCGACCTGCGTGCTGCACGCAGAGTAGCCTACCGTATTATTTAATTAGACATTGGCAGATAAGAAAATTTTTGGTTATGCTGACCCATAAAACGCTATTCCAAAAGAAAAATCAGACATGTTATACATCGTTAGAAAGCTTATACTCTCACCTACTGAATAAATGAATTGTCAATCAAGCCAAATTGTACTAAAAAGGGTGACAACGCCGTAAGCAACAGGTGTGGTATTACGCACTATTTTTGAAGGTAGCCTACCCAGGTATCACAAATGCACGTATATTTCACAAATGGATTGTCCAACACAATATGACCACTCAGTCTGAAAAGGGACATCTCTACGCGTAAAACCAGTGGAAAGATTGTATATTTACTCAATGTTTAGTCCCAGATATTGACTGTAGAATGACATGGTATAATAAAAAATAAAAAAAGATTTGTCTCGTTTATTTCATTATTCAGTGAGCAGCGTTTTCACTGCTGTATTGGCATATTTTAGGGCTAATGTCGGGTTTATCTTGTTGCTACGGAATATCACATTACATTACAGGCATTTGGCAGACACCCTTATCCAGAGCGACGTACAACAAAGTGTATAACCATAACAAGGAACAAGTGTCAAAAACCCTAGAGAGAAGTACCGTTCCAAGTGCAGGGAACAACTGCATAGTTCAACTTGGACCCTGTAGGTTAAACTGATTAACACTAACGCAAACGAGAACAGTAACAACGCAGTCTATGCAAAAATTCAAGCAATAGTTAAGACGAGTGCATTAAGTCACCTACGAAACAGCAACCTAGTTACCACCCTAAGCTTACAGTCAATTTAGAGATTAAATTGAGAATACGATTTCTCTCAGCATAATGACGGATTCAAAGACTAAATGAACTCACCCGATATTGTCTTCAAATTGATCCATGCCAAAGAAAAGTAATGATTCATCCTCTCAAAAAGCTTTTACTAACAAACTTTTAGTAGCCTAGCATGCACTCTGGCTAGCACTGTCTTCCATTGCTTCCCCGACGTTCAGACCCTCCCCTCACTGATAAAAACTAGACCCTACGGTGTCGGATTACTTGCGTCGCTATGGATGTTGCTTGCCGTAAATAAGTTTACTAGATGTCGTAACACTTAGATTTGGAGCTCCAGCTCTTCCGCACCCCAACTAATAAAAAAGTCCAAATGGCGGGCAAACAATATGGCGGACATATGGCAAAGTTGTAGAGCACATTCAGATGCATCGGTCGATGCAGTTTTGTGTTGATCTGACTTACGGTGTGGGAGTTATGACCTTTTAAACATGACCCTTTGTTATAGCGCCACCATCTGGCCGACATAGGTGATTTGTAGTGCCTTCACTTATGCATTCATGAAACGTTATCAGCAATTTTTGTAATTTTATGGAAAATATTACTATTGAGGACTTCTGAGCATAGCTAAGCCATATGTTTGCTGATAGACCTAGCTGATATCATTTTCTGGAGTAAGACAGAAGAGGAGAGAACAACAGGATTGATTTACTGCCTCTGTCTCTACTGAACACAGATAACATTTCATCATCGCTATGTAAATATTACTGCTCAAAATATTTCGGTTAAATACGTTATTTTTGAAATTGAGTGTCTTTAAATAGGTTAATTGTATTTTATAATGAGGATATTTCACACTAATGTAAGCGTTCGTTAGGAGCTAAGTAGTTTGTGCTTCATGCACCAGATAGGATGTGAAAGTTGGAACATTGCCAAAACGTTGTGGACAGTTGAAAATTGTTTTCATGTCGTCCCATCCCGATACAAGAAAACATTACGTTCTGTAGAGTACAGAAATACATATGAGTTCATTACACATTATAATAATAAGTTTATTTATATAGCACCTTTCAAGAGCAGACGTCACAAAGTGCTTTACAATAAAATCAATAACAAAAGGCAAGTAAGAGAAAACAGAGTAAAATTCACAAGGCAACAAAAAGATTAAAAATTTTTTTTTTTTTTTTTTTTTAACAAATTAAACAAAAGCAAGTCTAAAAAAATAGGTCTTAAGCTGCTTTTTAAAGGAGCCCACTGTGTCCACAATTCTTAAGTCCAATGGGAGAGAGTTCCAGAGTTTCGGAGCTATAACCTCCTTTTGTTTTGAGCCTGGAGCAAGGAACAACCAACAAACCCTGATCAGAGGACCACAGATTCCTACTACATTACATTACATTACATTAGGCTTATATGGCTGCAGTAGCTCTTTAATGTAGACAGGTGCCTGACCATGCAAGGCTCTGAAAACGATTACAAGAATCTTGAAATGGATTCTGTTTTCGATGGGAAGCCAGTGTGAAGATTTCAGGATTGGCGTTACGTGAGACCTTTTGGGGGACCTGGTCAGGAGCTTAGCAGCAGCATTTTGGACCAGTTGTAAGCGGTGAAGGGATGTCTTGCTAAGACAAGTGAAAAGGGAATTGCAGTAATCCAGACGTGAGGAAATAAATGCATGTATAATCATCTCCAACTCAGCTGTGGAGACAATAGGCCTGAGTTTGGCAATGTTTCTCAGCATGAAGGTACTGTACTGCACTGCATCATTTTTTAATCTGATATCAATATTTCACCTTAAACCTTCATAAGGGGCTCATATACACTCACCGGCCACTTCATTAGGTGACAGGAGTGGCACCCGGTGTGGTCTTCTGCAGCTGTAGCCCATCTGCTTCAAGGTTCGACATGTTGTGCGTTCAGAGACGCTCTTCTGCATACCTCGGTTGTAACGAGTGGTTATTTGAGTTACTGTTGCCTTTCTATCAGCTCGTACCAGTCTGGCCATTCTCCTCTGACCTCTGCCATCAACAAGGCATTTTTGCCCATCGAACTGCCGCTCACTGGATATTTTCTCTTTTTCGGACCATTCTCTGTAAACCCTAGAGATGGTTGTGTGTGAAAATCCAAGTAGATCAGCAGATTCTGAAATACTCAAACCAGCTCGTCCGGCACCAACAACCATGCCACGTTCAAAGTCACTTAAATCACCTTTCTTCCCCATTCTGATGCATGGTTTGAACTTCAGTAGATTGTCTTGACCATGTCTACATGCCTAAATGCATTGCGTTGCTGCCACGTGATTGGCTGATTAGATATGTGTGTTAACAGGTGCAGTTTGCAGTTGCACTAAAGTGGCGGCTAGTGAGTGTATATGCTTTATAATGGACAAAATCTTATCCATTTCTGGAGAGGTTCTGGACATGTTTCTGAACCCCTAGAAATTTTAGACTATTGTACTAATGGACAGCTTGAAATTCCCACTTGAAAATGATGCAATAGTGAGTTTCTAGAGTCAAAATAGTTGATCTGTAGTGAAATACATAATTATGTTGTCATTTGCGGCAATTCATAATATAGACATTTTGGATAGATTTGGAGACACCCGGCCCCACCCATCATCTGAGCCACATCATAAACCCTATAAAACTGACTGACATGTTGGTCACCAGTCGGCACCCTGAGCCGACCAGAGGAGGATGGGTTTCCCCCTTGAGCCTGGTTCCTTCCCATTTTTTCCTTCCCTGGTTCCTTCCAAAGTTTTTTCCCATCTGCCAGAGAGAGTTTTTCCTTGCCACTATTGCCTTAGGCTTGCTCCAGTGGGGGTTTAGGCCAGGGTTGTCTGTAAAGCATATTGTGACAACTGCTGTAAAATACGCTATACAAATAATATTTGATTGATTGATTTGATTGGGTACACTGCTTACTTTTTGTGTCATAGATCTTTAGTAGTTCTGCATATCCACCCACAGATTTTATGCACTTGTGGTCAAGGAGTGCTGGATCCAAGAAGTATAGTTTACCCTGCTCAACATACGCAATCAGGAAGGGCACAAATAAATAGCACAGCTAACTTGTGAGTTTGGGAGGCTGAGCCAGCGAACTGAACATACCATCAAACATGCAACTTAATAATGAGAGCAATTAAGTTAACAAGCTTTGAAGTCTCAGGCATTATGCATTCAGAAGCAATCTCATGCTCAAAAGCTCCAATACAATCGGATATCTAGCAAAGCAGTTTCCAAACCTTTTCATTTCAAGGGCCTCTAAAATCATCAATAATAATCTTGACAATTCAGACTCATGCTAACTATACGGAGTGCAACAAATTGTATTCCCATGGGGGGAGGGGGGGGGGCGTGTCGATGCATACGAATTACGTAACTAGTAATGTAGATGTAAGTGCAGCTGGTCCAAAAACAAATCCAAAACCTCTCTAAAAATTAAGAAAATGCTATTTGTCCAGCAAAAGCAATTACATCTGTCCATTGCTGGTTTGCTGCTCAATTGCTTGTGTCTGACACGCACATCCTGTTTGTGATGGAAAGAGTGAGGAGTGTTTGAAAAAGTTTGTTACAGGATTGTATTGTGCTTTCCTTCTTGCTGAACGCAGGTTTTAATGTGGTTTTTTAACTCCCCAGTAGCAAAATATTATAGTAGTTAGTTTGACCGTATTGTTACATGCTAACATTAGCTGTAGTTTATTATAATCTGAGATAGACAGAATATTTCCTAGTACAGGGGTTCCTCCAGTCATTGCTATTTAGTAAAAAGCCAAGTCAGCTGATTATAACCAGAGGGATTCTACTCCGGGTAGTTCTTTTCAGCGTTGTTTATTCAACGCTTAACGTTAGATAGTTAAAAGTGCCTTATTTTTGTTTATTTATTCTCTGGTTTCTGCTGCTAGTTGTCCGGAGCCACCTGCGCACTGTTAATTTGAGGGCTTGGTGTCTGTCACAGCATTTTTACGTACTAGGATTAGCTGTAGTTTATTATAAATCTATTCCAGCTAAATTTTGGGTTGTATTTTGTTCTGAGATATAATTAGAATATTGCCTAATACAAGTGTTCCTTCAGTCATTGCTACTTAGTATAAAGGTAGCTAAGTTAGTTTATTATAACTGGAGCGATTCCACTACAGGTAGTTTGTTTTCTTGTTACTAAAGCCGCGTTTCCACCGCAGGAACTTTACCCCGGAACTAGGAACCTTTTGAGGAACTCAAAACTAGGAAACGCAGGAACTAGGGTCTAAATTTAGTTCCGGGGGCTTTATTTTACCCCCCAAAAAGTTCCTGCTCGGGGGGTAGTACTTTCCGAAAGTACAGGAACCTTTTGGGTGGAGCTTGCAGCGCTGAACATTTCTGATTGGTCGAGTACTCGCAGCATTTTTTTGTGTTTATTTTCAGGCGCCATGTTTAAAAATATGCAGGCGCAAACCAATTTATTTTCATAACTTCAAATCAAAATTGTATGTTATGCGGCGCAGTAGCCTACTTTTGGTTATAGCCTGCCAACGTCTTGGAATTATAACGTGTGCTCTTCTGTTCTTTTCTTGCTTTAGTATTCGTTTTATAAAATGCTAAGCATTCGTGCTGGGACAGCATATTACGTACTAAAACATTCAAACGGATTAATTTGGTTGCTGAATATTTTCTTCCGGATTTTCTTTGTTAGCCCGTTCTAATTGACTCAAAACGTTTGATACAGTTATGTGAGGTATGCGGTAGTTCTGCGTAATTCACATTGGTGATACAGTAAAAGCAAACTGGAAATCACCTTCCGCACTTTTTGTCAGGGTAAAATAACAGGTTAATTCTAGTAATCGTACCTTTAGCTTTTTCAGACTGCCGTAATTTTACTCTGCCATTCTTCAATTCCACAAAGACCAGGAAGACTATGGACTAATTTATGGTGCATGGTTTGCATCTGGAGGGCACACTTCGCTGCTCGGCTAGCAGTAACTTCGAAGGAAAGCAAACGGTGGCTGTACCACTACTAATTTAAATTTTCGTTCTATTCTTGTCATTTTGCGATTAGCCTATATAGAATTGACGATGAGAAAGTAATCAAACAGCAAATTGTTTGCAACGTGTGCATGTTTTCTGCTGTTGTTGCCAGTTATATTGGCAATGTGAATGCATTCTGTCGCTTCGGATGTCAAGACATGAAAGGGAATGTTCGCATAAAAACATAATGAACGTGTTTGAGAGGATATATAAAACAGTTACAATCTGACTATTGGTCTGTTATATCCTATTTGTTGCATAACAACGGTCCAAGTTCAAGTACCAACGAAAGTTTTGCTTGCAACGGTAAAATATGCCCAAACGGCTGCAGAAGAATATTTCAATTCCAGGTGATTAAATCGATAAAAATCAATAAATACAAAAGTAACCATATATAGTCATTGTTGGTAACCCGTTGTATGTAAGTGGAATAAACCCCTCCGGGCTGTCCCGGTTATTAGAAAATAATGTAGGCTACTTCGGTGGTAGTATGGGGTTACAGAAGAAGTCCTATGACAGATGGACCGACGACAACGTCGCTTTTTCATACGTCAGTGGGCTAATTTGCCTAATATTCGCGGGACTTTAGACTGCGGTGGAAACGCAGACAACCATGGGCTGAAGGAACCTTTTAGTTCCTGGTAAAGTAGTTCCTGGGACTAAAAGTTCCGGGTAATTTTGGTGGAAACGCGGCTTTATTCAGCAGTTAACGTAAGATAAAAGTGCCTTATTTATTTTTCCTCTCCGGTTTCAGCTGCTTGTTGTCCAGAGCCACCTGCACGTTTTTTAAAGTGTGGTCTTGGTGCTTCTGTTTCGGCAGTAACTTACTCTAGACATAGGGAGAGATGAGGTGATAGTTAGGGGGTAAAAATTTGGCCAAAGCTGTGTGAGGTGATCGTGCTACTGAAAAGCGAGTTTGTCTAAAGGGCGAGTTTGTCTGCCACCGTTGCCAACTGGTTGAACACCTTGAGAGCAAGATCTTGAGGGCCAGCTTGCTGGACTCCACAGTTCACAATTATCAGAGTTCCAGGAACTGAGTAGTGTGTCCTGTAAGGATTTGGTGTGCACGCTACAGCTGGGAAGGGGGGAGAAGCCAGAGCAGACAGGGAGAAATAGATGGGTGACAGTGGGGCGCAGCCACAGAAAAGGGCGTGCACACCACAAAGGGGTTTCATCTCCAGAGGTTGTGGTGTCCAACCGATTCCAGCCCTTGCTGGAATTGGATCTGCCTCTTGACCCTGAGAGTGGAAGGACTAAGGAGCCACTGGGCACCCAGGTGGCTACACCCTCTCAGAAAAGGGAGTTAGTGATAGTGGGGGATTCAATTATTAGGGGGGGTAGACAGCATAGTGTGTTCGCATGAAAAGGAGTCTCATACGGTATGTTGCCCGCCTGGTGCCCAGGTAGGAGATCTCCTGGAGCGTGCGGACAAGCTCCTGGCCAGAGCGGGGAGGGATCCAGTGGTCATGGTTCACGTACCATGACCACATACCATACCATGAACCAATGACATAGGTAAAGGGAGGTTTGAGGTTCTGCAGGACAAATTTGTGGAATTAGCAAAAAATATTAGGAGCACAACATGGCAGCAAACCTGGTGTAGGAAAGAGGGGAACAGGTTTATGGGGCACTGGGACTTCTTCTGGAACAGGGGGTGACCTGTACAAGCACGACGGGTTGGACCTGAACCAGAGGGGTACTGCTGCACTGGGCCAGCGTATGCTTAAGGTAGCACAGGATTATTTAAACTAGGGACTTGGGGGGCAGGGAGGTCAGAAAGTGAAAAGGGTAGGGAAGTGCAGACTGCAAGATGGAAGCTGTCAGGGCTTCCTTTAATAGTGTAAACACTGATGAAGTCTTGTTAAAGCAAAGTTGTAGTAAGGGTGGCTTGGGACGGCGGGGGGTGAGGGAACAGGAGGGGATGTGTAGAAGTAATAATCTGAAATGTCTTTGGTTACATGCTAGAAGTATAAAAAATATTTTTTTGGAACTTGAGGCTGCTGTACATAGGGGGGTTATGACATAGTTGGGATTACAAAGACATGGCTTGGAGATGAGGATGGGGATGAATATAATATAGAAGGGTACAAACTCATTAGGAAGGATAGATCCAGTAAGAGAGGTGGGGGTGTAGGCTCTCTATGTAAAAGAAAATTTTAATGTGCAGAAAATTCCAGATATTGACCAGCTTGTGCCTAGTCAAGATATCTGGAAAAAAGCTCATAGGGGAACATGAAAAGGACCTTACGGTAGGTGTGTTACAGGCCACCAGACAGTAGTGTGAACTCAAAGCTCTTTGGAAAAATAAAACAAGCTTGTAAGGATTGTGAGACTATTATTATGGGTGACTTCAATTACCCAGCTATTAAATGGGAAATGACGACAGGACAAGGGAAAAGGGCGGATTTCTTGAAAATAGCAACATCCAAAGGGATAGGCAGCATGGTTGTCGCAGTAAAAAAGGCCAACAGGATGCTGGGATATATAGCCAAAAGTATTACGTATAAATCCAAGGAAGTTATACTTATCTTATACAATACATTTGTTAGACCACACTTAGAGTATTGTGTGCAGTTCTAGGGACAGTACTACCAGAAAGATATACAGGCTCTTGAAGAAGTTCAAAGAAGAGCAACAAAATTGATTCCTGGTATGAAAGATAAAAGCTATGAGGAAAGATTTAAGATGCTTAACCTCTTCAAGCTTAGTAAAAGGACACGCAGGGGTGATTTAATTGAGGCTTTTAAATGCATAAATTGAATCAACAAAGTGAACTACAAGAGATTCTTCAGGTTGAGTTCTGTTAGTAGAACAAGGTAGGATTCCATACAGACATTAGGAAGAATTTTTTTCCACACAGAGTAGTCAATGTGTGGAATAGCCTGCCAGGTCATGTAGTAGAGGCAGAAACTCTGGGGATTTTCAAGACTAGGCCTGATACAGTGTTAGATACTATCTAGTCTGTAGGTAATCAGAGCACTAATTTAGTTAGGAAAATGGCAAGCATCGTTGGGCTGAATGGCCTGTTCTCGTCATTATTTTATGTTATGTTATGTTTACCAGGGCCCCATTAAAATGCCTAGCCCCCAATATAAATTTGCACAGGACTATTAGTAAACGCTAACAGGTGTTGACTATGACCAGCACAAATACCACCCTATCACAAATATGGCAAAGGCAGAGTGGAAAAAAATAACACACATACAGTGCCATGAATAAGTATTAGCCCCCTTCCTGATTCCTCTATTATTGTATATTTGTCACACAGAATGATTGCAGATCTTCAGACACATTAAAAATTATTTTCATTTATTTAATAAAAGTTATGAAACACTCATATCATCCATACGATAAAGTAATTCCAACCTTAGTTACAAAATCAACCACTGAATCTTGAAAGGGACTTCTCTACGCATAAAGAGACTAGGCTGAGGCTTGTTCAATGAATGAACTAAACGACAATGGCAGCACTCAAACTCCTTGGTGGAATCGTTGTACTGTATCCTGTACTAGTGTCATTTTTGTCAAATCATTTTTGTGTTGGTGGTAACTTTGCAACAGAACCGGGTGTTGGTAACAGGGACCCCAGAGAAAAAAAAAAGTATTTTTAGATTGTGATTTTTTCCCCCCGACCCCCTTCATTTACATTTTTTTCTCACACACATGGGATTTGACCCTCCAAGTATCTGAGTATTGGGACATTTCTCTCCCATGCACACGCACGAGCAAACACACACACAGAACAAAAAAGTTAGCTGCTCATACCAACCTGTAAAATGTCCAGAGCTCCTAGCTCTGTCCACCGACCCTTCTCTGGACTATAAACTTGCGTGCCCTTAATGATAACTGTGTGCGCTGGAAGGTTCACACCCCAAGCCAATGTGGCTGTGGACACCAACACCTAAAAACAAACAAGGGGAAAAGGTGGCAGAAAGGACAAAGAATCAGTGTTTAATGTTAAAAATGTTAGCTTTCATAAAGCAACATCTTCTGTTTCCAAATTCATGTAACAATGAATAAAAAGCATCTTTTACAAGGAATAACATGATTCCACTACCGAATGTGGAAAAACTGCAATGACAATTTTCAATCTGGCATTAATGTCTTGTTTGTAACTAATATTTTTCAGGTCAGAAAGACAGCAGCACCATTTGATGGATTCATACGGTTCAAGACTACGCTTCCAAGAAAGATTTACTTCCTATTAACTGTAATTAGGGGTCCAAGCAGCGAAGCTGGTGGAACCCTATTGTATCTGTTAAGAATAATAATAATAATAATCCTATTATTTTTCTCCGCTAAAAGTGTCTGAGGCTCAGCAACCATAAGTCCTAGAGCAACCAAAAACACGCTGGTATGGTAAAACAATGATGGCAATACATGTATAGTCCGCTTTGTTCCGTTGCTACCATAACATAAACTATCTTGTGTCTACAGCTGCAATTTCTCGCTGCAATTTCTAATATTGAATATAAACAAGACGCAATTTATGCTGTAAATCGTATTCTCAATTTAATCTCTAAATTGACTGTAAGCTTAGAGTTGTAACTAGGTAGTTGTTTCGTAGGTGACTTAGTCTTAACTCGTCTTAACTATTGCTTGAATTTTTGCATAGACTGCGTTGTTGCAGTTCTTGTTTGTGTTAGTGTTAATCAGTTTAACCTACAGGGTCCAAGTTGAACTATGCCGTTGTTCCCTGCACTTAGAACGGTATGCTACTGCCAGAGACTGTAAAAAATATGGACAAAGCTACTGTGACGTCACCCATTGACTCTCCGTGGGTCTCTAAAACACGTTTTGAAGCCCAATGGTGGGCGCGGCCATTTTCTCGATTTGGAGCCAAAACCATAGAGTTAAGCGGTCTTGTGATTTTTACAATTTGATTGACAGTCCGGTGCGGAAAAGCCCATCAACCTGAACGAGGCTAGCTGACTGTCTGCCGTTATGTTTTAAAATATATTATCAGATGTTTACGGAGTTTAATTTCCATCCGTGACTGTACTGTGTCATGTAATCACGTTATATGTATGACATTAAAAATACAATTAGGCTATGTTCAGTTATCTTCAATTTATGTTTCTCAGCAAAACGAATATGCTTAGCTAGCATATCAGCTTGCCAGTGAGCTAGGTAGGCTATCCGTGGTTAGCTCACGCATTAGCAATATGAACCACAGGGGAAGAACATTGACTACACTGATGGTCAATCAATCGGGGATGTGTAGGCTACTGGTGATTTGACTAGGCTAGTTTTCGTGTAACTGTCTGGTAGATCTGCTGTTAACCGAGCAAGTTATCGTCGTAGGTTTTCGCCAGTCAGTTAATGAGCCTGCTACTACTAGCTACTCCATCGCCGTTTGTGGTGTTCACTTGCTGGGTGACGCTAGCTGACCGATCATTCGCAAATCACTTTCTACCGAATAAAAATTAACACTGTCAGCGGTGATTAACAAATCTACAAAGTATTTTAATAACTGATCTGCAGGCGTGTAAATATGACAACGCACTTTGTACAGCAAGTTTTCCACCTGGTGCATGAAGACAAAAATAATGTAGCCTACGTTGAATTTCTCATTATTATTAGGCTATTATTTTTTTCTTGTAAATCATCAAAACCAATGGAGAAAAGCCAATATACGCAAGGAGCCCCCAGAACCGATTCTGAGAACCACTGTCTTAAATGCCTAGCTTGTCGGTCTCTTAAATGCTAAAAACATGTTCCTTTCTAAATGCCGAGATGGTTAATTTCGTTAAATTCTGTGTGTGTGATTTCATCGTGTGTTGTATATTCAGCAAATGAACCTTGAGACTCTTAATTCGCTTCGTGAAAGTGAAAAAGTGTTTATCCCAAAATCGGGATTATAGTAGCTTTGTCACATGCGTGAAGCATGGCCCAGGTAGACATTTACGGAATGTACACGACTGACAAGCCGCCAAACACGTCTGACAGATTGAATGTTTGTCGGTTAAGGTTAGCTAGCTAGTCAAATGGCTTGGTAGCCGAAGTTGCGAACTGTTTTAGCATAGGCTACTACTGGACTACCAAATATAGCAAGCTGATTACGCTTTCTGCCAAGTAATTATTTGGTTAAGTAGGCTAAAGGAAATAGTAAAAATGACTCGGCTACCGAAAAACTTCAGAGGAGGATTATTTTATGGTCGTCTAGTGCAGCTGTAAATAGCACACGCCATAATGAAATCACCACGAAATGGGATGCCTGCATTTTCAGACTTAGCACAGGCGGACCGTAGCCAGAGCCGCAATGTCAAGGCCAAGAGGCGCCACCGCCCACCCCAGTGACCATAGACTGTAGCCCCTACTGTAGCTGAGTCCTCCGCAGTAATCCGGAAGTGACGCAAGCTGTACTTCATTGGTCCAGAACAAATATTGGCACTGTGCCCAAATGACGCAATAAATCATGAAATCGACCCATGGACAGTCATAAGACCAATAAAATACACCTATTATGACTATTTGTTCTTGTGAGAAAAAATTATTGACTTTGTATTTTGATCGCATTTGTACCGTAGACTTGCATGGAAACCGGATATGAAAACACCTATACTGGAGCCATCCGTAGTGGCGCTAGTGAGCAACCAGGAACTACAACACCAGGAAATGAGCTTCAAAAACGAAGTCTGGTTTTGGCCGCTTGGCTACTGCCCTCTAGGGTTTTCGACACTTGTTCCTGGTTATGGTTATACATTTTGTTGTACGTCGCTCTGGATAAGAGCGTCTGCCAAATGCCTGTAATGTAATGTAATGCAATATTCCGTAGCAACAAGATAAACCCGACATTAGCCCTAAAATATGCCAATACAGCAGTGAAATACGCTGCTCACTGAATAACGAAATAAACGAGACAAATTTTTTTTTTTAATTATAGCTACCATGTCATTCTACAGTCAATATCTGGGACTAAACATTTAATAAATATACAATCTTACCATCGGTTTTACGCGTAGAGACTTTTGCGAATGAGTGGTCATATATAGTCTTGGACAATCCGTTTGTGAAAAATATGCGCATCTGTCACGCCTGGGTCGGCTATCTTCATAAATAGCTGCGCGTAATACCACACTTGTTGTTTACGGCGTCGTCGTGCAATTTGGCTTGATTGACAACTCATTTATTCTGTAGGTGAGAGTATAAGCTTTCTAACGATGTATAACGTGTCTGATTTTGCTTTTGGAATAGCGTTTTATAGGTCAGCGTAACAGAAAATATTCTTAGCATCGCATTCACTTACGCATTCACTCTGCTAGCAAACAAATACGCTGCACCTAACGAAACGTGTTCAAGGATATTTCGTAATTTCTTGGAAAATACTATTATTATTGAGGACTTCTGAACATAGCTAAGCCATATGTTTGCTGATAGACCTAGCTGACATCGTTTTCTGGAGTAAAACAGAAGCGAATAGTACAGTATCATTGATACTGTCTCTGTCTCCATCTACTGAACATAGAGGAGATTTCATCATTGCTATGTAAGTATTACCGCTCAAAATATTTCGGTTATATGTTATTTTTGAAATTGAGTATCTTTAAATAGGTTAGTGGTGTTATATAATGTGGATATTTCACACTGTAATGTAAGAGTTAGATGGAAGTGTAATAGTTTTTGTGAAGCATGCAACAGTGATGACGTCAGAGTTGGAACATTGCCAAAACGTGGTGGACGGTTGAAAATTGTTTTCATGTTGTCTCATCCCCATACAAGAAAACATACGAGAGTACAGAGTATAGAAATAAACACGAGTTAATTATTACACATTTAGGTACTGTACCGCATTGTGTGACAATATTTTTGCATTATTTTTTTAATCTGATAGCAATGTTTCATCTTAAACCCTCATAAGGGGCTCATTTATATGCTTTATAATGGACAAAAAGCATTTTATTCAATTTTGGAGAGATTTTGGATATTTTTCTGGACACCTAGCTATTTTAGACCACTGTACTGACTGAAAGCTTGTAATTCCCATTTGAAAATTATGCAACAGTGATTTTCTTGAGTCACAACAGTTGATTTGTAGTGAAATACGTGAATATGTTGTGATTTACAGCAATGCATAATTTAGACATTTTGGATAGATTTGGAGACGCTGGGTACACTGCTTAGTTTTTGCTTCATACATCTATAGTAGTTCTACATATCCACCCTTAGATTTTATGAACTTGTGGTCAAGAAGTTTTTGACCTAGCACATGTATAGTTTAACCTCCTGTATATATGCAATCTCTCAGTATTTCATTGCAAACTTAAAAAGTGCAAATTTATTTTGGATTTTTTGTCAAAACAATTGCATTTGTGGCACTTTATTTCTTCCAAAATTATGAATATAAATTAATCTGTTAGTATTGTAAATTGTACAAATGTCTTGCTTCATTTAAGCCATTTTTCAAGTCTCTGTGGTGTTCACATCTGGAGTTATAAGGCTTTAAATAGGGTACCCCCTAAATGGGCAAGGATTGGCAAGATTTGGCTTGTGCCTTAAGAGGTTAAATGAACTTTGTGGTCAGACTGTGAAGCTTAATAATAGTCAGATAATTTTCAGCACAGTCTAAAATCATCCATGTTAGTTTCATATAGGATATAGGGGAGTTTGTATAAATGTAACGCATCATAAATAACTTTTTGTTCACTGCTGCCAGTCGTCATTTGAGGATTGTATATGCACAATTCATTCCTGTACCAAATGATTAATGGAAAAGAAACAGCATTTATCACGCACATTTATTATAAGCACACACCAGATTGGTCTGTATAGTAGGCTTTGGCTATTTGGTTGTGTGTGAATTTTTAAATTAGAATGTATTCAAGGCAAATTTCCCGTAGTCGTTTCTCTCCTGTCAGCGTCTAGTATTGTTTATTTGAATAATGGTTGGGTAAGTACTTAAAGGAGATATATGCGGCTATTTACTGTTAACTGTTAAATTCAGGAAGGCTACATGCCACGGTTCCAGGTGTTCCTTCAATGTCACAGATTTTTAAAACCTTCTGAAGAGTAGGTTTTTTGTAATGTTTTTTCAAAATTGTAAATCACAGTTCTAGAACTCCATTGTTTTTGATTACCAGTAGTGATTTTTTCGTAAGCATTACAATGTTCAGTAAAGAACATTCTAATCACATATTTGTGACGTGATTAGAATTCATTAACGCTAGGATTAATGAATGAGTGTTTCCTAAATTGCATACATTCGCTAGCTAGTACACTCAGTATGTGCCTTGTGAGCTGACGGTGACCCTTCTAACCAATTGTGAGCTTGACATTCTTACCTTTAATGCTGATTTTAAATTGGTTAATATTAGCCTTCAATCACCCCCTTTCGCTGCACTCCACTGTCACACGACACAGAGAGCTAACGCGTTAACTAATGTTACCTGAAGACAAAAGTTTGTTCAATTTATTAGCGTTATCGAAAGCTGAAAAGTTGAAGCGAACGATTACGGCATTTTTTTTTGACACGTTAACGTAATGTTTTGTGTAGCGACATTACAATAGCTAATTGAAACAGCTAATTTCTCCGATGCAGTTTACTGGCGGTTGATTTAATTAGCGGTATTAATGTGACAAGAAACGCTTTGTCGTTTGAATGCATAACACGCAATTCCTTGGAGTCGACACATTTTAGGCGTGGCAGTTTAACTGTTACTTGTAAACCGTACTGTTATATTGTCGTTTTTTATCAATAAAAAATATTGCATATATTGTTGGTGCTCCTTACATTTTGGTGGGTGCTCCTAACTTTTTGAAGTTGGGAGTACCAGTGCTACCAAGTAAAAAAGTCAATTTCGAGCCCTAATATATTATTGAAGCTGCACTTCCCTGGCATATTGTCGGCATAGTAGGGCCTACGTTTACTAACTGCTACATCAGCAGAAGCGTGCCTGTTGGGCGTGCCTGTAAACAGACTGAGCCGGACCGAATTAACTTCTCACACCACCAAAATACCACGAAGGTTACGTGCCAGTTTACGTTTTTGGATTAATTAGTAATTATATTTGATGCAACTTTAGCTATATTTCCATTACTTTTCAAAAAATATTATTTTCCATAACTTTTCCAGGGCCTGCATTTTAAATTTCAATAACTTTTCCAGGTTTTTCATGACCATACGAACCCTGGAGCAGTCATTGTGTAGAATTAGCTTGCCAGGTCATGCAGCAGAGGTTTTCAAGACGAGGCTTGATACAGTGCTAGACACTACCAAGTTGTAGGTAAACCAAGCACTAGGTACACGTTACGCAGTGTTTCCCAACCGGTGTGCCGCAGCACTCTGGTGTGCCATCAGGCAAGGTCAGGTGTGCCGTGTGAAAAATCCTTTTTTTTAAATTTTGAATGAATTAAAAAAAACTTAAATGAGCAAATACCATTCACAAAATAAAAAAATAAACTTAATTGAAATGCATATCGCTTAATTAAAACCCTGCAAGAGCATCGAGGCCTACTGCTGAAGTCACATCAGCACGTCGCACGCTTTCGAGACTGGTGTGCCGTGAGATTCTATAAATTATAAATTATATAAGTGCACCACAGAAGGAAAAAGGATGGGAAACGCTGCTTTAGCAGTTACAAAAATAGCAGAACAGTCTGTTCTTGTCATCATGCTATGTTATTGTGCAGTCCTGAAAAGCAGTATACAATATAATGTATTTGAATGCGCTGCTGGAAACATTGATGAATTATTATTAACTAACCATGAAAAAAACAGTATTAGCTTGGATAGTTAAAGTTGCCCTCTTGTTGGCAAGTTGCAGTTCCCCTTTTAATATTCCATCACTGAAGCAGCCTTATGATGTGGCTAGCATCATCCCTAGCTTACTCTGAAGTAACAGTGCAGACTGTATGCCCTTCCAGGAAGTGCTTTTCTTGTTTAACGGTTTCCAATTTCTCTGTAATTGGAATCTGTAATTGACAAACACGCATTCTTTATGACATTTCCACTCAGTCTGTAACATTTCCAATTTGGAGTGCATTTTGTAGCTGTAAACTACAAATACAGTGAAGCAGAAAAATTAAGTCATAAAATACAACATCCTGCTCAAGGCATGTGAATTATTGTTATTAACTAATAAAGATTTACAGCAAATGAATAAACCGTTTAGAAAAATAACAGGATAGTAAAGACAACAATCCAAAAAAAAATATTCTAAAAACTATTTTGATTTTCAAATTCACAAAACTTTCAGAGAATCTAAATGTATTTGGAGTATTTTGTAAATAGAAAGTGAGCTTTCATTTCCATGCTTGTTTCTTGTATCAGTGATAAGAAACCAGATAAAACTTCCTGCTTTATTCCCCATTTGGTTGACCAGTAAGCCCAGAACTCAAAGGTTTGGATCTCTGAGGCTCTACTGTAAACACAATAAAGTTGAACTATTTTGTTGAACTTGACATCTCAACGACTTCCATAACAGAGCAATGGATTGACGAGTAGTAATAACACTATATTATAACAAGGATGATGAATTTTCCACATGCATTCCTAAGGTGTGTAACATTTGTAAATCAACTGAAAATATTTGTTTTCACCAACAGCAGCAATACTGCAAACTTATTTTTTAAAGGAAGCAGGAAGGGGCCATGGGACAGCATCAACCTGGTGAACCAACCTGGATGTGACGGTCAGCAAAAAGGTCCTCAACCAAGGTCCGGTCTACTCGTGTCATTCCAGCATGATGGATGGCAAAACCGTAAGGCAGCAGATCTTTCAGCTCAAGGTTCTAAGGGTGAAGAAAAGTACATGTGAAACACAGCTTACACTTACAATTATCACTGACTTTTGTACAGGATTCCTGGCTTATGAACAGGTTTCATGGTGAAACCATTTTGGATCACATATAGGCCTATAGTTAAAGGCAAATGTAGTGGGACAATGACACAATGTTTACTGATTTGGCACTGTACTCCAGCACATTAGAGGGAAAAAAACATCAATGAGGTTAAAATGTAGACTGCCCGCCTTTTTTTAGGGTACTTGCATCCATACCGGGTGATCTGTGCATGAATTATAGCCCTTTTTATACATAGTCCCCCCATTTTAGATGAAAATAACCTGAAATATAGTAAGCATATTTTTTGCTTAGTTGCAAAACCTTTGCATTCAATGGCCACCTGAATTCTGTAACCTATAGACATCACCAAATTCTGGGTATCTTCCACGGAGATACTGTCAGGCCTATACAGCAGACATCTTCGGTTCCTGTCCGTTTATGGGGTGTTCTCCCTTCAGTCTTGTAGTCAGCAAGTGAAATGCATGTTCAACTAAATTCAGGGTGGGTGAATGATTTGGCCAGTGAAGAACATTCCACTTAATTGTCTTAGTAGCTTTAGTAGTATGTTTGAGGTCACAGTCCTGCTCCAAGGTGAAGTGTTGTCCAATGAGTTTTGAGGCATTTGGTGAGATTTTTGCAGACTTTTCTGTACACTACAGAATTCATCCTGCTGCTGCCGTCAGCAGTGACATTATCAATGAAAATCATTTTGGTACAGCTCAAGATAGTTTTGTTTCAAACTGGAGTTTTTAATGTACTTTTTTCTTTTTCTTCTACCCTGGCCATCTGGTTCTTGGGGCTCATGAGCAGTTTGCATCTTGCAGTGAACAGTATGAGGATATTATGGAGAAATCTTTTCTTTATACAGTATTCATAATTCATAGTTCATATTAATAATTTTGGTAAAAAATAAAATGCCACAAATACAATTATCAACGCAAAAATGTTGCTCTCCTTTAGTTTGAAATTAAATACTGAGAGCAATATATGTGAAGCTGGTAAAACAATACATTGCCAGGATGATACACTCCTTGACCACAAGTGTAGAACAAGGGTGATATGCAGAAATACTGAATATCCATAAAACAAAATGTAAACAGTGTCCTTTATTGCAGGGGCATAGGAGTGAGTTTGACACAGCCGTTGTACCCTTGAGCAAGGTACTTAACCTGCATTGCTTCAGTATATATCCAGCTATATAATTGGATGCAATGCAATGGGTAAGGAACTGGTCTTGTAACCTAACGGTCATAGGTTTGATTCCCCGGTAGGACACTGCCATTGTACCCTTGCACAAGGTACCTGCATTGATTCAGTACTGTATGTATCCATCTGTATAACTGGATGCAACGCAAATGCTATGTGTATAAAAAATGTAAAAAATTGTGTAAGTTGTTCTGGATAAGAGCATCTGTTAAATGCCTGTAATGGCTCCCCAGCCTCTACCGCCACCCGTCCCCACAATAAATATTATAGTTCATGGAAAAGTACATTGGTTCCACCAGAGCCAGCTATGAATATTAAAGATGCAGATGCATGCTAGCCTCATCAATTCTCACCTGCAAGAGCTGGCTTTGTTGTTTCTTTATTGTTCTGTATGTGAGATATCTCCTTGTCAGTAATAGGTTCAAGAGGGCACAGTACATACCCTCAAGAGGGCATAAGAATGGTAAATGGTAAATGGACTGCATTTATATAGCGCTTTATCCAAAGCGCTTTACAATTGATGCCTCTCATTCACCCATTCTCACACACACACATACACCAACGGTGAAAGGCTGCCATGCAAGGTACCAATCAGCTCGTTGGGAGCAATTAGGGGTTAGGTGTCTTGCTCAGGGACACTTCGACACACCCAGGGCAGGGGATCGAACCGGCAACCCTCTGACTGCCAGACAACCGCTCTTACCTCCTGAGCTATGTTGCCCCATGGATGAAAGTATCATGTTTAATCAACTAAATTAGACCATAATCAACCCTCTAATATTGAAATGCATTAATTGAATGCATCACAAATGTTCTGTTTTTAGACACAAAAGTAAATATATACATAATAAATGTATTAAATCTTACACAGAATGTGGGGTAGAGATGAGGCATGTCAACTGAACAAGGTTGAAGAGCTACTCAACAAAACCTCCCCACCACCTCTCAACCCAGCCAAACCATCTACTGACACACATGGAATATATCTATCTATCTATCATACATATTTACATTATCTGAAAATATGACAGAGAAAGACAAAAATAAGAAAGACAGTTAGTTTTCAAGAGGAAATTCTTTTCAGTTATGTGCAGGCATATGAGAACATTCCAAACTTTCATAATCATAATCAAAATGCTGTTCAGTGTAACTTGTATGTTGAAAGTATGTAACGTGTATGCATGCCAAACATAGTAATACAATGCACGTCGCCAGATTAAACATTTAAATGAAACTGTTTCTGGACTGCTTTTATTGCCTCATTTTTGGAGGAAGGAATGCTGGAAATAAATGAAATGAGGACCACCGAAAAAGATATTACAACTCAGTTTTTACAACTCTGCACATTTCATGTTACCATACATTTCTTGTGGTAAGTCAATTAGGGCATCTACTTCACATCAGAGGTAATTTTAAAACAACCGATCAGAAACAGATTTATTTCACCTTAATTGACGACATCAGAATTCCAGTGGGTCAAAAGTTTACATGCGCCAAGTTGACCGTCTCCGTCTAGAAGATTCCAGAAATTGATTTAATGACTTTATGGAAGCTTCTGATTGGCCAATTGTCATAATTAGGAGTTAATTGGGAGTTTATTGGCACCTGAGGCCCGACCTTTAGAGCCACTGCCTTTTTGCCTTTGATACCACAGGACAGAGATCAGCAACTCACGGTCCTCGAGGGCCGAGAACTGCTGGTTTTCCACCCTCCCTTTGCCTGGGAGGCAGGTGTGAAGAGAGTCTGGCCAATCAGTAACACTAATTACCCGGGGCATTACAGGCATTTGGCAGACAGTCTTATCCAGAGCGACGTACAACAAAGTGTATAACCATAACCAGGAACAAGTGTGTTGAAAACTCTAGAGAGAAGTACCGTTCCAAGTGCAGGGAACAACCGCATAGTTCAACTTGGACCCTGTAGGTTAAACTGATTAACACTAACACAAACAAGAACAGCAACAACGCAGTCTATGCAAAAATACAAGCAATAGTTAAGACGAGTGCATTAACTAAGTCACCTACGAAACAGCTAACTAGTTACAACCCTAACCTTACAGTCAATTCTAAGATTAAATTGAGAATACGATTTCTCTCAGCATAATGAGTAAACGAACCCGTTATTGTCTTCAAATGGATCCACGTCAAAGAAAAGTAATGATTCATCCTCTCAAAGCTTTACCGTAGCGTATTTATTTATTTAGACATTGGCAGAGTACAGCATAAATTGCGTCTTTTGTGAATATTCAATGTTTGAAATTTTTGCGAGAAACTGCAGCTGTAGACACAAGACAGTCTGTTATGTTATGGTAGCAACGGAACGAAGCGGACTATATATGTATTACCGTCATTGTTTTATTATACCAGCGTGTTTTCGCGCGTTTGCACAGAAACTCAAAACCTACCAATAAAATGGTTAAGCTTTTTCTCACCATAATGACAGATTTAAAGACTTAACGAACTCACCCGATACTGTCTTCAAATGGATCCATGCCAAAGAAAAGTAATTATTCATCCTCTCAGAAAGCTTTTACTGAAAAACTTTTGGTAGCCTATCCTAGCATGCACTCTGGGTGGCACTGTCAGACCGTCCTTTCACTGATAAAAACTAGACCCTACGGTGTCGGATTACTTGCGTCGCCATGGATGTCGCTTGCCGTAAAGAAGTTTACTCGATGTCGTAACCGTTTAGATTTGGAGCTCCAGCTTTTCCGCACCCCACCTAATGAAAAAGTCCAAATGGTGTGCAAACCATATGGCGGACATAGGTGCTCCCAATAGGAAAGTTGTAGAGCACATTCAGATGCATCAGTCGATTAAGTTTTGTGTTGATCTGACTTACGGTGTGGGAGTTATGACCTTTTAAAGTATGCTCCTTTGTTATAGCGCCACCATCTGCCCGACATAAGTGATTTTTAGTGCCTGAGTAGTGGGGGGCCATAGGAACCCACCTACCAAATTTGGTGGGTCTACAACTTATGGTTGCTGAGCCTCAGACATTTTAGCAGAGAAAACTGCCACGCCCCAACTAAAAAGTCTAAATGGCGGGCAAACAATATGGCGGACATAGCTGCCTTAGCTGCTTGGACCCCTAAATATTGGAGTGGCCATCACGAAGCCCTGACCTGAATCCCATAGAAAATGTATGGACCGAACTGAAAAACCGTATCTGAACAAGGAAGCCCACAAACCTGACTGAGTTACACCGGTTCTGTCAGGAGGAATGGGCAGAAATTCCGGCAAAGTATTCTAAGAAGTTTGTGGAAGGCGAGCCCAAGCGTTTGATTCAAGTTCAGCAATTAAAAGGTAATGCCACCAAATACTAACTCAGTGTATGTAAAGTTTTGACCCACTGGAATTCTAATAAGGAATTAAAACTGAAATAAATCTGTCTCTAATCAACTGTTATAAAATGACCTCTGATAGTCATTAGATGTCAAAATTGACTTGCCAAAAGAAATGTATGGTAACATGACATATGTTGTAAACGAAGTTTGAATATCTTTATGTATGCAAACTTTTGGCTTCAACTGTAAAAGATGAAATAAATCTCAAATAAGTCTCAGCTATTATTTTGAAATCACCTCTCACTGAAATAAAGTGGATACCCTAATTGGCTTAACACAAGAGATGTATAGTAACAAAATGTGTGGAGTTGTGAAAAATTGAGTTTGATTGTCTTTTGCCTAGGTGTACAGTATGTAAACTTTTGGCCTCAACTGCACTTCCAAGAAACATTACAACGCATTCCAACTTCAGAAAAGTCTATCCGTAGCTAGATACATGATGGAGCTAAAAAGGTTCTATTCTTTGATACACATAAGGCACACAAAATCGTAGTCAATTTTTGCGTGCTCAATTTATGACGTGTTGAAGAATTCATATAACTTTATAATAACTATATAATACCATTGGAACAATGCAAGCAACTTATTTTAATAGCATAGTATTCACGTTACCCTGCTCCCATATGACTGAAAACTTCCTTGCAAAATGTTGTGCAGTGCACGATTTGAATGGGGGGATTTTCAAAGATTGATACTGTAGCCATTTAATCGTCTGACTGCAACCTACTGGTTAGTAGGTACCAGAGGTGGGTAGTAACGTGTTATATTTACTCCGTTACATTTACTTAAGTAACTTTTTTAATAAATTGTACTTGTAAGAGTAGTTTTAATGCAACATACTTTTCAGTTTTACTCGAGTATATTTGCGAAGAAAAAATGTTACTTTTACTCCGTTATATTCGGCTACATTCCGCTCGTTACTTTTATTTTTTTACCCATTTTTTATTCAACGCACGTTCTGTTTGTTTCTTTCTCTCAGAGAGACTTCAGCCAAAGAGGCTGACTGGTCTTTGCTTTGGCGCTGTCATAGCCCCACATGACTCCGTTTCACCAATCAAACGTAGCCAGTCACAGCACACAGAAGGATGAGTGGGCGACAACAATGGCTGAAACAACGGCGGGGGATTCGTAGGAGGCAGAACACCCCTGGCCTCACGTTCAAACTATGTTTTACTCACAGACTACCAAAAACAGTAGTTACATTATGCGCTGCCTTCTTTGTCTGCCTAGAAATGTGGACATTTCAGCCTACAAGAACTCAACTTTGAACTTAAAAAATATGTAGCGGTAAGCTGTAGGTTAGTTTTGGCTGTGGATAGCTAACTATTTGACTGAGTGGTCATTTATTGTCTTGGACAATCCGTTTGTGAAATATAAGCGCATTCGTGACGCCTGGGTATCTTCCAAAATAGCTGCACGTAATACCACACCTGTTGTTTACGTCGTTGTCGCCCTTTTTAGTACAGTCTGGCTTGATTGACAATTCATTTATTCAGTAGGTGAGAGTATAAGCTTTCTAACGATGTATAACATGTCTAATTTTGCTTTTGGAATAGCGTTTTTTAGGTCAGCGTAACCGTAAAAAAGCGTAAATTTTTCTTATCGCATTCACTTATGGATTCACTCACGAAACGTGGTCAACTATTATTTGTAATTTCTTGGGAAATACTATTATTATTGAGGACTTCTGGGCATAGCTAAGCCGCATGTTTGCTGATAGACCTAGCTGACATCGTTTTCTGGAGCAAAACAGAAGCGGATTGAACTGTATTGTTGATTTACTGTCTCTGTCTCCATCTACTGAACACAGATAAGATTTTATCATTGCTATGTAAGTAGGCTATTATTGTTCAAAATACTTCGGTTATATACGTTATTTTGGAAATTGAGTGTGTTTAAATAGGTTACTGGTATTAATGTGGATATTTGACACTGTAATGTAAGCGTTAGTAGTGTAATAGTTTTTCTGAAGCATGCAACAGTCATGACGTGAGCGCTGGAACATTGCATAGCATACATAAAGTTTGTTTACGCTAAACCGGAAGTTCTGCACATATTCCGCGCAAGGCATCATGGGACTTTGGAATATTGTGGATAAGTGCATCATAAGGTACAATAATGGTGCGACAAAGCATTATGTTTTTCCACATATAAAGTTTCTGTTTGAATTTGAGCAGGCTGCTCTTTGTTGTGATGAGTCTATTTTAATGGATAAATCCCCTGTAGCCTCATTGATATTTTTTCTGTCAACGGAGGGTTCACCCCAACAAACTGATGAGGTATACAAACTTAATGGAGTACAACAGAAAGCGAAAATCCTCCTCTTCTGACGAACCTCCTGTGTATTGTTTTATTTAAAGGGATATGATTTAGGCCATATTTGAATTTGCACATGGCTGTTTTATATTTTGTTTATTTCTATTGGACAAGCATTTATAATTTTATATTTTGGACATTTGGATTTTTACGTTCATCTTGCTCTGCTTATTTCACCATTAAATCAGATTATATGAAGTAACTCAGTACTTGAGTAGTCTTTTCACAAGATATTTTCTTACTCTTACTCAAGTAATTATTTGGATGACTACTTTTACTTCTACTTGAGTCATTATTATTTTAAAGTAACAATACTTTTACTTGAGTACAGTTTTTGGCTACTCTACCCACCTCTGGTAGGTACCTACTGCATGATATGAATGGGGTGATTTTTAAAGAGATTGGGATCCATTAAAATAAAATAAATTTGCGGTATTTACCATTTCAACAGGTGTTCACTTTTCACTTTGTTGTTGTTGAGTTTTAACAGTCAGCCTCACGAAGGATACAAACCTGATCAACACTGATGTTTTTTGATTGCTGTTAGTGATTCTAAGCAACCATGGGTGTTCAGTTGCTTCGGAAAATTACGTCAAAATGTGAGAATAAAGTCATAGGATTTTTTTTGTCTCCAAAATACATTTAAGGTATATGTTTGTGCAAAAAGAGTCAATTTTTTATGCTAATTTATAGATGTCCAGAACACAGTAATGGGGTGATGAAGTTATACCAAAATCAGTACTTGGTGAGCCCATGATGATTGCAGCCCATCTGTGAAATGACACCAATGTGATGTTGAGGTTGTTTTATTTAAAATCGTCATTTTATTTTGGCAAGATCACTGATCGGTGACCCCATCATCCTCACCTTGCACTGTTCTGCCTCAGTCCTGAGGACTTCCGTGGAGGCTGACCCCTCCCGGAGGAAGAGCCCCAGTGTGTCCTTTTCCAGACACATGTCACGAATAGCTCGCGCAGTCTTTCCTGTCTCCTTTCTGGAGTGTACAAACACCAGAACCTGCAAGAGACCAATTTTTACATCATTAGATTTCCTGTATGAATCATCTCAACCTCTAAGCCAACTCACTTTTAAAATGGTTTGTCAGACGCAAACCATCCAATTTTCCCAAGATATTCGCATGACTTCCAACTAGGCTATTTCAGTAGAGAAAGAAAAAATAAAGAAAAATAGTTTTTGGTATATATTTATTTTCCAGGTTCAGATGAATATGGAAATGAAATACAAAACACAGGAAATTGTAAACAATCACGCAAATACAAAGAATGAATTAATTTCAATGAATAATTTAATGAATTTAAGTTCAATGCAGCCAGGTATGCTAGTAAGCCGTATAGCCGTACAGCCGTAGAGGTAGAATTACCTGGTTCTTGCCAGCATGCTCCATGATCTTCTCGTAAACAATTTCATTCATAATTTGGAAGCGCTTGATGGCCTTCTTTTCAGTGATACCAACATAAGTCTGTTCCAGGGGTACAGGGCGAAAACTTGACAAAATAAAGAAAAAATTAAGCAGAACATTCAGTAATACAGTGAAGGCACATGAAACAGCACAATCACCATAGCACTGCTTGTACCACAATTAATCTTTCTTGCAGCTCCATGCCTCCCCCCCAACCCCAACAACAAATGCATGCAAAACATTAGTACTTTACATTTCTATACAAAATCCAATATAAAACGTCATTCTGGTTTAAAAATCTTTCTCAAGAACATTTCCGTAGTTTTGCCTAGAAGGGCCCGAGAATAGAGTAAGATTGTGGACCCCCTACAGTACCCCTGGTTGATGGGATTCGTAGACACAATAATCTACCTTCCCCTCCAACCTGAGAATCCTCAGAGACTTTTCCATGTAATCTCTAGCCTAAATCGTTTTCAGAGGGGGAACTTCATCATAAATTATAAGGTAGATGCGGCAGACAGCAAACAAGGAGCTGACTACACCAAACACCAGGCAGCAGTTAAATCATAATATGGTCAATTATATGGAAAAGTGGTGGGCCATTGGACATCAAGAATGATGTATTCATTCTGATGCTGTATGTGAAAGGAGATTGAGATTAATATTATTATTAGGCGGTCAAGCAAAAATGGCTGACCATGCCCGAAATATAGGTATGCCACAAATTTATGCCGATGGCAATGATATTTCAGGGCATGATAGACCACCATATTTGTGGACAAGCGCACACAACCTCACAGTGTTATAGTACAATATGGCCTGTAGGGGGGACTTCTCGCAAAACAATCATTTGCATTGCTCCATTAGGTTAAATTGGAGCTAATTTGACTTGAACTCTAAAGCTGGCAGTATACTCAGTAAGAACAAAGAACTTCAGGATTGAGAACCACCGGCGAACATGTCCACAAACACTGTTGTCGGTATACTCAGTGAGAACACTGCACCGTTTAAAGTCACTCCATGCCGCTGTGGCTTGAATAATTACGAGGCAGCTATTAACTAGGGCTGGAATCTCGCCCAGACCTCCGTCTCGCGGCTACGTCATGGATGTATAAAGAGAAGGGCTACGCAAGATGACAACACAAAACAAAAAGTTTAAAGTGGCTAAAGTGGGTTTATTTTATCTAGCTATGCAAAAGAAGAAAAAAAAAGGCGAAGGAGATGGTACGTTCGCCCTCGAAATCAGAGTAGGACGGAGAATGAAGAGTTTAAACGAGGGGGTCCACTTTCTCTTATTTCCGAATGTGTGCTAGGCGTTTTGATGACATGCTGAAACGAGTAGCACCATTCATCAAACATGCGGGAACTCACAGAATTCCCATCTCTACAGAAGAGAGATTGGCGTTGACTCTCCGTACATTAGCATGTGAAGTCTGCCCTCCGAACTCTCAACCGTGATGTAACCAACCATGTGATATTTGGACCAATAGCTAAGAGGGGGAGGTCGAAGAACAAGAAAGAATTTTTCCAAAAGTTCTCCCAAAGATTTTTCTGATAGAACTCAGTTTAGATATACACTGCCTTCTGTCTCTGTCAGCAAACCCCCCCCCCCCACATTCACATTCTGAGGACAGCACAAGCAGGCCATAAAAACCCCCACTTCTCACCACACCTCCCCTCCCCCAGACACACACAACTGAACTGTGTCAGTAGTTCCTGAGCCTTGACATACAGCAATTTTATATTTATGTAAAAGTATGATGGCCGTAAATAAATTGGGCTTCTTGAGGTATTAAAAATCTGTGAGCCCTAGATTGCATCACAAAAACTATACTGACATTTCAGAAAACTCATGCAAAGATGATCACCTTTTTGAAAGACATTACAAGACTTTCCCAACCGCTAACTCTAATCTGGTTAACTAGGAAATTTCATTTCCATGGGCAGGATATGTCGTGTGCTGTAGCTTCAGAAATTACTGCAAAAACTGCAAGATCACTTGCTATCAATTTCGATGCAGGTCACTTTTTGTAATCATGAAAAGACATCATCCATAAGGGTTATATGATCATATTTCCCATAAGGACAACTTTGTTGGGCAGCAGTTCATATTACAGTCCAGACTGTACATGTGAATAAATTTTCATTGCATCACTGTCACAACTTCACTTCTCCATCTTGAACCAACCTGGTGAAGAGAATTTTTTTCAATAATTGCCATCTCTGTAAATTGGGACTTTGCAGGCTAGAGCTACAGAGCATGCACATACTGTAATCCACTGGATGCAGCATTCAGCACTAGTGACTCACTGTGCATGCCTTAAGTGGGGCGTTTTAATTTAGGGGTAGCACGCTTTACTTGCATTTCACATTACATAAGCTCTTGTGGGAGAGAACAGAACAGGCAGAAACACAAGGATGTGTAACAGGGAATGGGGGAAAAAACTCAATAGCTCAAAGGGGAATTTTGTCTCCAGAAGGCAAGTGGCCTGGTAACTCCACCACCATAAGGACCGTGTGTGCATGTGCCAGGCTGGGAGGAACAAAGGACTGGACCTTGAACACTCCTTGTCTCCATCTCCCATTGAAGCATGCAATGCACATCAGCAGCACAGCTGTGGCAAGAAGGCAACTAAATTGTTACAAAACATTGTTTTTTTTTTTTTTGCAACAAATTGCACTCGCAGCTCTGTAGTTTACCTTTGGTGCTTTGCCCTTGAAATCACTGCTTGGTGCTATATTTTCAGATTAGAATTTGTTACTCTTTGGCAAAATTATGGATATTTTGGATACTTCAATATCCTCCACTGTACAGAAAAATGGTTCTTTTGAATCTTGGCATGTCTTGTGACATGCCAGAGGTTGCAGACATTTATATATTGTGGAGACATGCATTCTGCCATAAAACTGCCATAAAGATTGTTGCTTCATATTTGTTATTTTGGTATTGATAAGCGTGGCACTCCTTTCCAAACCTGTTATCAAAGTAGAATAGGCCACAAGCAGGATCCACTCGTAGGCAGGCTGCCACATCCTCGTAATTGGGCAGGGTGGCGCTCAGGCCCAGTAAGCGCACATCCTCCTGGGTGAGCTCCACATTACGGATTGTTCGGGCCACTAAAGACTCAAGAACAGGCCCTCGGTCATCGTGCAGAAGGTGAATCTCATCCTGCAAATAAATAAGACCTTAACTATGTGCACTGGATGATGACAAATTTACAATGTGCTTCAGTTTCCTATTAATGTTATTTAAAAAAATATTTATTTTCCTTGCTAGGTAGTTGAAGCACTACTCTTAATTCAATTTTATTTGTATAGACGCTTTAATCAGACGCATGCGCATTGCCAAGGTTATGGCGCTTGGCCCTAAATTAACTTCCACTCTGTGTTTGTTTATTATTGGGTTTGTGTTTACTGGCTAATATGACACTGATTACAAACAGAGTGAAAGTTAAACTGATGAGCAGACTGATGTTGGGCACAGGTTGTTGTACTGTGGGGTGCAACCTGACCTCAGGAACAAACTACATTTTGAAAATGTGTAAAAATACATAATTTAACTTTGTAACCCCACTAGGGAATTGTGAAACTAATTGCTTGAATCCCTGCGATTATTATAGCTGGTACTTGCCCGTTGTTACTTCGTATTTTTTGAGAAATAACTGGACATTGTTAACTATTAAAATGTAAGTCCTATAAAAAATACACATAATAAACTGTATTTTAAATTAAAGCCGCAAGCGGCGTTCGGAGGGGTCCAAGCATTGGCACAATTGCGCCCCCTATGGAGCGATTTTTAAATGGTTTTGTCCTCATGATCATATACCTTCACCTAACATATCTACTGCATTGCCATGGACGTTTCTGTTACTATGTCATAACACTAAAGGCTGTTTTATACTTCTGCATAGTACACGTAAAAATGGGTCTGTGTAGGGGTTGTGCGCAATGTGCAGCATGTGCGACGGTTGCAGACCATTGCCACGTTGAAGACGCATACCTCTTCAAGAAATTAAAAGCGCGTAGTCAGTAACCAGTGCCCGCATACACCGTAAAGAAGATGATTGGTTGACTGCTGACATGAGGTCACTGGAAACGTTAAATATGGGGCTAAAAGCGCTTTTGTCAGGTGAATGTCTTCGTTGCAACAAGTTTCATCTAGCTGAGCAATTTTGTGGTCACTGGTGCAGTGTTTAGAAGGTCTGGAAATATGAATGAAGGTCTTGTCTTTTGAACTATAATGGTCAGTAACACAATCTAATTACGTTGCCTGCGCAACCTGTGCTATATGCCGCACATGTATAAATGATCTGGCCCTTCGTGAGTGCCGCACACAACGGAAATGCAGACTACACAAAAGTATAAAACAGCACTTAGATGGTCCGGCGTGTATGTAGAGCTGCAGGGCATCCGCGCCGCAACTAAAATAGGCGTCAGACACATATTCCAAACCATTGCTCATCGTATCAGAGAATGCACATTTCAGAGCGCCTCACAGACAGATAGAATAACAACACATAAATACACATTTCAAATACTAAATATGACATTGAGAAAAAACTAAACAAGACGAAATATCAACTCGCGACCTGCGTGCTGCGCGTAGAGTAGCCTACCATATTATTTATTTAGACGTTGGCAGATAAGAAAATTTTCGGTTACGCTGACCTACAAAACGCTATTCCAAAAGAAAAATCAGACATGTTATACATCGTTAGAAAGCTTATACTCACACCTACTGAATAAATGAATTGTCAATCAAGCCAAATTGTACTAAAAAGGGCGACAACGCCGTAAACAACAGGTGTGGTATTACGTACAACTATTTTAGAAGGTAACCTACCCAGGCATCACAAATGCACGTATATTTCACAAACGGATTGTCCAAGACAATATATGACCACGCAGTCTCAAAAGGGACATCTCTCCACGGAAAACCAATGGTAAGATTGTATATTTATTCTATTGTTAGTCCCAGATATTGACTGTAGAATGACATGGTATAATTGTTAAAAACTTTGTATCGTTTATTTCGTTATTCAGTGAGCAGCGTTTTCACTGCTGTATTTTAGGGCTAATGTCGGGTTTATCTTGTTGCCACGGAATACGATTTCTCTCAGCATAAAGACGGATTCAAAGACTAAACGAACTCACCCGATATTGTCTTCAAATGAATCCATGCTCAAGAAAAGTAATTATTCATTCTCTCAAAAAGGTTTTACTAACAAACTTTTAGTAGCCTAGCATGCACTCTGGCTGGCATTGTCTTCCATTGCTTCCCTGACGTTCAGACCCTCCCCTCACTGATAAAAACTAGACCCTACGGTGTCTGATTACTTGCGTCGCCATGGATGTCTTCTAGCCGCTTGCCGTAAAAAAGTTTACTAGATGTCGTAACACTTTAGATGTGGAGCTACAGCTGTTCCACCTCAACCACCACCCCAACTAATAAAAAAGTCCAAATGGCCTTTTAAACATGACCCTTTTTTATAGCGCCATTATCTGGACGACATAGGTGATTTGTAGTGCCTGAATAGTGGGAGGTCATAGGAACCCACCTGCCAAATTTGGTTGCTCTAGGACTTATGGTTGCTGAGCCTCAGACAGTTATAGCGGAGAAAAAAAAATAATAATAGTAATCCTAACAGATACAATAGGGTTCCACACCAGCACATTTAGTCATACTAGTACAGCCTTATTTACTATATCAACTTAAGACAATCGTAATTATCTCATCACGACCTGTTAAAGCCAGTCTAGAGGGACTCTGTTGTTATTGCTTGTTTGCGGACGTCTGACAGAAGTTAAGTTAGGGCCAGAACAACGCACATGCGCAGGAACATTTGTTTATGTTGTTACCGTTGAAAGCGTCTGTAAGCACTTTTTACAGAGAACTGTCACAAAGACGTTTACAGAGTAGCAAGGCAAGAAAGCAAAAAGAGCAAACACCAGACCTGAAGTCTCAAATAGCAAGCACATAAAGTACAAGTGGGGAGAAAACCCTACTCTTCCGAATTATGTGCACACAGACAATGAACATGTCAAAACATTTCATTTTCACATTTAGCAGCTAGGTGAAAGGCAAAATGAAAAGCCCAGATGGGAGGTGTGATTTGTTCAAGGAATTAAGACGATATTGGATTCAAGGTTTAAAAATGGTTTTCACCACAGGTTAAAAAGAAGCCTAACAGTATGACAGATACTCACAATGATGATGAGACGGACCAACTGGGTGTAGGTACGCTCCCCACCTTTGCGTGTAATGATATCCCACTTTTCAGGTGTGCAAACAATGACTTGGGTAGCATTAATCTCCTCTTTACACAACTGGTGATCTCCTGTCAGCTCTTCCACAGTGATCCCATAACTAGCCAGGCGCTGGAGGAGGTAAGAGAAACAGGCAAGATGACAAATACATGATTTTCACACAAGAAACTATATAAAATGATTATTCAAAGTCTGTCCTTAAGGCTTTCTTTTCACCTCCTGGGGTTTTGAAATAGTAGTATCTAAAGGTCTGGCCAGACAAGGTCAAACTATGTTTTGTTGAAGCGAAAATATGTTAAGAACCTACGTCGGGAACAAACTTAAACATGAAATTTCTGTTAACATCTTTTGGCAGAAATCAAGAGCTTACATACATTTCTTCTAGCCAGTTTACAGACATTCTATTCTTGATTCATGAATTTGTCCCACTCATCCTTGCAGAACCACTCTAGTCGAGAGATTGCATTGCACTGCATATTTCTCTCCACAGACTTTAAACAATATTCATGTCTGGGGACTGTTAAATCTTTAATCTTTTGAGATTAAATCTCAGGCAAGGCTCCGTACAGCCATATGGCAGCAAGGTCGTACAGCTTCCATGTGATCCATTGCCAGTGACACGGTAGCTGCAAAGGCTTGCCATCTTATCAACACCCAATATATAACATAGGTGACATTTCTGGAAGCATTTCAAATGGCCTCTCAAGTTTGTATGCTTACTACCACATCAGTTATAATTAAAGAGAAAAAGACAAAAAGAACCAACCAACATGGTGATAAGCGTTATTGCATTCAATGATTGCCATTACAGAATGTCCCAGCACCACACTATATGCACTCAAATACAAGCACCATCAATTAAAGACACTAGTTAAAAAATTGTATGCTGCATTTGTGGACACAAGCTCTGCTGAAAGAGTGATGCAAGATATGTAGTTCCAAATTAGACACATGGGCATGTTGGAAATGAAGCATACTTTATAAAAGCTAAATTTGTAGACTATTGCCAATTTACTACACAGAGTACCTACCCTAAGAGAATGAATTAGGCCCTTTAAGAGATGATCCATAATGTATCAGCACATAGTGTTAGAGTGCAGGCTGATGTTAGTGTCAGGGTGGATAAATTTAATTTCCTTGTTTGAATGCAAACAATTCACTTAAAACATAATTGTTTGTGAGTAATACTGTATTCACTTGCTAGCAAGCAGTCACCAGTCATTAGTTTATTAGGTGTGTATGAGTGTGAAGGCTGCTTAACCCATTAAGAACGGATGCAACATTTGCGTGTATATCCGTTTAAGACTGGGTGTGACGTTTGTATGCTTCTCCCTTTAGAGCCGGATGCGACGTGAGCGCTTTTAGATGCTGTCGTCGTTTTCAAGACACGTGACCGAATAAATGCATCATGATTCGCTGAAATACACATTGGGATGGCAATTATACATCAATTCAGCGAGAATGCAGAGTATTTTTTAAAAGCTTACGCCATCTAGTGGTGAAGAATGGAATCATCCAAGTACTGACACTACAGACAGAAAATGCAGTGTGCCCGAAATTAACAGTGGACACAACAGTGCGCCCGTTTCTGTTACAAGTGTGTGAACAAACTGTGATACAGTTATTGCACTATCACTGCCAGTTGTTTGTTTTATTGAAAATATGGCTGGAAACAACAAGCACATTTGTCAACATTTTCAGTTTTATAGATTTTTTTAAAAATGTTAATGAACATTAGGGCAAAGGCAATAATTAAAGCCAAAGGATTAAGCTCTCAAATGGTTTTTATTTCATTTTCAGTTTCTATCGGCTATAGAGGCTGATAAATAAAGGTTTTAGTGAATGCTGACAATTCTGTCAAGTTTTTCAGAAAACCCTCAGGTTTTAGGAGGTTGTTCACAACAATGCCTTAGGTTTCAGAATGTTTTTTTAGAGGGCACCTTAGGTCTAAATGGGTTAACCAGGTTCTACCAGGACTTGTCATTGTGCCTATGGTGGAAAATGGGTATTACAGCTAACATTTGCATACTAAAAGGTTAATCAGGTGCTCATCCATCCTCGTCAATTTAGGAAGCTACAGCAACTCCGGTTCTTAACCGCACCTGAAGATAACACTATATACTCAATTTCCCTCACCTTGCTGAAACTGCCCACCATCTCTTGCACAAGTGAGCGCATGGGTGCTATATAGATAATCTTGAAGTCATCCACATTTATGGTGCCATCCATATTGATGTGCTTCCCAATTTCCCGCAACATAGCCATCAGTGCAACATTGGTCTTTCCTGCCCCCTATAGACAGAAAAAGGACAGGCTGATTAAGAGGGACATGGAAGAGTGACAAGAAAGAAAGTGAGAAGGAGATACCAAGAACTTGTGGCATGCTATTGACTGAACTTACATACATGCCAAAGGCTTTAACAGAATGTCACTTACAGATGTAGGCCACCAGTGTCTCATTTTACAGTTACTCAGCAGATGCAGAGCAACTTACTAAACTGGATAATATCAGTGTTACTGAATACGGAAGAGTGATATAACCAAAAAGGCACAGAAGGCCCACTTATAATCAAGAAGTAAAAAGTTAACTGAACAAGCCAACACCCCATCCCCTAAACAAAGCTTCTCAATGTCAACAATTCTATGTAAAATAGTAAATTCCAAATATGAACCAAATTAAACATTCATAATTCTCATCCTGCTTGGAAGCAGTGTTGTATTACTGCTCCACTTCAAATTACAACTTACTGTGGGAGCGCACACCAGAAGGTTCTCGTCTGTCTCCATGGCAGTTTTGAATAGTTTGCTCTGAATGCGATTGAGAGTTTTGAATCCCTCAAATGCTGCTTGCGCATATTTCGGAAGCTTCTCAATTGCTACCAGCACCTATTATGGGGTACATCTGATTATTAAACCGTCATAGAATAAAATTATAAATACTTCCATATTTGGCAATAAATTAAAAAACCTGTCATTTGCCTCAAACATTTTTTAAAATATCACTTAGACCCAGAGGGAAACACACAGATTGTTATACCATAGTTAAAGGCTGAAACAATAATAGAAAGGCACATGTAAATGCATGCACGAAAGACAAACCTCATCCTCTGCAAATGGTTTTGGTTTCAGAGCAGGAACATGAACCTCCTCATAGCCCTTGCGTTGTTTGCGGAAGGAGCCATCTGGCAACTGGCAGCGCTTATTGGCCATAAAGTGGCTGCCTTGAGTGAACGCTAGGTCTTCTAAATCCAGCAACTGCCGAGGAGCCAGAGACTGGAGAAGGAAAGAATGAATACTTCAGTACTGGGCAGCACCAAACACTCAGATAAAACTAATAACATAAAACCAAGTAAAAAATCTTTGCAGCTGTCTTAGTACATAAGTATATTAGCATGCTCACAATTATACAATCTAAATCTAGTTTTAGTCCACCTCTTCAAGCACACACCACCTAAGCCTTATGTTCTTTGTGAGAATAAAATTAGTGGCTAGCTGCTAGATTAGCTGCAGGTGCAGTAGCCTGTTTGCTGGTTGCCATAAATGAGGTGGCATGACAGTGATGCATTCGGGAGGGAGGCGGTAAGCCTTAAGATAACTAAAATTGCACACAATGAATGTCCCAATTATACAAAAAAATCACTAAACTGGGTGTCTTATAGACTATCAAGATTTCATGAGTTGGTTAATGTTTGAAACCTATACAGTACACTACATGTGTGATAGAAAATAAGCTTGCTGACTGTGTTTAACTGTATGAAATTTTTGTGTTTATAACAAAATTATGTAGGTAACTAAATATGTAAAATAGATAGGTACCAGGAAGGAACGACCTTCGAGGAGGAAGAAATGTGGATGAGCTGAGGGAGTCAGACAGATAAAGTTCTGGGTAACTGCAAGACTTTTTTGGTACAAAGGGGAGGCAAGTAGCTTGACAAGTGTCTGAGAAGGTCACAAATATGTAAACATAACTTAAGGGATACTTTGCAAATGGTGTAAAATTCATAGTTAAAAGTACATTTGCTATAAGTATATACTCAGGTGGTAAATGTATGACCACTGCTAGCAAAATGTCATATCCTAATCAATAGCTTGTGTGTTTCTATTTAAAACTGCATGTGTTGTGTGTGATGTCAAATGAAGATAAGCTGTACGAAACAAGATTGTATGCGAAGGGAAAATAAGTTCGATAAGAAGGACACCCTCCCCCGCCTTGAGGCAACAGGAAATTAGACGTTTCGTCAAGGTTTCTGGGGTGAGGCAAAAAGTTTCTCAGGAAAACAAAGTTGGTATGGGCGGGGGAGTAAGAAAGTGTCATGCCATGTGCAATTATCTCACAGAAAGATAGCGTACAGAAAGATATGAGCAGAACTTGTAAACAGAAGTTTGAGACTCTTCTCAAACACGGTGATGAGTGCTTGAACAATTTCTCCTATTTGGCCAAATAAAATTGTATTGCTGAATTACTCTGTGACCTGACTAAATTATTTGTTTCCATTGAAGGTAAAATCCACGACACAAGTCAAGAGCGGCGAGTTTGGATGCACCAATGCAATGACTTTGTTCCCTCAGAAGTTGTAACTGCAATGGATTGTGGGCAATGTTTTTGACATGACCATGTATTTGGCAATAAGTACCTTACCCTACCTGGAAAACTACAGCTTTGTTCTCCATTTGATTTTGTGCTAGAAACACACTAAAGTGGAAAAGTCTAATGGAATGGTGCTACAACCACATCAAACAAAATATAATTTAGATAACTGAACCGGTCAATTGGTAATTTTAGAATGTGAAAACAATCAAAGAATTTTATTAATGGCTCAGCACTAGCCTACATTCTACAGAAATGATGGAGGTCATCTGATTTTGGTGTGAAAGGAAGACAAAAGTGAGGACACAGCATTAGACAGACAAGATAAACAGACATCCACAATCAACGTACGTCTGTGTACAATCAATCTTAGACTGAAGGGCTGAAGTTACCTGTGTTTCGGTGCATATGTAAATGTCTGTGTTCATATGAAAGTCCTCACCTCTTCATGATCTAGGTCCATGGCCTCCAGGTCATTGTCCAAACGAGACTTCCTCACCCTCTCCCTACGAGATCGCTCCTCCTGCAGTTATTTGTATGAAACATAAAAGGCCCATCAATACTGTATTGATCACATCTGCGCAGGCTTGCTTGCAATGGTAATTTAATTGCATCTTCATATTTGTGAGTGGAAATTCAAATTCAAGAAATTCAAACATGACTATAAGAATCCTACATACCATAATGCAGTCACTACAAATATTTCTTTCATGAAGCCTTTGTTTTTTAAATACCTAAAATAAAATAATTAAACATTTAAAACAAACATTAAAATACAAAAAATACTTGTATATAGCAAGCAACAGCCCAGTAAAATCTGCAGCTTTGCTGCCAGTTGAATGAACAACAGTTTAGTCCTATGAACAAAAAAATTAAATAAAAAACAAGCAAAAAAAATTAATTCAATGCCAATTAAAACAGTTACAGACACTAGCTAGGTAGCATGTTAGCAAGCCACAGCTACTGCAGCGTAGTCCCAATTCTGAGCTTCATTATAGCAAACAATGCTTGTAAAAGAAGCATTGTTGAACAATATAAATTATAAATTATTTATATAAAATAATATAAATTATTTTTGAAATTGAGTGTCTTTAAATAGGTTAGTGGTATTTTATAATGAGGATATTTCACACTAATATAAGCCTTCGTTGGTAGCTCAGTAGTTATTGTGATGCATGCAACAGTTATGGCGTGAGAGTTGGAACATTTCCAAAACGCGGTGGATGGTTGAAAATTGTTTTCATGTCGTCCCATCCCCATACTACAAAACATTACATACTGTACAGTACAGAAATACATACAAGAGCTAATTATTACACATTTAGATATGGTACCAGAGTGTGACAATGTTTTTGCATTATATTTAAATCTGATATCAATGTTTCATCTTAAACCTTCAGAAGGGGCTCATTTATATGCTTTATAATGGACATTTTATTCATTTTGGGAAAGATTTTGGATATGTTTCTGGACCCCTAGATATTTTAGACCACGGACAGAAAGCTTGTAATACCCACTTTAAAATGATGCAACAGTGAGTTTCTTGAGTCAAAGCAGTTGATTTGTCGTGAAATACGTGAATATGTTGTGATTTACAGCAATGCATACTTCAGACATTTTGGACAGATTTGGAGATGCTGGGTACACTGCTTAGTTTTTCATAGATCTTTAGTAGTTCTGCATATCCACCCTTAGATTTTATGAACGTGTGGTCAAGGAGTTTTTGATCCAGGATATGTAGGCTATAGTTTAACCTACAGTATTTCATCGCAAACTAAAAAAGAGCAAATTCATTTTGGATTTTTTGTCTAGACAATCAAACATGTGACATTTTATCTCTTCCAAAATTATGAATACAAATTAATCTAAGTTTGTATTGTAAATGGTACAACTATCTTGCTTCATTTAAGCCATTTTTCAAGTCTGTGGTGTTCAACAGGTTAAACAGGGTGCCCCCTAAAAGCGTACAGGATTGGACAGATTTGGCATGTGGGCTAAGCGGTTAAGAAGCCTTGGAAACTTCTGGTTCAGGTTAGTTCTGTTTTCAAATGTTGCATTAGAAGTCACGACTTTTACAGAACAGGAAGGTGGTCGTGGAAAGAATGTGCTTCCACTGGCAAAAAAAAAAAAAGTTAATTTTTCCCTACAATATAATGGACACAGTGACCAAAGACATGGTCCCTTCCTCTAAAACCACCACCATGTCAAAACAGTGCCAAAACTACAAACAAGAAAAACCTCTAAATGCACGGAGATAAATTATTGAGTTAACAATGCAGATGTGTTCAAGTAATTCAGGGCAAATGTCTAGAGTAAAGATGGTCAGTGGAGTGAAACATAACCCATCACATCTGCGTGACAACTGAGGATATCACCAGGATAATGGATACTCACATATAAACAGTATAAGCCGCGTTTCCACCAAAATTACCCGGAACTTTCAGTCCCAGGAACTACGTTACCAGGAACTAAAAGGTTCCTTCAGCCAATGGTTGTCTGCGTTTCCACCGGGGTCTAAAGTACCGCGAAGATTAGGCAAATTAGCCCACTGACGTTGTCGTCGGTCCATCTGTCATATGATTTCTTCTGTAACTCCATACTACCACCGAAGTAGCCTACATTATTTTCTAATAACCGGGACAGCCCGGAGGGGTTTATTCCACTTATATACAACGGGTTACCAACAATGACTATATATGGTTACTTTTGTATTTATTGATTTTCATATATCCTCTCAAACACATTCATTAACAGCAGAAAACATGCACACGTTGTAAACAATTTGCTGTTTTATTACTTTCTCGTCGTCAATTCCATATAGGCTAATCGCAAAATGACAAGAATAGAACGAAAACTCGGACTTGCGTGAAAATGTAAATTAGTAGTGGTACAGCCACCGTTTGCTTTCCTTCGAAGTTACTGCTAGCCGAGCAGCGAAGTGTGCCCTCCAGATGCGAACCATGCACCATAAATGAGTCCATAGTCTTCCTGGTCTTTTCGTGGAATTGAAAAATGGCAGTAAAATTGAGTAAAATTACGGCAGTCTGAAAAAGCTAAAGGGAAGATTACTAGAATTAACCTGTTATTTTACCCGGATAAAAAGTGCGGAAGGTGATTTCCAGTTTGCTTGTACTGTATCACCAATGTTAATTATGCAGAACTACCGCATACCTCACATAACTGTATCAAACGTTTTGAGTCAATTACAACGTGCTAACAAAGAAAATCCGGAAGAAAATATTCAGCAACCGAATTAATCCGTTTGAATGTTTTGGTAGCCTACGTAATATGCTGTCCCAGCACGAATGCTTAGCATTTTATAAAACGAATACTAAAGCAAGAAAAGAACAGAAGAGCACACGTTATAATTCCAAGACGTTGACAGGCTATAACCAAAAGTAGGCTACTGCGCCGCATAACATACAAGTTTGATTTGTTATTATGAAAATAAATTGGTTTGCCGCTGCATATTTTCAAACATGGCGGGTAATGGCGGAAAATAAATACAACACAAATGCTACGAGTACTCGACCAATCAGAAATGTTCAGCGCTGCAAGCTCCACCCAAAAGGTTCCTGTACTTTCGGAAAGTACTACCCCCCGAGCAGGAACGTTTTGGGGGGTAAAACAAAGCCCCCAGAACTAAATTTAGACCCTAGTTCCTGCGGTGGAAACGCACTGAGTTCCTCAAAAGGTTCCTAGTTCCGGGGTATAGTTCCTGCGGTGGAAACGCGGCTTATAAGGTTCCTTCAGCCCATTGTTGTCTGCGTTTCCACCGCGGTCTAAAGTCCCGCGAATATTAGGCAAATTAGCCCACTGACGTATGAAAAAGCGACGTTGTCGTCGGTCCATCTGTCCTATCTGTCTTCTGTAACCCCATACTACCGCCGAAGTAGCCTACATTATTTTCTAATAACCGGGACAGCCCGAAGGGGTTTATTCCACTTATATACAACGGGTTACCAACAATGACTATATATGGTTACTTTTGTATTTACTGATTTTTATCGATTTAATCACCTGAAATTGAAATAGCCTATTCTTCCGCAGCCGGCAGGCATATTTTACCGTTGTCAAGCAAAACTGTTGTTGGTAGTTGAACTTGGACCGTTTTTATGCAACAAATAGGATATAACAGGCCAATAGTTAGATTGTAACTGTTTTATATATCCTCTCAAATACATTCATAACGTTTTTATGCGAACATTCCCTTTCATGTCTTGACATCCGAGGCGACAGAATGCATTCACATTCCACAAATAACTGGCAACAACAGCAGAAAACATGCACACGTTGTAAACAATTTGCTGTTGAATTGATTACTTTCTCATCGTCAATTCCATATAGGCTAATCGCAAAATGACAAGAATAGAACGAAAACTCGGACTTGCGTGAAAATTTAAATTAGCAGTGGTACAGCCACCGTTTGCTTTCCTTCAAAGTTACTGCGAGCCGAGCAGCGAAGTGTGCCCTCCAGATGCGAACCATGCACCATAAATTAGTCCATAGTCTTCCTGGTCTTTTTGTGGAATTGAAGAATGGCAGAGTAAAATTACGGCAGTCTGAAAAAGCTAAAGGGACGATTACTAGAATTAACCTGTTATTTTACCCTGACAAAAAGTGCAGAAGGCGATTTCCAGTTTGCTTTTACTGTATCACCAATGTAAATTACGCAGAACTACCGCATATCTCACATAACTGTATCAAACGTTTTGAGTCAATTACAACGGGCTAACAAAGAAAATCCGGAAGAAAATATTCAGCAACCGAATTAAACCGTTTGAATGTTTTAGTACGTAATATGCTGTCCCAGCACGAATGCTTAGCATTTTATAAAAACGAATACTAAAGCAAGAACAGAAGAGCACACGTTATAATTCCAAGACGTTGGCAGACTATAACCAAAAGTAGGCTACTGCGCCGCATAACATACAAGTTTGAAGTTATTATGAAAATAAATCGGTTTGCGGCTGCAGATTTTTAAACATTGAAATAAACGGTTGAAATAAAACACTGCAAGTAGTCGACCAATCAGAAATTTTCAGCGCTTGCGCCCCACCCCAAAGGTTCCAGTACTTTTGGAAAGTACTACCCCCCGAGCAGGAACTTTTTTGGGGGTAAAATAAAGCCCCTGGAACTAAATTTAGACCCTAGTTCCTGTGGTCGAAACGCACTGAGTTCCTCAAAAGGTTCCTAGTTCCGGGGTAAAGTTCCTGCGGTGGAAACGCGGCTATACATAACTGTTCATATTCGCTACACACTATAAATAGCCTATATTTTACATAATCGGCAGTTTCAGACAAGGGCAAATATTGTAATCTCCAATTTTAGTGAAGACCCATTCACTTTTAGCAGCCACAAACTGCTTGGAGCAGCTGCCAAGTGAAGCAATATGCTGCTAGAATGAATCAGACATGAAATGCAAACTTTCTGGCCAATGTCCGATGTATATTTTGCATGAGCTAGGTGTCGTGCTGTAATCTGAATTCAAGTTTCAATTCTGGATTAACATCTCTTGCTGAAATTATGAATAGGAAAAATGATGCTCGGCAAGTGAGCTACCAAGTATGACTAACAGAATACTCGTCAAGGACTGTACTTCTGAACTAGTTCATAACAAATTCATCGTTAACAAGCGTGAATCCGCAACAGCTGCGATCGCACACGCGCATGCATCCATGTGTGCACACAAACACGTGACCTCTTCTTTGGCTCATGACCAACCTTTCCAGAAAATCTTGTACAAATCTGTGAATCCATTCGGGAGTTATGCGCCTTTTTGTGATATGCCACGCCCATCGCCACACCCCCTCTTGGTCAATTGGCCTGAAAGTTACTCAGCTCTACCTTCGGTCATGACCAACATCGATGGCAACAGAGCTATAGAGCTGCAGTCACAGCTAAAAAGAAAACCCCACCACAGCAGCTTGCAAAGCTGGTTAAATTACCAAGAAAACAACTAGATTCCACGGAATGATTCCCATAGCTTTATAGTTGCCATACTGAGAAATCATATTAGCACAGTTTATAGATGGCCAAAACATTCTACAAAATTTGTAACCAGACCAGTTTAGGGTCATGGGATATTGGTTAATAACAGGCTGTAATAATAGGTTGTAATAACAGAATCTGCTAATAGATGTAAACACTCACACGAATGATGTCCTCCTTCTCAGTCTCCTGCAACTGGTAGAGAATTTTGGACAAATCTTGATCAGCCTCCATCTTTCCCATGATCCTTTCCTTCTCTGCTTCACTCTGGGCACTTGCCAACATGGTGCAGTACTGGACTGTTTGGGGGGGAAAAAAGCACAAGGGTGTGTATCAATGGAGGACTCAAGGGCAAATCACCAACACCACAAAACAAGCAACAATTTCAAAATGATAGCTAACAGATTTATTTCAGGTTTTATGTACTATATCAGATTTTCAGTGGGTCAAAAGTTTATATACACTTTGTTAGTATTTGGTGGCATTGCCTTCTAATTGCTTAACTTGAATCAAACACTTGAGGAAGCCTTCCACAAGCTTCTCACAATGCTGGAATTTTTGCCCATTCCTCCTGACAGAACTGGTGTAACTCAGGTTTGAGGGCCTCCTTGCTCGAACACGCTTTCTCAGTTCAGTCCACACATTTTTTACGGGATTCTATGGGGTCAGGGCTTTGTGATGGCCACTCCAATACTTTCACTTTGTTGTCTTTAAGTCATTTTGTTACAACTTTGGAGGTATGCTTAGGATCATTGTCCTGCTGGAAGACCCAGTTGCGACCAAGTCTTAACTTTATAGCTGATGTCTTGAGGGGTTTCTTTGGTATTTGAGATAATCCTCCTTCCTCATGATCCCATCTATTTTCTATTTTAAGTGCACCAGTCCCTTTCCCAGCAAAACTCCCCCAAAACATGATGTTGCCACCCCATGCTTCACAGTTGGGATGGTGTTCCATGGTTTAAAAGACTCACCCTTTTTCCTCCCTACATAGCGCTGATCATTATGGCTAAACAGTTTGTTTCATCTGACCAGAGAACACTCCTCCAAAAGACTAGGTCTTCATCCTGGTGATCACCTGCAAACTTTATTCTGGCTTTTTTGTGCCGGTCTTTGAGTAGGGGCTTCTTCCTTGCACAACAGTCTTACAGGGCATGGCAGTGTAGGATTCTCTTAATGGTGGATGAAGATACTTGGGTACCTGATGCCTCCAATTCCTTCACCAGTACCTTTGTTGTTGTCTTGGGGTTCAGTTGAACCTTTCAGACCAAAGTTCATTCAGCCTTGGAAGTGCCTCCTTCCTGAATGATGCAGTGTCTGTGTGGTCCCAAGATTTTTATATTTGCATACAACTGTTTGTACAGATGCTCGTGGTACCTTCAGTTGTTTGGAAGGAGGAACCAGCCTTGTGGAGGTTCACAATTTTTTTTTTTGAGGTCTTTGTCTTGGCTGAGTTGCTTGGTTTTTCCCATGGTATCAAGGGCAAAAAGGCAGTGGCGCAAAAGGTAGGTCCTTAAATACAGCCACAAGTGCCAATGAACTCCCAATTAACTCCTAATTATGACAATTGCCCAATCAGAAGCTTCTAAAAAGTCATGAAATCAATTTCTGGAATCTTCCAGACTGTTTAAAGAGACAGCCAACTTGGTGTATGTAAACTTCGGACCCACACTGGAATTCTGATTGTGAATTGATTGCTTTAAAAGTACCTCTGATGTGAAGAAAGTAGATGCCCTAATTGACTTGCCAAAAGAAATGTATGATAACATGAAATGTGCATAGCTGTGAAAAACTGAGTTTATCTGAATATCTTATAACTTTTGGCCTCAACTGTAAGCAGAGTGTAGTTGGAGTAGTCAGTGTTCCATTTGCTCTCTTCTGTGGCTTCTGATTGGTAAGATTAGTTATCACAAAGGGAAAGTTCTTTAAAACCTATACTTCCATTCTACTTTCTGCTTTCGCTTGTCATACTGTATATAGGTGCGCTGTATATTTGCTTGTTTGTTATTAAGGAGGCTGATCTTAGTGAATTTGATGCTGAACCCACAATAGGACAGCTTAATCATTGCCAGAAATTGAATTTGCTTTCAACTGTAGACTGCTATGAAATTGTTGCTGGGAAAGCAGATGTCTCAAGTTTGAGCAATGTTAATCTTTGTCTTGCCAGAAAAGAATATCACTCTAATGTTCGTACTGATCAGGCAGTAAATTATGCAACTACAATTAAAATTTTCATTCAAATAAAAACAATTCCAAACCTCAACCCAAAATGAAGTTTTAAAAAATGAAATTTGAGTCAAGGCAAAGGAGAAAAAAAAAAAAAGGGAAAAAATATTTGAAGCAGAAAAGTCTTTGCATTTATAGGAGATGGAGTTGGACATTTGTAAGCAGGGCTTTTCTTCCACTACCTTCCAGCATTGACAGGTGCTTTGGTGCTTTGTACCCCCTTTCATTGAGAAAGAAGTGGACAATTATTTCTCCCATTTTGAGTGGGTATCCACTTCATTGAACTGGCCTAAGGATGTTTGAAAAGTCCTTTTAAGGTGTGTTCTGACTAGTAAAGCTTTAAACTTTTTGTTTTGTGTTGTGATCTCGCATAGCCCTTCTCTTTATACATCCATGGCGTAGCCGCGAGACGGAGATCTAGTTGAGATTCCAGCCCCGGTTAATAGCAGCCTCATAATTATTTGTAATTATTCATGCCCCAGCAGCGTGGAGTGACTTTAAACGGTGCGGTGTTCTCACCGAGTATACAGACAACAGTGTTCGTGGACATGTTCGCTGGTGGTTCTCAATCCTGAAGTTCTTTCTTCTTACCGAGTATACTGCCAGCTTTAGAATGTCGCCAGCAGTGTATGCGCGTGAGCTCGACAATGCATTTCTCACAGAAAAGGTTGTTTGTCGCCTTTTTTTAGTTCATTACAGTGGTGATAGAAGTGACAATAATGAAGTGGTACTGTGCTGTTAGCCTTTATTGATCGCCATACAAGGTTAATGTGAAGTACAATTGGACAGCACTAACCTATAAAAATGTACTTTGAATGGCAGGCTACTTGCTAAATCAAACAGTAAATGTGAAAAACATTCGATATAGTCAGCGGCACCAAAATTTTCAGTCATACCCTCAATAAACGGCAAAAGTCCCAGTAGAAGATTGAATTAAATCTTTTAAAGTTATATATTTTCTGAAACGATATCGATTCCGCTTGGCCACCGTGAGCGTAAAGTTGCTATGTAAATTATGGAACACATGCGCAGAACGCCTAGGCCAATTGTAGTCCGATTGAAGCGTATACATGCCGTAGAAAATCGACCCCGAACCGCATTATCTAGCGGCCCGGGCTGCCAATCAAAAGTGAATGCATAAATAATTAGGACAGAACTGACACGCCCAGCCAGTCTGGAGTCTGCTATATTAAGAAATTCAGGTTTTACATCAAAGCAGGTTTTGTATCTTTTCAAAGTCTAATAAGTAGAAAAAATACATACATATTGTAATTTAGTAACCACAGGAACCTTTTTATATGTAAGAAAAGGGAGGCTGCACAGGGTCTTTAAATAGTCTACTTACACCACTATATCACCGAGGTTCAGAAAATGTAAGCCCGTGTTTGGTTAATTTTATTATGCAAATTCATTTAACTGAAGGTTTCTACAATGGCGATCGTGACCACGACATTTTGTCTTTTTGATTTTTGTGGATAAAATCACATTCATTATTTTATTTTCTGTTAAAAACATTTAATTCATATCCAGGGAGATAGCCAACTACTTGCACATTACATGACATGTGTAGCCATTTACTAAAATGATGGCATTTCAGGCTGGAAAATAATGTAAGTTGACACTGAAAACTTGTATGTAAGCCTACTCTTTTTACATCCAGAAAATGTATCAGCATCGATCGAATCAATTAGCAGAATCGGTAATGGAATCGGTATCAATAAAATCTTATCATTCCCATATATAACCAACCTGCTTTTAGCTTATAAGCCCACAAAGTCACTCCGTTCAAGACACCGAGTCCCAAGAATATCTAAAAACCTAAAGGGTGGTAGAGCTTTCTTTTACACAGCCCCACTACTGTGGAACACACTTCCAAAATATACACGAGTCGAACAGAGTCTCAATATTTAAATCTAGATTAAAAACACACCTTTATTCTCAGTCTTACAATCATCTATAGTCTGGAGACAGGGTGGGAAAATCCTGTAGCCATAGAGCATTATGGGGTGGCATCCTTTCCTTACTCTCACCTGTCAATCAGCTGTGACCCCAAATAACATAGGCTGGCTCTTGACAGACGAGTATGGTTGCACCCCACCCCCCTCTCCCCACGACTGCATCGGCTCTCGATCTTTGTCCTAGTAGCTATGCAGCCACAGACTATTCCTGGCACTATTCCTGGCAGGGCCACTTTGTAATCCCAAATTCCACTGTCACTTTACCCCCTGTTCTACTGCTCATTCCCTAATGGCGATTTCAATTTTCTTCCCCACACTGCCGACGGGCTTTTGTCCTAAATTTTGAGAGTGCTGTCATCTGGACTCCCCAGCACTACGGTCCAGCCCCTCTTTCGTCACCGCCTCCAACCTGCCCACTTCAGTCGCCACCTGCTGCTCCCCACCACCGCCACCCAGCCCCGCCCATCATTTGAGCCGCTACCTCAGGACTGTCATTTAGTTTCCACCAATTTGATCAATGTAAACATTAACTGACTAACCATGTTGGTCACCAATCTACACCCTGAGCCGACCAGAAGAGGATGGGTCTCCCCCTTGATCCTGGTTCCTTCCCATCTGCCACAGGGAGTTCTTCCTTGCTATTGTTGCTTTAGGCTTGCTCCGGGGGGGGTTAAAGCCACGGTTGTCTGGGAAGCGTACTTTTTGTTTTGAAATGCGCTATATAAATAAAATTTGCTTTGTAAAACTTTCACATATTTAATTTATTATTAAATATTTACCGTTACATACATGTGACAACTGAGCAATCCTGTTCTAGCATGAATCTAGCTGTGAACATAGCTAGTGAAAATGAAGATTATTCCACAGTAGTTTGAGTTTAATATACATTTACATGGATATGGTGTCCACCATTTATGTACAAGTTCCAGAACAATGTTTCTGCATAAGATGTAAGATTTTTGGCAGTGATTCAGGAAATTTGAGCCCGTATAACACGACAAGCTCGAGGGATGGTCAGTTAACCATGCTGGGTAGAGGAACCCATTTTATCCCCCCCTTTCATACCAAAGCAAAGCAGTGTCGAACCTGCGTAAATCCCAGGTCGTGAACACTGTTGCGAACCCAGATCGGATAACATGGGTTGATCCTTTCACATAAATTGCTTCAATGCGAAAGGAGTATAAGAGACTTTTGAGGCATCTTTCACTCAGCTCTTGGGCTGAATATCTAGGACAGGCTGTCCCACCAAAGAGTGGTCTCAAATTTACTTAATTTGTAGAGTATCTTTTGGACAGCGGAATGATTGAATTGCATGGAATTGGTTAGGAAACTCCTCCCAGAAGCTTTAGTATCAAGAATCTTTAGTCTGAGGGCCTTCAGAGAGCTCTTTTGATCTTGGCATGACATTACCACACTCAAGATTACGATCAAACTAGACCAGGTTTCTCATGGTTTATAAGTTGCATTAGAATGTTACACTCTGGTACATTTTCGTGCACCCTATTCTAATTCTGTATCCATTTGATAAGATAATAAAATAGAGGAGTACTGACTTTTTACACACAAGGAAACTGCACACTCTACACGTTCACTCATCGATACCACCAATGATACAGATTCACACCCACAGAAATATTTTCCTTTTATTTGTAAATTTAGATTATTCAAAATAAATTTTAACTTCCTTTTCCAAATACATCTGTGTGCCTCTCCCTTTTCGTCATGGCCACGCAAGGTTGTGACAAGAGCCTAATATGCAGATTTACTGACGGGTACTCACTCATGCGTCGATGCTGGCGCAGAATCTTTATGAAGTCAAAGGTGTTAAACCCAAGCAGTAGAACCAGCTGATTCTCACACTCCCTGTCATCACTGGCAGTCTGTGCAAATATGGAGAAGAACAAGCTTTAACTATAACAAATGCATTGTTTGATCGACATTAAACCAGGTTTAAAAACATTTTTTTAAAGACATGATTTCCAGAGGCTAAACCCCTCAAATAGCGATCCTTTTTGAGATTTCCATTTTTCACCACAGGTGAAATAGATTGCCAGCAATGGCTACATTTGTATTTCACAAACAGAAAGAGGGGAAAATGTAAGGGGAAAAAAACACGATCCCAAATCTATGTGGGAATTGGCAAAAAAAGAAACTGCTGTTGTACCAAATGATCAGACTATTCTTCTGCTGTGAGCAGATGCAGGGCACAGGTTGCATAACTAGCACATGGTTCAATGGTAGTTGGGGATGGTAGTTAGGGATTAAAAATCCACTGCAAATGACCAGTACTGACTATTCTTCTTTGTCACCTGGTTAGGCTACCACTATCCTTACTTTTTAAGTTAATTTGTAAATGTAAGAAATATTAATAAAATAAGAGAATTGAAGACTTGAGTTAGGAACAGTATTTCCTAGGCTTGGGATCGATGCCTTTTTCATGCATCTATAATCAGAAAGTTTTCCCGATGATTATCGATATATCGGCATTTTTCAGATAGAAATAAATAGGCGTAAATAAATAGACAAACCCTTAATTATATAAGTTGCGAAGGTTTATCGGTATTCAGTGTCATATAAGGATGCTTCCACAGGCTAATAATTTCAGCAAATCATAAATGTAGGCACACTGAATGAAAATAAGATTCTTTATTACGTACACATTCCCAAGAGAGATATTTTGTGTAGCCTAGATAGAACAATATTCTTACGTTATAGGCCAACATAAAATCGGTCTCATCTTAACAGCAAAACAAGTTAGCAAAACATTGGACGTTACATTCTAATTAACAGAACTAGGCGCAATGGCCAATGGCAAAGCTTAACCTAATGAACAGTATTTTTATTGAGGAATATGAGCATGTCCACATTGTTTGGATCTAAAAGTTAACGCTGGGAAGTGACAATGTTGCCAGCAGCAGAGAACACCCTCTCACTGGGGACACTAGTAGCAGGCACACTGAGGTAGCGTTTCGCTAGCCTGGACAGAGTTGTAGACCTAGTCTCAGTCAGTCAATCGCAGTGATCTGTTGCCATCACTTTGGCTGGTGGTAGGTCGGAGCTTGGAGCATGGGTCAAGGGAAGCGGCAATTTCCATAAACTGAACGACAGCCTCTGTTTGGTAGCGTGTGCTGAGGTCCCAATTTATTACAGCTTTACAGTCTCTCTGGATAGGCGAATCAGCAGCACATGGTGCTGATGCTGCTCGCAACTTCTGTTCAGTATCTCGGTGGCCTCTTTGAAGGGTTCAAGAACAGGTAGTAGGTCTTTAATCTAAGCAAGCTCGATTTCCACAAGGATGAGATCTGTCATCTGCCCTTCCGGAACCAATGAGAACTGCACAAATAGCAGGTTCCTGCTCAACAATATGGGTCATCATATCGTAAGCAGAATTCCATCTGGTTTCAATGTCTTGCACCAGTCGGTGCTGTGGTAGCTGTAGAAGGACCTGTTTGTCAGTGAGGGACCTGGATGCTGTGACACTGCGTTTAAAATGTCCAACAATGCACCTGCACTTTCCCAAAACTGTTCGGACCGCCCTTTCCCCTTTTCACGGCAAGGTTCAGCGTGTGGGCCATGCAACCAGTGGGTTGTCGCCCGAGGAGTTGCAGGGCATTTGCAATACTCCAAGCATTGTCAGAAACATACACAGGCAGTGGGTCACGCAGTAGAATTTCCCACTTACTCTCCATGTCTGCAAGGCTTTCACACAGGTTTTGTGCTGTGTGACTGCATCCGAGGGGAGAAGTTTGCAGGACAAAAGAGTTCATCTCAAATGCTGAATCAATTTCATGTGCAGTAACCATTACGTAGTTGTCAGTAGCTCGTGAGGTCCAGGAGTCAGTAGTAAGAGCAATGCCCTCCGCTTTCTCAAGCTGCTAGTCTTTGTATCCTCAAACATATCTCTCAACACAACGTTGGTGAAGAGTGAGTGACAGGGTACCTTAAACTCCAGTTTAATTTCCTCCAGCAGGTTTAGGAAAAGGGGACTCTCTACCATGTTAAGCGGCTGCATATCTCCGACTATAAATTTCGCTACACAATTTGTTAGCTTTTTGGCCTGTGGCGAATTGATTGGTAACTTCTTCCTGGTGATCAAATTTTCCGCAATTGTAGTTTGTACTAGAGTGTACTGCCTTTCGCTGTACATCTCTGCCATTCGCTATGATATTTGTTCATGTGTGATATTAGATTGGTTGTGTTCCCGGAGAATGGCAATTCTGCCTTGCACCTTTTGCAGTTTTTGTTTTATCCAGGTATTGGCCAGCTCCATCAACCCAGAATCCGAAATGAGCCCAAATGTTGCTTTGTTTGCCCTCTCCCCAAAACTCTCCAATATTTTTGTCTGCCATAACATTAGCCTAGCCTAGTTTACATAGCCTACACCAAACATACACCAGCAGCACAAAAGTAGGGGCGAGAGAGGTGAGCAAGGTAACTTAGTAATAACTATACAAGGCCTATAGATTTAATATCGCCCCCTTGTGGTCTCCGAAAGTTATTATTCCAGACTACATCAAACGGAAGGCCCACTGAATGAATGGGAAAGCACACATTAGGAGTCTAAATGTCGGCTACTTTTTTTAAATACATCGATGCCCCAAAAACATATCGATAAAACAACGTGCCGATTAATAATCGATATAACAATATTTTATGACATCCCTAGTATTTCCCCATGTGCATACGGCCTGTTGACAGTAATGTTATACAACAAATTTTCAATAAGTTCTCTGATAAATGTATTTTCTTCCATTCGTACTGTTGAGCAGTACGGCAAGATCTGACTTCATGTTCACATCTGGTTGCTTCATTGCTGTAATAAAGGATGCATCAGTAGAAAAACACTACCAGCTTGGCCGTCCTATTAGTGGAGGAAAGAAAAAAGCATGCATAGGTCTGCAGTACAAAAGGTTTTACTGCCAGTTAAAAATGAAACATGAGTTTTTAATCAGTTCATATTTCCTTACAATTGTCAACAAAGTTTGAGCTACATCAATTTAGATTAGGGCGTTGCACAGACTGTAACATTGCAGTGCATACGTTTGATCAATTTCGTAATTAATAAAAAAAGAACGTTTTATTTGCTGCCAACCAGTCTTCAATAATTTCTTGGTGATGTGGATACAGATCTATGAAGTTCTGACCTTGAGAATCTCCAGCACCTCATCGGCCTTTTTCTGTGAGACAATGGCATCGTCATAGAAACGGCTGAGCTGCCGCTGTAGCCAGAATGCATCAATATCACGGGGGTGTAGGTCTTTCTTCTTGGTTGTCATCACATCACCGGCAGCACCAAGCTGGAAGAGGGAGAGGAAGGCACTTCAGAACTTGGATAGTCTAGACATGAAATTTCAGTCCTGAATAAATTTCATATTTTTGCGTACCTGGCTATGGTGCAGCAGCTGGATATCATAGCTTGCCTGCACGGTTAGCCTACCTCCATAGGCAAGCAAAAATCCATCACATCCAATCAAGCATTAACAAACATACGCCAGGAAATAATCCCGAGACAGTATCCATTCGGTATACTGCTGTATGAGACAACCTCTGACAACGCAGCTCAAGGCCTACATCCATTAATATAGGCTCTGGAGAAATGGCAGAGGAGCTCCTCTTGGCAACACGGTAGCCACTATTGATTACCAATAAAGAAAAAAAAACCCTCATAGGAAATAACTAAAATCAACAAATAGTAGCAGACCTGGGTAAAATACATATTTGTTTTGGATTCAAATACTTTTCACTGATCTTGACTGGTGTATTGGAACCAATGAAATACTCTCAAAAAGTGCAATCCCCCAAAATCAATAGAGCACATAACACTATTGGAATCCAAAACAAATGCGTATTTGACCCAGGTTTGAATAGTAACAAACATTTATAACTGATAATTGAATTGGCATAGGACCTGAACACTGGATAGGGGGCTGTTGGTATAAAAAAGGTTGAGAAACCCAGCCCCAACGGTTTTATCTCTTGCAGAGTTAGAGTGCAGGTTCCCGGTTAGTCAAGACATAATCAATTTAAAACAAAATTCAAAAAGTAATAGATTGTGCAGTAGTAAAGTACTTGTTGGGACAGCCAACTCGCCTCACTTGGAGACAAATTTTCTTGCTGTTGTGGTTGAACCAGTCTGACAGTATAATACGGTGTGAGACTTGGTAGTTACCATGCCAAAAACATTTTCTACAACCATTATAACTAGGGTTGGGATTGTTTGCCATCATGAATAAATGAGAATTCCCTGTGAGATTTTTATCATTAAAAAAATATAAGAAAATCTGATTATTCTGTGTAATTAAAACTTTAAGGTACAACCCAAAGTACAAACAAATAACACCTAAGTTCACATGGTGAGTCTGAGTGTGCAGCATCACAGCACATAAGTTTTTATGTGTATTTTACATATGTATGTGTTATGTTCACTTACGACCCAGTCTAGAGTCAGACTGTAACAAGAGGTAGGTTAAGGGAGATGAGTGGGAAATAGATGAGGAAAATGATACTGCAGGCCGATGAGCAACTCCAGGCCCCATCTGACTGTCCCGAACCAACTAAAACCTGGCTAGTCTTCAAACAGTTGCTAAGCGCAGTACAGCTTTGAACGCTGAGCTTCAGGACAAAGTCTGCAAACTGAGACCAAGAGTACTAATTACGTAATCCCAATGGAAATTTAACTCTGAGAAACTGTATTCAAATTGTGGTTAAATATTCCCCAGAAGTGACAACTGATTGTCATCTTAATATTTCTCTCAAGTTTTTAACCCAATTATACACATTAAATTGTAAAAAAAAAAACACAGTATTAGATTGTGACCTGTTCAGCAAACCAGGACAGGGTGGGCGTGTGTCCCGCGCTCATTAACATTCATATCCGTAAGAGCTGTCACATACAAACCATTCCTCCTCGTTAGCTAGGTTCACTAGCGAACATTCGGAATGGAATGTCAAATGGTCATTTTTTCGCTGTTAGAATGGTAAGAAGTTGTTTTTTCAGAAAAACCGCATGTTTTGCATTTGACATTGATTACATGCATGCAAACGTTCATGAAAACGCTCTGAGTTCAACATTTGCTAGGCAGTATACAAAAAACAGATTGATTACTTAGGGATCAGAAGGGGATTTTAGCGACATCAACATCATCACTGTAGCCTTAGCAATTGCATGAATTGTTGCGAACAGTATTGGATTATAAAATACCGTACTCATTAACCTGGGGTGTCAATATCTACCCTCCGTAGGCTCTGTTATGTATATATATACTTTAAAAAAAAAAAATTTATTTTAATTCCAGCGGTTTTACCGAACGACACAGGTTTTTTTTTTTGTGCATCAAAGTGTGAAGAGTCTACATTTTACAGTGATGTAGGTGCTACAGCAGTGCGCCTTGAATCAGTGACCGATGAAAGCACTAATTTAAGAAAACGCTAACGTCTAATTGTGGGTTTAAGAAATTAAATTAATAATTTAAAAATATTTCTTGGAAATTTATGAATGCAAAAAAGTCATCCACAGACTTCGATTTCCTGGACCAATAAGATTCCACCCAGAGTACCTTAAAGGAATAAAGGAAAATAAACCAAAAGTCATGTCCCAATGGGAGGATTTGTAATGGGTAAAAGAAGAAAAATCTGTATAGTGCCTCTCTAAAACCCAAGGCTGCTTAACAAAGCACACACACAACTGCACATACCTAAGGCCCATCATTTTATCAGGCCAGTACCAATGTTCAAAACTATTGCTGTTTGATATTGATATGGCCCAGATGTTCTCATGTATGCCTCAACATTAAAAGATTCAACCTTACATTCGCTGTGAGGGTGCAGCCCACATCTGCCTCCACTCCTTCACTGTCCTCATCCGATCCCTCATCACGAACCTCCCCAAACTGGTCCTCATCACCTTCCTATTAGATAGGAGGGACAGAAGCCAGAAAAGAAGCCAATCAGACGCCAGCCACAAAACATGAAAATAGTTCACTGCAGTGAGTAAACAATGCCCCTCCCACATATTGCTTTTTCCAACCATTACTACCAAATCCTGAGGAAGAACAAGCTGATTTACCCTTTTAGGGTTTATCAGATTTACCAGAAATATATAGCATTCCAATTTGTGGAAAAAGGGAGTGAAGACCTTCCATTTCTAAATGGATTAAATTACAGATTTACAGTTCTTAATGGTGAAAGCATTAATTTCTGGTCTGAAATGAAATCATGTGAGAAAAAACAGTTCAAACAAAGTAAATGCAAATAACAAAACAGTAGTAACAGTAAATCACAGTAGTGCTTTTAAATGATTTCAGACTTCCGGCTTGAACAACAAACATTGGTTATAACAAACGGAGCATGCAGTCAGGGGCCCAGGAACAAGTTTGGAAAGGCCCAAGTTTTAAGCGGTTCCATTTTTTGATAAACGCAGAAGAATGTATGAGCTCACCTCCTCATCAGATTCAAACTGCACATTCACACCGTACGTTTCATCAATGTTGTCATCTGTGTAAAAATATTCAAATTAAAACTACACAAAGACAGATTAAATACAGGATAAAGCCATGGACATCCCCATACAGAATCAGTGCTCATGGGCAACATCCCAGTTATTCTCTGCCTCTTTAAACAACAAGGATCCAAACAGCCTTTTTTGGCGCTCTGAAATAGGGGTGCTATGTATAAAAAGTGAAACAATTTCTACATAACAAAATGCATTAAAAACTACCATTCGATAAAAGCTGTGAATCTGCATTTTAACCTCGTGAATCGTTTCATCACAAACCTGAAACTGTGGAGTACAGAGCATTATGGAGCTCACTGAATATACAGGTTTTGCAATCTGCAATGCAGCTTAATAGGTATGGGTACTTGATCACTGCACTTATTTTAATTAGGTATAAAAAAAATGTATTTAAGTGCTAAATGTGACATAAAATGTTCATTTTTTGTTTGTATAGTAGACTTCATTGCTTGTACCCTGTTATTCTTCAAAGAAGTCTTATCAAACCTGAAATGGCACAGTCATCGATTACACAGTCACAAGGTGTCAAAGGTTTTCCACAGAAAAGGACATTTTGTAAAAATGTTTTATGAACATGGTTTTAAAACATACAAAAATAATTCAACTGTATAAAAAGGATTAAAAGGTTTACTCAACTGTGCCATTATAGCCATGAAATGAACAATGCTGCATTTTTGTCTCAGTGGGAATTTTAAAGTACAGAAGTTTTAGACAGCAGTCAGACAGGATGCCCTATTAATCTCGGGAAGCGCCTCGTTTCCAATTAAGCCGCGTTTCCACCAAAAGTACCCAGAACTTTTAGTCCCAGGAACTACTTTTCAAGGAACTAAAAGGTTCCTTCAGCCCATTGTTGTCTGCATTTCCACCGCGGTCTAAAGTCCCGCGAAGATTAGGCAAATTAGCCCACAGACGTATGAAAAAGCGACGTTGTCGTCGGTCCATGATTTCTTCTGTAACCCCATACTACCGCCGAAGTAGCCTACATCATTTTCTAATAACCGGGACAGCCCGAAGGGGTTTATTCCACTTATATACAACGGGTTACCAACAATGACTATATATGGTTACTTTTGTATTTACTGATTTTTATCGATTTAATCACCTGAAATTGAAATAACCTATTCTTCCGCAGCCGTTTGGGCATATTTTACCGTTGTCAAGCAAAACTGTTGTTGGTAGTTGAACTTGGACCGTTTTTATGCAACAAATAGGATATAACAGGCCAATAGTCAGATTGTAACTGTTTTATATATCCTCTCAAACAAATTCATAATGTTTTTATGCGAACATTCCCTTTCATGTCTTGACATCCGAGGCGACAGAATGCATTCACATTCCACAAATAACTGGCAACAACAGCAGAAAACATGCACACGTTGTAAACAATTTTCTGTTGAAATGATTACTTTCTCATCGTCAATTCCATATAGGCTAATCGCAAAATGACAATAGAACGAAAACTCGGACTTGCGTGAAAATTTAAATTAGCAGTGGTACAGCCACCGTTTGCTTTCCTTCAAAGTTACTGCTAGCCGAGCAGCGAAGTGTGCCCTCCAGATGCGAACCATGCACCATAAATTAGTCCATAGTCTTCCTGGTCTTTTTGTGGAATTGAAGAATGGCAGAGTAAAATTACGGCAGTCTGAAAAAGCTAAAGGGACGATTACTAGAATTAACCTGTTATTTTACCCTGACAAAAAGTGCAGAAGGTGATTTCCAGTTTGCTTTTACTGTATCACCAATGTAAATTACGCAGAACTACCGCATACCTCACATAACTGTATCAAACGTTTTGAGTCAATTACAACGGGCTAACAAAGAAAATCCGGAAGAAAATATTCAGCAACCGAATTAAACCGTTTGAATGTTTTGGTACGTAATATGCTGTCCCAGCACGAATGCTTAGCATTTTATAAAAACAAATACTAAAGCAAGAACAGAAGAGCACACGTTATAATTCCAAGACGTTGGCAGACTATAACCAAAAGTAGGCTACTGCGCCGCATAACATACAAGTTTGATTTGAAGTTATTATGAAAATAAATCGGTTTGCGGCTGCAGATTTTTAAACATGGCGGTTGAAATAAAACACTGCAAGTAGTCGACCAATCAGAAATTTTCAGCGCTTGCGCCCCACCCCAAAGGTTCTGGTACTTTTGGAAAGTACTACGGAGCAGGAACTTTTTTGGGGGTAAAATAAAGTCCCTGGAACTAAATTTAGACCCTAGTTCCTGTGGTCGAAACGCACTGAGTTCCTCAAAAGGTTCCTAGTGCCGGGGTAAAGTTCCTGCGGTGGAAATGCGGCTTTATTGGCAATGAGTTTGAATTTTTTTCTATGCTTTTATCCAGATACCTTGCTGTTTCTAAGGTAGCGCTTGGCTGAAATGATCCCTGCTTTGATTTGAACTCCAAGGAAAAAAGTGGCCTTTGTCACTGCCAATCTTTTTAATTATCTAATGCAGTCAACACCGCCAGCCAAGTGATACAGTGAAAGGAGTAGTGTGGTTGCCTAGCAAAAGAGCAAGACAGGTAGTGGGTTTAGCATTATCAAGCCGACAAAGCACATTCTGGCTGACTGCAGCCTTACGCTGTACCCCCAGCTCAGTGTTTTACTGATAGGGTGGTGTCACTTGGGTTTCTGTTCTAATCTCCTGGAATCCCAAAATGATTTGGAACAATGGGCTACTCCTGTAAAGAGAGCTCCCTCAGAGGAACGGACTGCTGGGCAGTCTCCCTGCTCGAGGGCAAGTAAACAGAAAATATGTATATATTTTAAAGATGCTGAATAGCAGGCGCTCACCTTTATAAGTCTCAAGGCAGCATAAGGTAGGCCTGGGCCTAAACTAAACTGTTGTCTAGGAAAACCAGTTATTTGACATGGGATGTATCCCAACCCCCATCTATTCCATTTACAGCAAACTGTGGTTATGTGGGTCTCAATTTCCCATGCCTGACTTGATGATTTACTTGGAAGTCAATATAATATTCATGCAAGTAAATTGAAACCTGCCAATCGTCAGTTAAACAACAAGATGATCCATCTGCTCCCTTACATTTTAAGTTTGAAAACACTTTTTTGATACAACCACTCAAAAGTAATGTGTTTCAGTAATGTGCTCTTTTTCATACCCATGTTCTGAAGTTCTTTATCCCCCCCATAGTCTGTGATCTTCTTTCCCAGATTGACAAGTACATGATAACGTGTATCATCTGCTGGGCCCAGCAGCTGTTCCACCTCACGCCGGCGCTCCTTGTCTCGCATCTTGTCGTTCTTCAGCACTGCCAAAACCTCATCTGCTGCTCCACACAGAATGTCCCTTGGCTGGGGGTTAAGGAAATATCCAAAGAATAGATAATCTCAATTATTATTATTATTATTATTATTATTATTATTATTATTATTATTAATAATAATACTTAAACATTTTTATTCAATGTTCTATACCTTCCCCACTTAGAAATCATGATTGTAAGCTTGTGCATCACTAAAATGTTTAGCACAGTGATCACTCAATCCTGGTCGTGGAGAGCCAGTGTCTGTTGGTTTCTGCTTTTGTCTTAAGATCAGCAACCGATTCAAACCCAAAAACCCAGGTGCCCTGACTTATCTCTGTAGCCAACTGTTTTAAGTGATCAATTGTTGTGCTACTCAAGTGCTGAGTAACAGCAGCAAAAGCCAACAGACCATGTGGCTCTCCAGGATCAGGATTGAGGAGCACCAGTTTAACATTTTGCTGCAATTCACCACATTATCTGCACAGCTGCACATGACCAGAGAGGCATTCAGATTACCCTGCCAAATTAAACAAGCCCTACCTGTGCAACACTATGGGAAAATACGCGTTACACCACAGCTAACCCAAGCTATTATATAATTATACTGTTATTTCAACTGACCTGATCCCCAAGGGCTGCCTGGATGAAGCTAAGAAGAACTTCATAAGTCTCCCTGGTCTCCTTGGTCTTAGGCTTGTATACGATGCCCACCATTTCATCGATGCCCTCCGACAACAGCGTAAATCCCTTCATCTTGTTGATATCATGTCGGTCCTCATCTCTTTTTCGTCTCCTATACAGCAGAAAAGGTTGAAACAAAATCCAACATTCAGTTAAATTCAATTGGTAGCCTGGACATTTAAGTATAACAAAAGGACAGACAATTGCCCCTGTGTGGCCTGTTGGGTGGCTCCTCCTTTAAAAGAACCATTTCACTGTATGTATCCTGTACATGCATGAAAACTGTTATCTATCCAAATTGTGTATACAACACATGCTATTTTGTTGTTAAATGGGGGCCCTGTTTCATGTACATCGCTTAAACAATTCAGAATAATTTGATGTGAATCTCATCAAATTATCTCGAATTAAATTTCGATTTACGATTTGAGTAGTTAGTCCAGGATTGAATCATTTTGCGCACCCGCTCTGCTATAAAGGGGAGATGAATCACACGCCAAGAACAGGATCATACTCCTTAAGCAGACAAAGGGAGGTGGCACTGACCTTTGTGGGATCACAAACATGCAGAAACTGACAAAAGCAATATTTTTTTAAACTCTCATTACATAACCTATGTTGGTTTTTATTTGGTTTTAGGGTTGTTCATTCTACTACCAATATCTGGGACTAAATATGTTTGAGAAAAACACGCAAACAGAAAGCTGGGGTAGGTATTTACAACGGCCATGTGCAAAACCCCCCCTTGTTATTATTGCCAGTCACAGAACTCCCCTAGTTATTATTGCCAGTGTACCTTTTCATGTTCTGGTTTTATTGGTACCTTTTAGTCAGTAGAGATAAGCTTTCCAGCAGTCTATGGAATGTTTCTTACGTTTATTTTAAGGAATGATAGCACCACACAAACAGCAAGAATGGTCTCTCCAGCATAGGTTGCGCAGTGAACCACGGCATTTCACAGTAATATACAAGAACTCATCAATTGTTTTTTCCTTTGGTTTTTGGAATATTTTATCAATTTACTAATTTTACTAATAATTTTACTAATTTTTCATCAGCATGGCTAAAGCAATAGGTTTGGGGAGTGGGTCAGAAGAGGAGGATAAAAGTATGAAGTACAGCCAGGATACATAAAGAGATGTATATATTAATGCTAGTAACATTTCAATTATTAACATTGCGTCATATTTTTTATACAGATATATTTTCATTGGTCATAAGAGACAACTATTAGCCTTTGTGCTATAGTGTGAGCATTCATAGGTGGCTCAGTTATGTCTGATGCACCGATTTACTGCGAAGCTATATGTCGCTAACATTTTTCTGATGGTGGAATATTTTATTGTGACGTTATTGTACATAACGTTGGGTACTACTATCTCCATGGGCTATACAGGTATACAGGACACTTAGAACATGGGAAATACTCATTCAAATACTCATTACTGTGTGCTGATATGTGCTAGATGAATGTAAACTTTACCTTGGAGTGATCATAAACAGTAACATCAAGACAGTAATTTCCACTGGAAAATGCTGCAAAAGGGAGTTTTGTGAGTCAAAACACTTGACTTGCAGTGAAATATGATGTTATGATTTACAGCCTTGGACAATTTAGACATCTTGGATGGATTAGGAAACAGTAAGGGACACCCGGGTACACTGCTTACTTAATGCTTCATAGATCTTTATTACTGCATATCACTCTCAGAATTTGCACACTTGTGGTCAAGAAGTTCATGATCCAGGACATGTATATTTTTACCCTTCATATAAACAAGATCTTGCTGTATTTCAAACTGGAGGAGAACAACTTTGCACTTTAACCAAGATAATTGCATTCATGGCACTTTATTTTTACCTAAATTATGAGTACAATCTAATTTAGTATTGTATACGGTCCACATGTCTTTTGCTTTATTCAAGCCAATTTTATAAGTCTCTGTGATGCTCACATCTGGAGTTACAAAGCCTTAAATCGAACACCCCCTAAATGGGTGAATATCACCCAGACTAGGCATCTGATTGAAAGCAGTTTACCCCCTTTAGACAATTTGCAAGTACATAAGTTGTTAGCTGCGACCAGCAGGTCTATAGCTCTGTTTGTCGGTCGGTCGGTCCACAAAAAGTGTCCCACCCCGTAGCGGCCACAGTTATCGTCCCAGGCGGCTGAAATTTGGCATGGACATTGGTCATGACCGGGAGGTACAGCTGAGTAACTTTCCGGCTGATTGACCAAGAGGGGGCGTGGCAATGGGCGTGGTCTATCACAAAAAGGCGCATAACCCCCGAATGGAATCACAGATTTACACATTGTGGAAAGGTTGGTCATGAGCCAAAGAAGAGGTCACATGTTTGTGTGAGGGTGTGTGGCGATGGGTGTGGCCTATCACAAAAAGGTGCATAACTCCCGAATGGATTCACAGATTTGCACAAGATTTTGTGGAAAGGTTGGTCATGAGCCAAAGAAGAGGTCACGTGTTTGTGTGAGGGGGTGTACGTGGATGCATGCACACATGGATGCATGCGTGTGTGTGGCTGCAGCCATTGCGGATTTGTGGTTGTTTATGTTCAAACTATGTTAGCCTAGGAAGGTAAAGCAGTCAACAGTAGGACCAATAAATGTCTTGAACATTACAAGGTAGTGTTGTCATGATACCAAAATTTTGACTTCGATACTGATACCAGGTTTAGTATCACGATGCTCGATACTGAAATGATACTTGAAACTTAAATGACAACAATTTGATACTGGGTACCCAACGATACTGAAATTACCTTAATAGATCAGAAATGTAATGTTGGGTTGACCTCATTTTCGAATTCACGGTTTATTAACAACCTAAGTTGAAGCCTGTTCAACATATTAATAAGCATAGGGCCTATAGTGTTAGAACACTAAACAACAGAAAAATATATTAAATATTTCACAAACAATTGTTAACTAAAGAATCTTTAAAAAGATCTAAAACAGCATATTTTAATAACAATACAGCATCTTCCTATAATAAAATATTTCCAAATAAAGCAGAAAAGACACTGGACACTGGTTACCCACAAATGTCGAGCACCAAGGGGGACAGACAACAAAAAAAAGCTGACATCTTTGGATTGATTGAGTTTCTTAATTGGTTTGACCTGAAACCAACAAAGCAGTCAGACTGCCCAGACCAATTTGTCTCAGGTAAGTCTTGAGTATATAAAGTATAGTTTAGCAGTTATGCTAGCTGCACAAATATTAGACTAAAAACAAGACTAACATTTTAAAACTCTTGTAGCTAGCCAACATTTGAGATGTAACACTGACTATATTAGATTAGCTAACTGGAACCACCAACTAATATGCTGACTAGCAACTCAACATCTGCTAGGCTCATCTTAAAGCAAGACAGGAGGTTGACAGGAGAATAAAGTTCAACGCCCTTTGAGTAAGCCTTGTGCTGAAGTGGATAGACACCGTGCCATGCAGCCCAGGAGGAAGTTTTATAGTGATTATACTGTGATTTACAGCAATGCATAACGACAGATTTGGAGACATTTGGTACACTGCTTACTTTTTGCTTCATATATCTTTATTAGTTCTACATATCCATCCTTAGATTTTACGCACTAGTTGTCAAGGAGTTTTTGATCCAGGACATGTATGGTTTAACCTGTTTTATATATGGGGTCTCTCAGTATTTCAAGAGCAAATTCTTTTTTTGATTTTTTGCCTAGACAATTGCATTTGTGGAACTTTATATTCTTAATTTAGGAAGAAATTAACTAATCTAAGTCAGTATTATACGCCGCGTTTCCACCGCAGGAACCAGGGTCTAAATTAAGTTATAGGGACTTTATTTTACCCAAAAAAAAGTCCCTGCTCGGGGGGTAGTACTTTCGAAAAGTACAGGAACTTTTGGGGGGGGGGGGGCGCAAGCGCTGAAAATTTCTGATTGGTCGAGTACTCACAGAATTTTATTTCAACCGCCATAAATCTGCAGCCGCAAACAGATTTATTATTTTCAAAAGAATAACTTGAATTCAACCATTAGGTTGAACCAGGTAAACGTCCCTATTAAGCCCACCAAATACGCTTTTCAGACATTTTTAATGTATACTGCCCCAATTTAAGTGAGAACATTTTAGTTAAAATGAAAGTCTAATCTCTCATTTGAAGTGTCAATAATTCATTTATACCAATTTCTAATGTTTTTATTGTTTAATTTGTCAAAATATGTCAAAAGTCTGGCATGGGCTTAATGGGTACCTAATGTACCATTTAAGCCCATGGGTGTTCCAAATAAGCCCACTTCATGATTTGTTGATAAATAAATATATATTTAAAAAATCTTAACAATACAAACTTGTTCTATTCAAATCTGTAATCTCTTAGCTCTCAATAGCTATTTTCATTTTGTCTCCACTCCTATCCTATAGCCTGTAAATGGCATTTGAAATAGGCATGACCAGCCTTTTTGCTGTGTTGTCAACACAGAAAAAGTTAAACTTACAACATGTCTTCTTTGGAATATAGCCAAAAAACTATTTACGAACAAAATCAAAACTATAGTGGAAATTACTCTTCAATACTTCATCTTTCAATATGTGTTGTCATTTTGTCTGTATCTCTATCCTATGGTGTGCTGTTGGCATTTGAAATTGGCCAAAATTTCTGGTCCAGTCAGCTGTTGAAAGTGCAGGTGTTTTTATGAAGATTTCTGAAGACCGACTGACTGAATGAAAAACAATTTCAAGTTCAATACTAATGTTCTAAGGATAGTAAATGAGTCAATTTCAGGATTTACAATTAAACAATAACTTTTCAAATGTTAATCACATTTAGGATAGTAGTTTGAAAACATTGTAAAAACACATTTTAAAACCATTCAGTTCATTGTGGAGTAACATTAAAACATACAGTTCATTATGAGGAGACATCAGTCATAACATATTGAAGCTCATGTATCATTAGCCTATAACTTAAACAAAATAAACAAGAAAGATGTCAACATTTCTGCAATTTCTACTTTCTCCTAGACTAAACGTAGGCCTATGCTCTTTGAGGTGATTGTATCGTTTTAGTAAGGCTATCATTTGCTCCATGCTCCATCTTAGTAGTGTAACATAACAGGTTATAGGGTGGTCTAAGCTTTATTTTATTTGTTTGCTTCAATCTTTAGCCCACGTTGTGGTTGTCTTTGTCTTGCGCTAGCAAGTCGTTCATGGCTTTCATCTTATTTTTGTAGATTTTCAATGACCTCATGATTGCGCGAATAGAATGGTCCAGGTCCCTACAGCCCTGCTTTGCAGAGGATGAACAGTAAAGATTAAAAAAATATTGCTAATGTTAAGATAGAACACAGGCCTATCCAGAATTAATTGACCTATGCAATATCACTGATATTTAAATATGGGTATTAATTATCTGAATTATGGAGCTGATTCATCAGGTGAGATCAAAATTATGGAGGAAAATGGTTCAAAGGTCAAAAGGGAGAAAATCCCCATTGAAACACAGTAAAGTGGGCTTAATGGGAACAGGTGGGCCTAAAGGGAACATCAGTGAATTTATGGTTAAAAGACAGAATATTTTATTCTACTCACACGACATTAAAAAACAACTATATGAAATAAATCTATATATGGTGCACTAACATAATATGAAAAGTATAAATTGATCATGTAGAGAAGTAATTAGCTATACTCATTTACATCCACCTCAGTCAGTGTGATTTTTTTGCTAGAGTCCCCTTTAAGCCCACCAGGTAAAAATGTTGATTAAAAAATAAATAAAGATAAACATACACATTCATTGTCTATTTAATAGTATAATAATATAAACTGCATAGAAAAATATTAACTATACATGCTTATCATGCTTTGTCATTGCAATGAACCATACTATGTAGCTACTATATTGATGCAGCATGTGGTCTGTTTGCTAGCGTGCTAAAACTCATATTTTGATTTCAAAAGACACAATATTTCTAATTCAGGTAATATTCCAACATATGTCTCATTCAAAACACTAATCACTTAAATTTTGATAACAAGTGAGTACTTTCCAAAAACAGGTGTAGAAATATACAAAAAATGTTATTTTCTGAGGGTACCAAAATCAGTTTTTTTGCAACTTCTGGGATCAGCAGGCACATGCCACACATATGCTTCGATAACTCAATATCGACAAATGTGATTGACTTACAATAAAAAGTGTCATTTACGTAACAAGCATGACAAAAATGATGTCGTTTTTTTAAATTTGACTCAGAAGTTGCAAGTGGGCTTATATGGTACGTGGGCTTAATAGGGACGTTTACCCTATTTATGTTTTATTCCTTCAGCCAATGGTTGTCTGCGTTTCCACCGGGGTCTAAAGTCCCGCGAAGATTAGACAAATTACCCCACTGATGTATGAAAAAGCGACGTTGTCGTCGGTCCATCTGTCATATGATTTCTTCTGTAACCCCATACTACCACCGAAGTAGCCTACATTATTTTCTAATAACCGGGACAGCCCGGAGGGGTTTATTCCGCTTATATACAACGGGTTACCAACAATGACTATATATGGTTACTTTTGTATTTATTGATTTTTATCGATTTAATCACATGGAATTGAAATATTCTTCTGCAGCCGTTTGGGCATATTTTACCGTTGTCAAGCAAAACTGTCGTTGGTAGTTGAACTTGGACCGTTTTGCAACAAATAGGATATAACAGACCAATAGTCAGATTGTAACTGTTTTATATATCCTCTCAAACACATTCATTATGTTTTTATGCGAACATTCGCTTTCATGTCTTGACATCCGAAGCGACAGAATGCATTCACATTTCCAATATAACTGGCAACAACAGCAGAAAACATGCACACGTTGTAAACAATTTGCTGTTTGATTACTTTCTCATCGTCAATTCCATATAGGCTAATCGCAAAATGACAAGAATAGAACGAAAACTCGGACTTGCGTGAAAATTTAAATTAGTAGTGGTACAGCCACCGTTTGTTTTCCTTCGAAGTTACTGCTAGCCGAGCAGCGAATTGTGCCCTCCAGATGCGAACCATTCACCATAAATTAGTCCATAGTCTTCCTGGTCTTTTTGTGGAATTGAAGAATGGCAGAGTAAAATTACGGCAGTCTGAAAAAGCTAAAGGTACGATTACTAGAATTAACCTGTTATTTTACCCTGACAAAAAGTGCAGAAGGTGATTTCCAGTTTTCTTTTACTGTATCACCAATGTGAATTACGCAGAACTACCGCATACCTCACATAACTGTATCAAACGTTTTGAGTCAATTACAACGGGCTAACAAAGAAAATCCGGAAGAAAATATTCAGCAACCGAATTAATCCGTTTGAATGTTTTAGTACGTAATATGTTGTCCCAGCACGAATGCTTAGCATTTTATAAAACGAATACTAAAGCAAGAAAAGAACAGAAGAGCACACGTTATAATTCCAAGACGTTGGCAGGCTATAACCAAAAGTAGGCTACTGCGCCGCATAACATACAATTTTGATTTGAAGTTATTATGAAAATAAATTGGTTTGCGCCTGCATATTTTCAAACATGGCGCCTGAAAATAGACAAAAAAATGCGGCGAGTACTCGACCAATCAGAAATGTTCAGCGCTGCAAGCTCCACCCAAAAGGTTCCTGTACTTTCGGAAAGTACTACCCCCCGAGCAGGAACCTATTGGGGGGTAAAACAAAGCCCCTGGAACTAAATTTAGACCCTAGTTCCTGCGGTGGAAACGCACTGAGTTCCTCAAAAGGTTCCTAGTTCCGGGGTATAGTTCCTGCGGTGGAAACGCGGCTTTAGATCCTTGAAAAGTAGTTCCTGGGACTGAACGTTCCGGGTACTTTGGGTGGAAACACTATAAATGGTGCAAAAGTCTTGCTTCATTTAAGCCATTTTTCAAGTTTCTGTGATGCTCACATCTGGAGTTACAAAGCTTTAAATAGGTTACCTCCTAAATGGGCACGGATTGGCCAGATTTGGCATGTGCGCGAAGGGGTTAATGAAGCCAGGGCCACCAAAGTTAGAGCTATATCTCTAATACACATAGAGCGCATGTCACTTAGGAGTGTTTTGATTTCTCGGGGGCCTATAGATAGCAGTCAGCACCGAACATGACTTGCTCTCCAGCCTCGAATACCAGCCATTCTTGGCACTTATCAACTTTTCACTCATGAAAACACCATGTCTTTTTTTTCCTTGCTTTGTTCTTCTTTGACATATCGCACGTCTTCCTCACCTTAACCCCATCCAACACATTTGGGATTACATTTTACATTACATTACAGGCATTTAGCAGGGATCAATTGACAAGCCAACTGTGTGTGTTTCAAAATAAAATTTATTTAAATACAAAGAGCTAAATACAGCATGCTAGCTAATGTGAGGGAACTATACAACAGCAATTGCCCATAATGCCAGATAACCAAGTCACAAGTGTTGAAAACCTAGGCAACGGGGACCCAATTAATGATATTTTTATTTATTAGTGTGGTTGCCTAAGGCAATCACACTATTATTATCGCACATATTATTTATTAGTGTGGTTGCTTTAAGGCAACCACACTACTATTATCGCACATATTCTTTATTTATTTATTATTCCACCCATTTTTTGGACCGCTACTCCTCCCAGAGTTTTCGCACCACATACACGTGCACGTATGTCAAATTGACCGGCTTATTTGGGAATCATGTGCTATTACTTTGTGGAAAGTTTCGCTGCACGGTTTTTGAGAAATATTAATTTTTATGCCCAATTTTTCCCCATTGAAATGAATGGAGAAGGTGACGTCATTCATATGCGAACGGTGAAGTTACAGCATTGGTCGGCTTTGCACACGTGATGCGGTCAGCTCTACGGTCTCAGCAGCCAGGATAGGACATAGCTGAATGCGGAAGTGAACGCGATTAAACGGTATTCCAAATGAAAAATTACAAATGAAAACGCTGTCAGCTAGGTATATCAACAAACATATGGCTTAGGCATACCCAGAAGTCCTCAATAATAATAGTATTTCACGAGATATTACGCAAATTCGTTGACGTTTCATCAGATGCAGCGTGTTTGAATGCTAGCGCTAACAAAGAGTGCAATGCTTTAATGTGATAATGAGAGCACTTTCGGTTGACCTAAAAAAACGATATTAAAAAACCAAAAATAGACGTGCTGTTATACCTGGTTAGAAAGCTCATGCTCTCACCTACTGAATAAACGAGTTCTCAAACAAGCCAGACTGTACTAAAAAGTGCAACAACGCCGTCAACAACACGTGTGCAGCAGCTTCTGGTCCGGTCTAACTCCAGAAATTTGGGTCGGCTAACACGTAATAGGCTATCCTGTGTCTATGAGTTCGTATCTAAGGTAACAGATTAAACTCTGAATTGCAGCATAGTTAAATGTTTTTATTTGAATGGTAAAAATGAGCTGAACGTAACGTAAAACCATAAATCAATCAAATTAATCTCCCTAGCCCGGTCTTGCTTTTTAAAATGGTGCGGTCGCGCAGTGTAGATATATGATTTTTCCAAGACCCTCTGAACTGGCCAGCTAGCTTTATGATTCGCCGTCACTGGTCACAGCATACCGTGAGTAAATCGCTAATCTCAAGTATTGGTGAAGGGTTAATTTAGCTCTGAATATGTGTGTTGCAAATAAACTCGTTGCCGTGATGTTATAGCATGCATAGCATACTCTGTCTCCGCTTATACTACATAAACTGTTCACTCCGTTCAGCACTAAGTGGACTATGCGTTGGCGGCAACCACACTTCTCAATTTCTGCAGGAATTGTCTAGTTTATTTATTTATTTATTAATTATTCCACCCATTTTTTGGACCGCTACTCGTCCCAGAGTTTTCGCACCACATACATGTGCAATATGTCAAATCAAGCGGCTTGATCGGGAATGGTTTGCTATTACTTTGTGGAAAGTTTGGGTGGGCGGTTTTTGAGAAATTTGACTTTTTTTGGGGAATTTTTCCCATAGAGAATGAATGGCGGAATGTTCACCCTTGTGATGTCACAATGCTCTGTCTTCTAGCAGCTGTACTCTGGTCTCTCTCTTGCTTTGGACATTAGGCTTTCATCTCTATGGGCAGAAATTGCCCACAAATTGTGCAATGCCTCATTGGACATTGGTGTAGATCAGCCTCGCCCCCATTCCTGATTGGCCGATGTTTGATATTTCATAACTTTTGAACCGTTTGTCATAGAGAATTATGGGTCACGTCACTGGACTAAGTAAAGACCTAGCAACCGCCTAGAATTCCATAGCAACCCCCTAGCAACATCTTAGCAACTGCCTACCACTCCATAGCAACCACCTAGCAACACACTAGCAACCACCTAGACCTGCAGAGCAGGCGCCTAGCGACACCCTAGCAACCGCCCTGAGCTCCATAGCAACCATCTAGCAACACCCTAACAACCACCTAGAACTCCATAGCAAATGCCTAGCAACAGCCTAGCAACCAGCTATAACTCCATAGCAACCACCTAGCAACACCCTAGCAACCACTTAGAACTCCATAGCAACCACCTAGCAACCACCTGGAACACCATAGCAAATGCCTAGCAACACCCTAGCAACCAGCTATAACTCCAAACAACCACCTAGCAACACCCTAGCAACCACCTGGAACATCATAGCAAATGCCTAGCAACACCCTAGCAACCAGCTATAACTCCATAGCAACCACCTAGAACTCAATAGCAACCACCTAGCAAAACCCTAGCAACCACCCAGAACTCCATGGCAACCACCTGGCAACACCATAGCAACCACCTGGAACACCACAGCAACCACCTAGCAACACCCAAGCAACCACCTAGAATGCCTTCGCAACCGCCCTGAACTCCATAGCAACCATCTAGCAACACCCTAACAACTGCCTAGAGCACCCTAACAACTGCCTAGAATGCCTTAGCAACCACCTAGCAACACCATAGCAACCACCTAGCAACACCCTAGCAACCACCTGGAACACCATAGCAAATGCCTAGCAACCAGCTATAACTCCATAGCAACCACCTAGCAATGCCCTAGCAACCACCAAAACTACACAGCAACCACCTAGCTACACCCTAGTAACTGCCTAGAACTCCATAGAAACCACCTAGCGACATCCTTGCCGCCATCTAGAACACCCTAGCTACTGCCTAGAACACCATAGCATCCACCTAGCAATTCCCTAGCAACCGTCTGGAACTCCATAGCAACCACCAAGCAACATCTTTGCAGCCGCCTAGAGCTCCATAGCAACCACCTAGCTACACCCTAGACAACACCTAAAACACCCTTGCAACCTCCTACAGCAACATAGCAACTACTTAGCATTGTTCACTCTGTTCAACAGAAAGTCGACTTTGCATTGGCGGCAACCACACTTCACAATTTCTTCAGGAATTGTCTAGTTTATTTATTATTATTCCACCCATTTTTTGGGCCGCTACTCCTCCCAGAGTTTTCGCACCACATACATGTGCCATATGTCAAATTGACCGGGTTCTTTTGGAATCGTGTGCTATTACTTTGTGGAAAGGTTCGCTGCACGATGTATGTAGAAATATGACTTTTTTTGGCCAATTTTTCCCCATTGAAAATGAATGGGGACGGTGACGTCATACAAATGTGAATTATGAAGTTACAGCATTGGTCGGCTTCGCACACGTGATGCAGTCCGCTCTACGTTCTCACCAGCCACCGGAAAGGATATAGCTGAATGCAGAAGTGAACGCGATAAAACGGTATTCCAAATGAAAAATTACAAATGAAAACGCTGTCAGCTAGGTATATCAACAAACATATGGCTTAGGCATACCCAGAAGTCCTCAATAATAATAGCATTTCACAAGGTATTACGCAAATTCGTTGACGACGTTTCGTCAGGTTCAGCGTCTTTGAATGCTAGTGCTAACAAAGAGTGCATGCATTTAATGCGATGATGAGAAAACTTTCGATTGACCTAAAACCGATATTCCAAAACCAAAAATAGACGTGTTATACATGGTTAGAAAGCTTATTCTCTCACCTACTGAATAAATGAATTCTCAATCAAGCCAGTCTGCACTAAAAAGTGCAACACCGTCAACAACACGTGTACAGCTGCTTCTGGTCCGGTCTTACTCCAGAAAAAGACGACAGCTTGTAATACCACACATGTTGCTTTGGGTGTTCTCGAACTTTGTAGTACAAACTGGCTTGATCTACACTTGATCGATCCAATAGGTGACATAATAAGCTTTCTAACTATGTATAACATGTCAAATTTAACTTTTGTAACACCGTGTAATATCGCACCGCATTGGAAAATTTGGTCTCATTAGAGCTGCATTACGCATTCAGTCTGTTGTAGCAGGGACAGCAACGATTTCTCACCCCAACGTGTTTGCTACACAACTCCACTTGCATGTTGTTGATGCACCCCTTGCTGCAACAGAAGCTAGTAGTACTGGCTACCAGCCGATACTTATTCACAGAAGCTGTATTTAAAATGAAATGCAACTATTTTAACACATTTCTCGCCTCATTTTCGTTCTTGGAAATTCGGCTCGGCTAACACGTAATAGGCTACTCTGTCTATGAGTTGGTCTCAGAGATAACAGATTAGACTCTGAATTACAGCCCAATTAAATGTTTTTAGTTGTGTGGTAAAAATGAGCTGAAATTCACGCAAAACCATAAGTCAATCAAATGAATCTCCCTAGCCCTGTCTTGCTTTTTTTAAATGGTGCGATCACGCAGTGTAGATGTAAGGTTTTTCCAAGAGCCTCTGAACATGTCAGCTAGCTTTATGATTCGCCGTCACTCGTCACCGCATACCGCGAGTAAAACACTGAGATCAAGTTTTGATGAAAGGATAATTTAGCTCTGAATATATGTATCGCAAATAAACTCGTTGCCGTGATGTTATAGCATGTACACAATACTCTGTCTCTGCTTATACTACAGAAACTGTTCGCTCTGTTCAGCACAAAATCGACTTTGCGTTGGCGGCAACCACACTTCACAATTTCTGCAGGAATTGTCTAGTTATCTTTACTTCACTGCATCTTATTTTCATATGAAACAAGCTGCAAGTCTTCCAGTTCTCCAAAATAAGTTAAGCTGTGATGATTTTGTGTATTATAAGGACAAACAACGGGAACTTAATTATTTACAGAAATCAGTTTGCATTTCACTATACCATTATCTCATGACTACTCTTTCCAACAAAATAAACTTACTTTGCTCTTCTCTCTTCCAACATTTGAGGCTTGGTCCTCTGAGACTTGTCCCCCATTTTGGTACCCTCCAGTTTCCCAACCAGCGACAGCACTTCTCCTGTGGGTTCATCACGTCGTGTTCGATCAATCAGAGATCGGTCTGCTTGCAAGACCAAGTTGGAATTCTAAAAACAATTCATAAATAGCATAATATATCCATTTGACATGCAACACACTTAAAAGGACAGCATGTAGGCCTAGTAATGAAAGTAATGTAATAAAACCAACAATGGTAAAATTAATGGATAAAATAAACATTATAACCAATGCGGGTCAAAAATAAACAGTAACAAGGCATAAGAATATTTTCCTTTCTTCTCTACCCCTTTCAAGGTGTCAATGAACATAGCGTACATTACTACAATTATTCTATATGACAAGGCTCCAGAGTGCGACCATAATGGTCGCATATGCGACCAAAATTCTGTCAAGTGCGACTAAACATTTTCACTGGTCGCACCGGTGCGCCTGACATTTAGCAGGTCTGTCTGCGTGTGTAGCGTTTTTTTTTTCCCACCCGCATTCTGTGAAGACCCGCCCCTACTCTGCCTCTGATTGGCTCTGACCTTGATATTCTTCTTCGCTGAATGCGAGTGGGGGAAAAAAAATAAGGCATGTATGTGTGAAACCACGCCCTGTACTCCTCCGGGAGCAGCGCACACTTTTGCTCGAGTTATTTGAGTTTGATTTATTTATGAGTTTGTCAGGCACTTTAAACATCAGCACTTTTTAAGTTTATTTTTTAAACAATTGAGGTTATTGCGATTTCTTGTTTTTGCTGCGATTTTAATAAAGAAAAAACATTTATCTGCACCTTTATACCTGCTTACAATCATTTACATAATGTGTTAAGAAATGCACCTAAATTATGTGCTGCTGCACCTAAATGAAAGTTACGCACACCAGTGCAATCAATGTAAAAAGTTAGTCTGGAGCCCTGGAAGACAGTTGAAGAACCCTTAGAACAGTTAGCCAGGAACTGCTAATGTGTCTGGTTGAATGCTAGCAAGCTATAGGCAGTCTAAATATTGCATATATATTGGCTATATAGGCAGTCTATATACTGCAGTGGCTGCCGAGTTTGCCTACCAGTTGGCTTCTCCCGGCAGCTAGTCTGGCGGTTGTGTCAGTGGCTGTTTTACTGGCAGCTGGCGAAGTGGCAGCTAGTCTGGTGGGTGTTAGTGGCAGGTTTAGCTGCAGCTGGCAGAGTGCCAGCTAGTCTGATGGGTGGCAGTGGCGGTTTCACTGGCAGCTGCCAGACTAAAGCGCCTTTTTGCCCTGGAAATCTGTGGCAGAGAGGATATGCATACAAATCCAATGCACATCGCTTAGCAAGACTAATGAAAAAATGCACCTAACTAGCGCACGATTTTCAGTCTCATAAGTGCACTTTTAAAAATAAATAATGCAAATTTGCATCAGGATGCGTTAACTAAAAATGTGATGTAAATCAAAAATAATGTAGCGCCCACCACTAGTCAAGAATTAGCTCTGCCCACCTTTCCCAGAATCCTAGGCAGAGCAACCAGATTCAGACAGTAATCACAGTGTGATAGTAATTCAATTGTACAGAATGTTAATTTGTTGTTGTGGTAAGGTGTGCTTAGCAATAATTTCTGTTTAAATGAATGTTGAGCTAGGAGTGAGGGATTACTGTGTGCGCGAAGCATCCATTTGCATTCAATAGAGACACTTCTCGCTGTTATAAGGCTTTAATGACACAGTGCAGATCCAAAAATTAGTACAAAACAACTATTAGTTTGATGGTTGTCCTCATGAGCTTTTTCTTACATAAATGCTATCTGGTAAATGTCTTAGAAATAATTAAAGTATGGTCCAACTTGGATCAATTCCTTACAGACTGACCGTATCACCTCTATCCTTAAGTTGGACATGAGTTCTCAGTCCAACATGCCATTTATTCTTAAGGTGATGACACCAAAGGTGAAGTAATATTTGGAATAAACAGTTAGCTGTATAGTTTTAATGAAAAATCATTTTCTTAATACATTTCAATTTTATCTCCATTGCTACAAGAACTACAACAATGTCCTGGAATCATATCAATTTTCAGTGAGATGCTGCAAGAAATATGAGTAATTTCATAATTCAGTTTTTCACCTACATATTGTAAAAATGTTCCTGTGAAAATTAAAGAAAATTATGTAACTCACCCAGCCGACTGGCAGAAAGCTGTCGGCCGCCAGCTGCCACAAAATGATTCAACCCCCACTAGCTACAGGTTCTTCAAAGTTAACTAGATAATTAGAATGGCAAATTGTGGAAATCACTGGCTGAATTCAGCAATGTGTCATTTTAGCCCTGTTAGCTAGCAAAAAATGTGTTACGTTTTCAACAAATTTTGTTGCATTTGATTGATTATCAAACCCACCCAAAACAAACTATATCGCCAACTATCATTCCCTGGGCACAACACCCAAGCAGATTTGGCACCGAAGAGCAGATCTGGCACAGACACCGACAATTTGGCTTAGACTAGTGTACTCTGCCGATTCTGCGCAACATTTATTTTGTCAGCAGCCCGAGCACAGCAGTTGATTAAATGAAATCCGGCTTGGCGGAAATAGCCATCATTGGGAAATATGCTCTCACCAATACAGCAGGGTTTTCCCTACCATAGAATGGCTTAGGGGCAGCGCTGAAGTAATTTTGCGGAGCGCATTAAGCCGAATAAACGTAAAAGGGCATTTCGGCGACATATCAGAATGAATGTAAAAACAACGGTGATGCGCTGACAAAAAACAAAAAAACAGAAAGGTGGCTTTATGGTTTTAAACACTCCCTGTTATGATGGCATTATAAACAGAAGTGGGTGATTGACGAGCGCTTTTATGTTTTTATGCATGGTAGGTTAAATGCGTTTACAGAATATAGCATTTTTTCCCCAAAGATGGTATTTCTCGATATAATTGTGCCGCCGTGTTAACATTTCTACGGTTGCGGGTCAGGCACTCTTCATGGTAAGAATAAATTTTAGGATAGCGCTTCCGATTTTGCTTGTATCGAAAGTGCTGCGACAGAAACAGATAGATTTACCTTAGCCACATCTGTCAAAAATGTAAACAAGTAATCCAGTTTTCACGGACGGGAAAATTTTTATGACAACGTTACATAAAGATACCTCGATTGAACTAACGTTAGTATCTAACGTGGCTTGGTAGCTAAACAAAGTTAGGCTGTGTTCACATGTAATGTCTTTTTCTGATAAAAACCACTGGTCAAAGCGTTTTTTCACATATAAAATTTTTTTTAAAAACCCTGATAGAGTACAGAATGATCACAGTGGAATGAATCTGGTTATACTGTTTATATGGCTAGATACGTTATACAGATACAGGTAGGTTGCACTTCGCCAAACAAATCGCCAATTATCATTTGGGCCAACTTCATTAAGTATCGTCTGATGTGCGTTTCAAGAAAAAATTGAAAATGGCGTATAACCTCTTGAACTACTTGCTCTGCTATGTAATACGAGAACTACTTAATAGGTAAGTGTCCTTTAACATAGCTATACAGTGATCGATTTTACACACGATCGACAAGTAACACTGAGTGACATGCAAACAGACTAACCTAGACCTAACTTAAATCTGTACATTATACAGTTGAACAGCGTTGGGCATCATTTTTTCCCAAACCACTTTAGCACAAACCAACCCTGTAGTTGCAACATTGGTCAACAAGATTTAGAGCATAGCACAAACCACGCCTCGTAGTTGCATTGGTCAACACACATGTAGCAGCGCCGAGCTGTCAACTATATTTGAAGATGTTTGAGTACACTGTCATTGTGCCATGTAATGTAGCCTATGTCTTGTTAGTGCTTACAGTTTGGTCTTTTCAATTTACTGCAAGATTGGATTTTGAGCACACTGTCGCATAATGTTCGCTACATTCTTGTTTGAAGATGTTTGAGTAAACTGCCATGTAATGTGTGCTACAATCTGGTTTGTGCTTACAATTTGTCCTTTTCATGTTACTGCACTATTGATAAGTTTAACGCGTGCTGGCTACAATTCAGTTGGGTCTTGTTGATTTGATTGCTGCAAATGACACACCATGGCATGGATCCTTCAAAATGTGCATTTAGATTCATATTAGATTTAAGCCATACGTGTATTAACCAAGCGGCCAAAACCAGACTTTGTTTTTGAAGCTCATTTCCTGGTGTTGTAGTACCTGGTTGCTCACTAGCACCACTACGGATGGCTCCAGTATAGGTGTTTTCATATCCGGTTTCCATGTAAGTCTACGGTACAAATGCGATCAAAATACAAAGTCAATAATTTTTTCTCACAAGAACAAATAGTCATAATAGGTGTATTTTATTCGTCTTATGACTGTCCATGGGTCATTTCATGATTTATTGCGTCATTTGGGCACAGTGCCAATATTTGTTCTGGACCAATGAGATACAGCTTGCGTCACTTCCGGATTACTGCGGAGGACTGAGCTACAGTAGGGGCTACAATCTGTGGTCACTGGGCTGGGAGGTGGCGTCTCTTGGCCTTGACATTGCTGCTCCGACCACGGTCCACCTGTGCGAAGTCAGAAAATGCAGGCATCCCGTTTTGTAGTGGTTTCATTATAGCGTGTGCTATTTACAGCTGCACTAGACGACCATAGAATAATCCTCCTCTGAAGTTTTGCGGTAGCCGAGTCATTTTTACTATTTCCTTTAGCCCACTTAACCAAATAATTAATTGGCCGAAAGCGTAATCAGCTAACGCTTATTTGCTATATGTGGTAGTCCAGTAGCCTATGCTAAAACAGTTCGCAACTTCGGCTACCAAGCCATTTCACTAGCTAGCTAACCCTAACCGGCAAATATTCAATCTGTCAAACGTGTTTGACGGCCTGTCAGTCGTGTACATTCCGTAAATGTCTACCTGGGCTATGCTGCACGAATGTGACAAAGCTAGAAGCTAGCAAGAAAATAATAATAATTAGAAATTCAATGTACATTATTTTTGTCTTTATGCAACAGGTGGAAAACTTGCTCTTCAAAGTGCGTTGTCATATTTACACGCCTGTAGATCAGTTATTAAAATACTTGGTAGATTTGTTAATCACCGCTGACAGTGTTAATTTTTATTCGGTAAAAAGTGACTTGCGAACGATCGGTCAGCTAGCGTCACCCAGCAAGTAACACCACAAACGGCGATGGAATAGTAGCAGTTAATGGCTCATTAACTGACTGTGGCGAAAACCTACGACGATAACTTGCTTGGTTAACAGCAGGTCTACCAGACAGTTACATGAAAATTAGCCTAGTCAAATCACCAGTAGTCTACACATCTCTGATTGATTGACCATCAGTGCAGTCGATGTTCTTCCCCTGTAGTTCATATTGCTAATGCGTGAGCTAACCACGGATAGCTTACCTAGCTCACTGGCAAGCTGATATGCTAGCTAAGCATATTCGTTTTGCCGAGAAACATAAATTGAAGATAACTGAACATAATTGTATTATTAATGTCATACATATAACGTGATTACATGACACAGTACAGTCACGGATGGAAATTAAACTCCGTAAACATATGATCATATATTTTAAAACATAACGGCAGACAGTCAGCTAGCCTCAAGTTCGTTCTGCAATCGTTCGTTCAGGTTGATGGGCTTTTCCGCACCGGACTGTCAATCACATTGTAAAAATCACAAGACAGCTTAACTCTATGGTTTTGGCTCCAAATCGAGAACATGGCCACGCCCGCCATTGAGCTTCAAAACGTGTTTTACAGACCCACGGAGAGGCAATGGGTGACGTCACAGTAGCTTTGTCCATATTTTTTACAGTCTCTGGTATTAACCTAATAGCGCAAAGCCCCTAGTGGTCAGCACGCCAGCGTGCCGAGATTGCTGAACTCAGACATTCAGTGCTAATGCAACCAAAGTATGAGTTAAAAACAGAAACGTTTTGTTTTAGTTCCATTAGTAGACGATACACGACAACTATGCCAAAAACAGAGTTTCGCAGCCCCACCATTGTCGCTCTGGTCGTTCATTTAACACGCACCCCTTCCCTGCAGTCTCATCTACACCCCCCACCCTTGACATAATGGACAATATTGTCTATCTTGGCATTCATAAAAATATTCTTTCACCACTAAAAAAACAAATACTGAAATAGCAACAAGATAAACCCGACAATGGCTCTAAGATACGCCTATACAGCAGTGAAAACGCTGCTCCCCGAATAACGAAATAAACGAGAAAGTTTTTTTTTTTTTTTAAACGATACCATGTCATTCAGCTTGCCAGGTTAAAATTATTGTGGTTATGTTCAGTTTGATTTGATCAAAATCAAAACACGACTTGCAAGAAAACTTTGGTAGGTAGCTAACAAGCAAAGCTAGCCTTACGATCAAGGTTATTTGATGCTTACAATCCTACTCAAGTTAGCTAGCAATGCATTTATTACTTTCTAGCCAGCTTGCCAGGTTAAAATTAACTGGCAATTCCTTATGACAATGAATTACTTTCCACCACGTAAGTAATTTTGTTCATGTAAACCTAACGTTGATACACACTCCTCTCTTGAGCGTACAGCAGCGATTATAGCCTAACTGTCGAGATTCTAAACTTTAATATAAAACTTTTTTGTACTCCGCGTAGATCATAAACCCTTGAATATAAAGACGACTCACTGAAATCGGTTGAGAAATGTAAACGTTATAGTGCTTTTTATCCAGAAAAACCGCAGCTCCCCCGTTTACTTGTATTTGTTTACAGGCCAGTCTTGCCTGGTCCAATATGGCGGATGCGTTGACGTATAGCAGCAACGCGTATGTATGTAAGCTACCAGTAGAGAACGCTTGGGCTGCGTCCGAATAGTCAAAAAAAAATTAGGTCCTAACTTTTCCTAAGGACTTTTCCTTGACCGATGAAAAACGTCATGAGGTCAAGGAAAGATGTGAAATAGGACATAAGGACTTAGGAAAAGACAACCGCGGTGCTAAGAGAATCGGACTGCACTTACATTAGGCTACGTAATTATGCGACGGTGTTATTGATGTGGGTCTGCCGTGGTGAAACTACAATGTTCCGAAGATGGACTACTAAAAGTGCATCTTAAGCCGCGTTTCCACCGCAGGAACTATACCCCGGAACTAGGAACCTTTTGAGGAACTCAGTGCGTTTCCACCGCAGGAACTAGGGTCTAAATTTAGTTCTGGGGGCTTTGTTTTACCCCCCAAAACGTTCCTGCTCGGGGGGTAGTACTTTCCGAAAGTACAGGAACCTTTTGGGTGGAGCTTGCAGCGCTGAACATTTCTGATTGGTCGAGTACTCGCAGCTTTTGTGTTGTATTTATTTTCCGCCATTACCCGCCATGTTTGAAAATATGGAGCGGCAAACCAATTTATTTTCATAATAACTTCAAATCAAACTTGTATGTTATGCGGCGCAGTAGCCTACTTTTGGTTATAGCCTGTCAACGTCTTGGAATTATAACGTGTGCTCTTCTGTTCTTTTCTTGCTTTAGTATTCGTTTTATAAAATGCTAAGCATTCGTGCTGGGACAGCATATTACGTAGGCTACCAAAACATTCAAACGGATTCATTCGGTTGCTGAATATTTTCTTCCGGATTTTCTTTGTTAGCCCGTTGTAATTGACTCAAAACGTTTGATACAGTTATGTGAGGTATGCGGTAGTTCTGCATAATTAACATTGGTGATACAGTACAAGCAAACTGGAAATCACCTTCCGCACTTTTTATCTGGGTAAAATAACAGGTTAATTCTAGTAATCTTCCCTTTAGCTTTTTCAGACTGCCGTAATTTTACTCAATTTTACTGCCATTTTTCAATTCCAAGAAAAGACCAGGAAGACTATGGACTCATTTATGGTGCATGGTTCGCATCTGGAGGGCACACTTCGCTGCTCGGCTAGCAGTAACTTCGAAGGAAAGCAAACGGTGGCTGTACCACTACCAATTTACATTTTCACGCAAGTCCGAGTTTTCGTTCTATTCTTGTCATTTTGCGATTAGCCTATATGGAATTGACGACGAGAAAGTAATAAAACAGCAAATTGTTTACAACGTGTGCATGTTTTCTGCTGTTAATGAATGTGTTTGAGAGGATATATGAAAATCAATAAATACAAAAGTAACCATATATAGTCATTGTTGGTAACTCGTTGTATATAAGTGGAATAAACCCCTCCGGGCTGTCCCGGTTATTAGAAAATAATGTAGGCTACTTCGGTGGTAGTATGGGGTTACAGAAGAAATCATATGACAGATGGACCGACGACAACGTCAGTGGGCTAATTTGCCTAATCTTCGCGGTACTTTAGACCCCGGTGGAAACGCAGACAACCATTGGCTGAAGGAACCTTTTAGTTCCTGGTAAAGTAGTTCCTGGGACTGAAAGTTCCAGGTAATTTTGGTGGAAAGGCGGCTTTAGATACTTCGCCCCGTGCGTTCTTACCGTGTTGTTTCATGCAAGCTATATAAACATGGACAACCCAATGAAAAATATTACTTCATTACCAAGGTTGGAATTTAAATAAAAAAGGAATAGGGTAAACGTCCCTATTAAGCCCACGTACCATATAAGCCCATTTGCAACTTCTGAGTCAAATTTAAAAAATCATCATTTTTTGCTGTGTGATGTTTTTTCGAATGAAGCTGCTTGTTACGTAAATGACACTTTTTATTGTAAGTCAATCACATTTGTCGATATTGAGTTATCGAAGCATATGTGTGGCATGTGCCTGCTGATCCCAGAAGTTGCAAAAAAAAACTGATTTTGGTACCCTCAGAAAATAACATTTTTTGTATATTTCTACACCTGTTTTTGGAAAGTACTCACTTGTTATCAAAATTTAAGTGATTAGTGTTTTGAATGAGACATGTGTTGGAATATTACCTGAATTAGAAATATTGTGTCTTTTGAAATCAAAATATGAGTTTTAGCACGCTAGCAAACAGACCACATGCTGCATCAATATAGTAGCTACATAGTATGGTTCATTGCAATGACAAAGCATGATAAGCATGTATAGTTTATATTTTTCTATGCAGTTTATATTATTATACTATTAAATAGACAATGAATGTGTATGTTTATCTTTATTTATTTTTTAATCAACATTTTTACCTGGTGGGCTTAAAGGGGACTCTAGCAAAAAAATCACACTGACTGAGGTGGATGTAAATGAGTATAGCTAATTACTTCTCTACATGATCAATTTATACTTTTCATATTATGTTAGTGCACCATATATAGATTTATTTCATATAGTTGTTTTTTAATGTCATGTGAGTAGAATAAAATATTCTGTCTTTTAACCATAAATTCACTGATGTTCCCTTTAGGCCCACCTGTTCCCATTAAGCCCACTTTACTGTGTTTCAATGGGGATTTTCTCCCTTTTGACCTTTGAACCATTTTCCTCCATAATTTTGATCTCACCTGATGAATCAGCTCCATAATTCAGATAATTAATACCCATATTTAAATATCAGTGATATTGCATAGGTCAATTAATTCTGGATAGGCCTGTGTTCTATCTTAACATTAGCAATATTTTTTTAATCTTTACTGTTCATCCTCTGCAAAGCAGGGCTGTAGGGACCTGGACCATTCTATTCGCGCAATCATGAGGTCATTGAAAATCTACAAAAATAAGATGAAAGCCATGAACGACTTGCTAGCGCAAGACAAAGACAACCACAACGTGGGCTAAAGATTGAAGCAAACAAATAAAATAAAGCTTAGACCACCCTATAACCTGTTATGTTACACTACTAAGATGGAGCATGGAGCAAATGATAGCCTTACTAAAACGATACAATCACCTCAAAGAGCATAGGCCTACGTTTAGTCTAGGAGAAAGTAGAAATTGCAGAAATGTTGACATCTTTCTTGTTTATTTTGTTTAAGTTATAGGCTAATGATACATGAGCTTCAATATGTTATGACTGATGTCTCCTCATAATGAACTGTATGTTTTAATGTTACTCCACAATGAACTGAATGGTTTTAAAATGTGTTTTTACAATGTTTTCAAACTACTATCCTAAATGTGATTAACATTTGAAAAGTTATTGTTTAATTGTAAATCCTGAAATTGACTCATTTACTATCCTTAGAACATTAGTATTGAACTTGAAATTGTTTTTCATTCAGTCAGTCGGTCTTCAGAAATCTTCATAAAAACACCTGCACTTTCAACCAGCTGACTGGACCAGAAATTTTGGCCAATTTCAAATGCCAACAGCACACCATAGGATAGAGATACAGACAAAATGACAACACATATTGAAAGATGAAGTATTGAAGAGTAATTTCCACTATAGTTTTGATTTTGTTCGTAAATAGTTTTTTGGCTATATTCCAAAGAAGACATGTTGTAAGTTTAACTTTTTCTGTGTTGACAACACAGCAAAAAGGCTGGTCATGCCTATTTCAAATGCCATTTACAGGCTATAGGATAGGAGTGGAGACAAAATGAAAATAGCTATTGAGAGCTAAGAGATTACAGATTTGAATAGAACAAGTTTGTATTGTTAAGATTTTTTAAATATATATTTATTTATCAACAAATCATGAAGTGGGCTTATTTGGAACACCCATGGGCTTAAATGGTACATTAGGTACCCATTAAGCCCATGCCAGACTTTTGACATATTTTGACAAATTAAACAATAAAAACATTAGAAATTGGTATAAATGAATTATTGACACTTCAAATGAGAGATTAGACTTCCATTATAACTAAAATGTTCTCACTTAAATTGGGGCAGTATACATGAAAAATGTCTGAAAAGCGGATTTGGTGGGCTTAATAGGGACGTTTACCCTATAGGCTACCAGTCACAAAAGTGAAACGAAATGGTTGTCACATTGAGAATGGTTGCTCACGCTTACCCTCCTATCCACTCATATTTATTGACATGAATCACAATTAATATGACTGTATGAAAATAAATAAATTTAATGGAAGATTGTAGGCCTAACATGTTAGGCCTACAATCTACTACATCATTCTTAAGTTTCAAACATGTTGAATGAAAAACATCTGGCTAAAACGTCTCATATTCCTTTTTCTTGAAAGACAGACTTCTGTGTTATGGTTAATATGCTGATTAGAAGCCTATGCATATAATAGCTTAGGAACCACCACACAACTCAGTCATGTTGATGGTTTGTTTTCGTAAACGGCCGATTGGTGCTTCGCTTTAAATGTTACTGCCGTAAGGAATTGTGGGACGGCATTATCTCCTTTCCTTTCGTAAAGGACGGTCCAGTGTGCCCTATGCTAAAGGAGATAAAGGAAGCATTGAAGCACCTTTCCTCAGCATTTAGAGAATTAGGACAGCTCTTATCATGGCTGCCACTTAGATACTTCCGGGTCAGTTCCTCAGTTAGGAAACTTCCTAAGCAAAAAAAAAGACCATTCGGACGCAGCCCAATATGTCTATGGGCAAGGTAGTCAAGTTGACGCGAACTTACGCATTAAGCGAACGTAAGTGGAAACGTAACACCGGAAGAGAATAGGGGATGAAATTTGCCCTGGCAGCGCCAGGCGGCGTAGCCACATACAGTGTGGCCAAGTATGGTTGAACAGGAGAGCGTGGTAGGCGGCCATCTTGTAAATTGGCAGCGTAATGTTCCTTTTTCTTCCATGTGAAATTTTACATATCTACGTAAAAAAAATTACCAACAAGTCTAGTCTGTACATGCATCACATTGCAATTTTTCAAATATGTCTAAGCGAATCCTGAAATGAGCATACGAAAAAGATGGTTACGGCGGCGAACCAAAAAAATCAATTTTGGCTCATCTCTGGTTTATTCAATTTAGGTTAATCCGGCGGCACTAAAAACCCGTACAAGTTACAACACCGCTCATACATTTTCTCCCCCTTCAACCTTCAGCTGTAATTTTATTCATAAGTATACACTTACCGCTTTGTATTCGTACTGCAAACTTCTTGCCGTTACATCCGCCATCTCTTCAAAATACAGTCGCAACTGTTTCACAAAAAGTATACAGAATATCTTTTTAAGTTAGATGTGTAGGTAACTAAGGTACCAAGCTCAGTAACTTAAATTAAAAAACCATACGTTATTTTGCATACTACACAAATCAGCAAATTAACGAACTACTGAGAAGCTAACGTACACGTACGACTGCTACCAAGATAACACCGACTGCGTTTGCTGTGCGTATGGGTAGTATCCCGTGAGCCTCTTCTTCTTCTTCTTCTCCTCCTCCTTCGTCGTGGTTTAATGGCGGTTGATAACCAGCTTTTAGTGCATTACCGCCACCAACTGGACTGTAGCGTGGAGCAGTAGATTTGGCAGAAAAACAATTATTTATTTTAACTAAACCAGTTTCCTTCGGAATGCTGATGGTGTACCCGAATATTTTGTTGTCAGTATAAGATATACAGTGTTTTCCATTTCTCAATGATAAAAATAATTCTTTACCGTATGCTTTACATTGAAATAATTTGTTCTACTGATTCCGGTTCATTGCAGAGTATGTATTTTCCTGTTGGATGCTTACCTATTTTATATAAGGTATCATTTAGTCCTGTATGACCAACTCTTAAGTGGTTTATAATGCTTTCTTCTTTCCTATTCCAACCCCCCATTCTCCCAGCCCTCATTCTCCAGCAAACGTGTTTTGTTTTTTTTAATTCTATACAAGTGTCTACCCGTTTCCCCATTGTCACAGTGTTCTTGCCAGATTTTGTGCATATGAAATTTTATATAAACCTTGGCCTCAGCTTTACTAAGTACAACTCGTAGGTCTAAGTTTTGGAGTCAGTAGAACCTGCATATTACAAACAGGTGGAAACTAGATTATCCTTTCGATTCCTGTCGTAAACTCAAGTCTACGTTTGGCATTGGGAATAACCAGGGAGGAATTGAGTAAATTGTAACTATAGGGCTATACAGTAGAATGCGCAATCCTATAAATCCCACTTTAGCATCCCCTAAACACCCAATGCTTCTGGGCGACATAGCTCAGGAGGTAAGACCGATTGTCTGGCAGTCGGAGGGTTGCTGGTTCAAACCCCGCCCTGGGCGTGTCGAAGTGTCCTTGAGCAAGACACCTACCTCCTAACTGCTCTGGCGAATGAGAGGCATCAATTGTAAAGCGCTTTGGATAAAAGCGCTATATAAACGCAGTCTATTTACCATTCTTAAGTTGGACTAGCTGTGTTCCCATAATTCTGTTAAAATAGCCTTAGTGGGATGTGAATGTCTGTGCCCCTGCAGATTAATCAAATATGCAAGCATAAATTTGCTTCTTCTGATTCCTAGAGGCATTTCTCCCATTTAAACCTGCATTGCTGATACTTGGGATGTTTTAAATGAACCACTACAAATTGTAACTACTACCTTGGGCTTGTAAAGCATCTAATTTCCTGAGGTTAGTTTCTGCTGCTGGCATTTATACAATGTACTGTACACCCACAGTGTAAAGATGATCTAAAGAGTGTCCAGTATATATTTATCTGCTTTATTTGCTCCCTATTCCTGTCATGATGAGCAGTATATTAATAACTTTCTTTCATTTATTTCTGATTTTTTTTATTTCTGATGTTCATTCCAGGTGAGCTTTTCGTCAAACCAGACTCCAAGGAATCTAACCACTTCTCCTTGGTCTAATGGTTGTCCATACATTTTTAAGCAGATAAGCCTGTGGCATCTCAAAAAAACATATCACTTGTGTTTTTGCTATTGATCGTTTAAATCCCCAGTTGTTTGCCCATTTCTCTACCTCAAATTCTCTACTGCATCTTGCATTTTATCACATAAATTATCACATCTCTTATCCAGAGAGCCCCATCATCAGCATACAGAGATTTTCCCATATCTTGTTTTATGTGAGAGAAGATACCATTAATCATTATATTGAATTTTAGTGGAATATGCATACTACCCTGTGGAGTTCCATTCTCAACTGCATACACATTTTTCCCACAGCGCCGCAGGACTGCCGCCGTGGGCCATGCGCTGCAAATTGTGATCACTCACTCACTCACGGATGACCTTGCACAGGAGGTGCACTGTGGGTCTGGATGGTTTCGTGCTTGTAATAATCTGCACTCACCCTTACTTGTATTTTCCTTCCAGACAAAGAAGTCCAAACCCTATTAACATTTTGCCATCGATACTTAATGATTTTAGTTTAGTTTTTTTTATCATATGCTTTTTCCACATAGAGGAAGACTTCTACCACCTTCTCTGTTGGTCTGAGCTTTCCTAAAAAATCTGACTCTAAGAAGAAACGGAGTCCACAGAGTTTTGTCCCTTATGGAATCCACTCTGATATGGGGGAAATAAATATCTACTTTCAAGGAAGTATCTCAATCTTTCGATTATCATTCATTCCATAATTTTACCTAAGTGGGATGTTAAAGCAATATGTCAATAACTGGCAGGGTCTGATGAGTCTTTACTGGTGTTAGGATATTTTGCCCTTATTCGTGGAGTAAAATGTAGGATGATGAAGAACACGCTGACAAAGTTTCCTCAGAGGATTTGTTGTTTAATTCAATGCGCAAGGGAGAGACAGACCCAGCACATTCGGGCGCTGCGCTGAGAGAATCTCTGCCGATCACGCTGTGTGGTGTCTGGATATACAGTTTGCAGTTATACATATCAAAAGGTTGAGTTAAGTGGCGGGCCGGAGACAAATGGTCTTGTCCCTTCCTGGGGACCCTCGCAGCCATTTAGCATAGGAATGTGACATCCTTGCCGCAGACACTAGAGGTGTTATACTGAGACACACTACCGAGGGGCTAGACACAGAGGCATGCAAACTACAGACACAGTAATGGCAGAAACGGAAACACAATACACTACATATAAAATATATATGTATACTAAATAAAACTGGGAACCTATCACTGGGTTTTAAGATCAGCACAATTACTGCCTATTTCTTTATTGATGGAAGTTGGCCAGTATGCCAGACTGTATTGAACAGCTTCAAAACTACTGCAAGCCCTTTGTCATTCATGTGCTCTATCATACTATAGCAAACCCCATTGTTCCCAGGTGAAGTCATACGAGCATTACTGATGGCTCTCTGCTTATTATTATTCTTCATTTTTTTGTTCTTCTTTTTCTCCTTCTTAGTTTTATGGCAGTTGGCAAATAACTTTTTGGTGGATTACCGCCACTTGCTGAACTGGAGTGTGGGTCGACCAGGGACAAATCTAATATGTCCATTTTGCATGTGTATCTGATGTTTTTACTGGCTAATGTACCTAAATGTTCAATGGGGAGATATATTCTTTGTGGGCCTGGAGCATTTGTGACGATGTAATAGGCAAGAAAAAGTGATGGAAGTTGGCCGGTATGCCAGACTGTATTAAACAGGTTCAAAACTACTGCAAGCGCTTTATCATTCATGTGCTCTATCACACTATAGCAAATCCCATCTTTCACAGGTGAAGTCTGTGGTGGAAATTCTATCTGCATCCACCGGCGGTGAGAAGAGTCAAGAGACTTACGCACAATATTCAGTTCAAGCTTTAATGTTTGCAAACAAAAGCATACATGAGAACACTCTTACCCAGGGTCCCAAGTTGCAGCTCAGGGAATTTCTCTTTTATGGGGGTTTGGGTCTTGTAAAACTGATAATTCATGCTAGGTGATCTGAAGCTGATAAAGGCTATCTAAGACTGTGAGGTGGTGGCACCTCTCACTCTGATTTCTGCGGGTTAATTAACCCTGACGAGGGGCAGGTGTGTGAGTGCTATGGTGAGGTGATGGCACCTCACAGGCATTTGCTCTGAGCTAATTGTCCCTGATGAGGGTCAGGTGTGGGAGGCCTATATCTAGCCCCTGATTTCTGGGGTTCAGCGCAGACTCATTGTTTGTCATGCTCTTGGTGTGTAGGGGTGTAAGAATCGGCAGAAGTTACCGTATTGATCCTATCTGCCAGATTTGATCACCATTTAGTTTCTTCTCGAGCTGATTATCTCTTCGTGCTGTGGAGGACATTTTGCCCTCGTCTCTTTAGTTTTCCTTTTGTTTTCTACCCGCCAGGCTGCGAGTGTCCTTTTTCTTTTGTAAGTGACTCCACTCTGTTTTTCTAGTGGGGGTTTTCTTTCTGGGTAGCTACGCTGCGGCGGTGTTTCATTTCTTTTCTGAGCCCGCTGACAGTTTCAGTGAGTGGAGGGAGCGATTACTCAGCTCTTTATTTGGTATTTCCCCTTCCCTTTCTATCGCTCAGCGATTTTGTGGTTACCCCTCAGGGTTAACTTTTAGATCCCCTCGGTCCACAATTGCGTCCCACCCTCCTCAACCGTGACAGAATGAGTCTGCCAAGACCGGACCCAGCGGACCCTTCTGCGCTTGATTACCAACTAGCGGCACATGGACAGGCGATCGCCGCACAGGGAGTCATGTTAGGCTCCCATGAGCAGATCCTTCATACCATCACTGAACAACAGAATTCTCATGCCAACATGTTAAAAGAAATACTGGCCCATTTACAGAAGCCAGCTCCACCCGTTGCAGTCCAAGCACCAAACATTGCGGTCCAACAAGCACCTCCAGCCCCGCCCCATGGGCAAATCACACACCGTGAACCCAAAATGCCGACACCTGGTCGGTATGACGGGCATCCAGGAAAATGTAAAGGGTTTATCACCCAATGCAGCTTAGTGTTTGAATTACAACCCTCCATGTTTTGCACAGAACGAGCCCGGGTAGCATACATAATATCACTTGTCTCAGATAGGGCTCTTTCATGGGCTACAGCTGTGTGGGAGAAGCAAACTCCTATCTGTTCGGATTCCACCCTTTTTGTGGCTGAAATGAGTAGAGTTTTTGACCACGACATAAGCGGCCAGGAGGCAGCTAAACGACTTATTGGGTTACAACAGGGCTCAACCAGCGTAGCTTCTCCATTCAATTCCGCACTTTAGCTGCTGAATCAGGTTGGAACAGGGAAGCCCTGACGGCAATCTTTATGCATGCCTTGTCAGAAAAAATTAAAGATGAATTAGCCACCCGCGACATTCCTGACACACTCGATGAATTGATTTCATTAGCCATTCGGATTGATAATAGGATCCGTGAACGCAACAGAGAGAGAGAGAGCGCTCACTCCCACTCCATTTCGGGGCGGGGGTTTACCATCCCTCAGAGAACACATGCAACCCATGCAATTAGGGCGCACGTGGCTCTCTCAGGTAGAGAGAGAAAAACGAATGAGCAGTGGGTCCTGTTTGTTTTGTGGGAAAGCGGGTCATTACATTCGTAGGTGTCCTGAAATACAAAAGAAAGGAATTCAGGGAGAAAAGTAGACTCGTCAGAGCAGGGGGAAGCTCTGACGAGTCTGAATAATCCCCCCACGGCAGCCAATAACCGCACCTTTCTACCAGTGGAATTATCATGGAGTAATATCAAATACAACCTCCCCGCGTTTTTAGATTCAGGGGCGGCTGGCTGTTTTATTGATGCGACCCTGGCCCGAAACCTTAACATGCCTATATCTCCCCTCCCATATCCACTTGACATCACGGCATTGGATGGTCGACCGTTGGGTTCAGGGAGGGTTGACAAAATCACTGGCCACATTAAAACTCGCATCGACACCCACTTTGAGAAGATGCAGTTCTTCATTATTGATTCACCTGAGTTACCACTCATCCTGGGACACCCATGGCTCTCTAAGCACAATCCTCATATTAATTGGAGTTCGGGGTCGGTGTTGAGTTGGGGTCCCAAGTGTGCATCTCGTTGTGTTGAACCAGACTCGGTTCAACTCAGTCCTTTGTCCCTCAAGTTCCCTGCTGCTATGAGCTCTTCCTCTCTCGAGTTCCCCAGTCCTATTTTGGATGCCCCTCTTGTCTCTCCTGCTCCTGGAGGCTCCTTCCCTTCTGAACCCCGCAGGCTCTCGACTCCTGTGTCTTTCGAGTCCCCTGCCCCTTCTGGTACTATCTCTCTCGAGTCTACGGGTTTTCCCGCTCTCATCGGGGTCCCTGTGGAGTATACTGAACTTAGTGAAGTATTTAGTAAACAGAAGGCCTCCGTCCTACCTACGCCCTACGATTGTGCCATCGATCTTCTCCCGGGCACTACACCCCCTAGGGGCCGTTTGTTTTCTTTGTCGAGACCTGAAACAGCCGCTATGAAGAGTTATATTGATGAGGCTCTAGCTGCTGGTTTCATTCGGCCCTCTACGTCCCCAGCGGGGGCTGGATTTTTCTTTGTGGGGAAGAAGGACGGGGGACTTAGACCTTGCATCGACTATAGGGGACTTAATAAAATCATGGTAAAAAACTGCTACCCCCTCCCCCTCATGGCCACGGCGTTTGAGCGCCTGCAGGGGGCGTCCATCTTTACCAAGTTGGATCTCAGAAACGCCTACAACTTGGTACGTATACGTGAGGGGGATGAGTGGAAGACGGCATTCAACACCCCTAGGGGGCACTACGAATATCTTGTCATGCCTTTCGGTCTTTCGAACTCTCCTTCGGTCTTTCAGGCGCTAGTAAATGACACGCTCAGGGACATGCTGGAATTATTTGTTTACGTGTACCTGGATGACATCCTGATTTTTTCAAAAACCTATCAGGAGCATGTGTCCCACGTCAAACTAGTACTGCACAGGTTGTTAGAACACAAACTCTATGTCAAGGCAGAGAAATGCGTGTTCTATGCCTCCACGGTCAGCTTTTTGGGGTACATCGTGTCACAGGGCAGTGTGCAGATGGACCCCAGCAAGGTCAAGGCAGTACTGGAGTGGCCTCGGCCTGACTCCATCAAACAGGTGCAGCGGTTTCTGGGATTCGCTAATTTTTACCGGCGCTTCATTAAGGGGTTCAGGTCTGTCACTGCCCCACTCTCAGCCTTGACTAAGGGTACCTCCCCCCGGTTCAGTTGGTCCCCGCAGGCTGAAAAGGCCTTCATGGAGCTGAAACGGAGGTTCACCACCGCGCCCATCCTCATTCACCTGGACCCCTCTCTGCCCTTCATCATCGAGGTCGATGTTTCTGACGTAGGGGTTGGGGCGGTGTTATCCCAACGGTGTCCCCAGGACCAGAAACTTCACCCCTGCGCGTTCTTCTCACGGCGTCTCCTGCCCGCCGAGAGGAATTATGACGTTGGTAACAAGGAGCTCCCGCCGGTGAAGTTGGCCTTGGAAGAGTGGCGTCACTGGCTGGAGGGTGCTGAGCATCCGTTTGTGGTCTGGACGGACCACAAAAATCTGACTTACATCCAGGAGGCCAAACGCCTGAACCCTCGCCAAGCTCGGTGGGCCCTCTTTTTCAATAGGTTCAACTTCAACCTATCCTACCGTCCAGGTTCGAAGAATCTGAAGCCAGACACACTTTCCCGTCGGTTTGACCGTTCGGACAGGGACAGATCTCCTGAGCCCATTATACCAGTCACCCGCATCCTCGCCCCACTTACCTGGGGGGTCGAGGCTGTGGTTCGGGAGGCCCAGCAGCAGGAGCCTGACCCGGGAGGGGGGCCTCCGGGCCGTTGGTTCGTCCCTAATAGAGTGCGCTCGCAGGTTCTTCAGTGGGGTCACTCGTCCCACCTTACAAACCAACCGGGGATCCACGCACTCTGGACTTTCTTAAGAGGAGGTTCTGGTGGCCCCGGATGGAGGGGGACGTGTGGGAGTTTGTGGCCGCTTGCACAGTTTGTGCCCGGAACAAGACATCGCAATGTCCCCCTGCTGGTCTCCTCCGGCCTCTGCCTATCCCTCATCGCCCCTGGTCACACGTAGCTCTGGACTTTATCACCAGGTTACCCCCGTCAGATGGTTCCACCGCCATCATGGTTATAGTGGATTGATTCTCAAAAGCGGCTCACTTCGTTCCCCTCCCCAAACTTCCCTCGGCCCGGGAGAGCGCCCAGCTTGTTGTCCAGCGTGTCTTTCGCCTCCACGGTCTACCCCAAGACATCGTGTCTGACTGTGGTCCACAGTTCTCTTCTCGCTTCTGGAAGGCATTCTGCTCTCTAGTGGACTCTTCAACGATCAGACTGAGCACACCAATCAGATGCTGGAGAGAACGCTTCGGTGTCTGGTCTCCTCAAACCCGACCACCTGGAGCAGTCAACTTATCCGGGCAGAGTACGCGTACAACACCCTGCTGAACGCTTCCACCGGTCTCTCTCCTTTTGAGTGCCAGTACGGATATCAGCCGCCATTGTTCCCAGAACAGGAGAAAGATACGGAGGTGCCCTCGGCTGCACGTTTCATCCAGCGGTGTCGCGCCGCCTGGAGGCGGGTTCGGTGCTTTGTTGACAAAGTGTGATCCGTTGTCGGAGGAAATTTTCCTTGGGATTCCCCATCTGGGTAGTATTTCTGAGATCAGGGCCTTTGCTACTGCCAATGCGTCTGCTTTTGCTGTGGGGAAAACTTCAATCCATTTAGAGAATATGTCAACAATTACAAGACAATATTTCTTTCCTTCGTTTGGTGTTAGTTCAATGAAATCCATCATTAAATGTTCAAATGGTCCAGTAGGAGTAGGATGACTGGACCTAATGACTGGTTGGCCCCTATCGACATTGTGAGTTGCACAAATGACACATTTTTCACAAAAAGTTTTGGAGTGATTTGAGAACCCCTGTGTTGCCCAGTGCTGTTGTATTGTTGCAACCATCCCCCGTTTTGACGCATGATCCTTTCCATGTATCAACTTTGCAAAATAGGGAAAAAATGCCTTTGGTAGGCAGGGCTTACCACAAGGCCCATACCAAATGTCAGACATCTTTGTCCCTGTTTTCCCCCATGCACGCTTTTCAGCAGGTGTCACTTGGCTTGACATTCTATAAGGCAGGTGAAAGGTGTATGTGGCAGTTCAGCTTCCTCTTCTAGCAATGTCATTTTCAAAACTGGGGCAGTGAGACTGCCCGCAGCGGTTTTAGCAGCCGTGTCTGCATGGTTGTTACCTTGAGTGACAGGATAATCCCCAGATGTGTGAGCGACACACTTGCATACAGCAATTTGTTTTGGCAGCAGAATGGCTTCTAATAAGTTGTTGACTAGTGGTGCATGTGTAATAGATTTCCTGGTTTATCTAAGAAAGCTTTTTTCCACAGGGCTCCAAAATCATGCACCACTCCAAAAGCACATCTGCTGTGCGTATAAATGGTAACTGTGTGATCTTTTTCTAAGATGCATGAACGGGTGAGTGCAAACAGCCCAGCTGCCTGGGCTGAGAGATGGCCTGGCAGACGGGCTGATTCTAAGTATGTGTGCTGTGTTACTACTGCATAGCCAAACTGTGGGGCCCCTGTATCAGGGTCCCTCTTAGCTGATCCACCCAAGAATAAGATCAGGTCCGGGTTGGTGAGAGGTTGTGCCTGTAGATTGGGTCTTGGTTTCCGAATTCGTTCAACAGCCACCACACAGTCATGGGTTTCACTGTCCTCCTCGGCAGGAAAAAGAGTAGCAAGGTTAATGCCAGAACAACGCTTCACATGGGTAGAGATAACGACAAATGTTGGTAGTGGAGCATGCGCGCAGTAGACAAGTGCGATGTCTTCTGTTCAAGCAAAATCTCAGCTACAGTGTGAGTAACCCAAACAGTGAGCAGCCTATAAGCCACAAGGGCTGAGCTAGCTATTACAGCTGCTGAGGCTGCTGCTACCACCCTCAGACAGGGAGGCAGCTGCTGAGAATAATAAGCGACAGGCCTTTGTTTTCCCCCATGTTCTTGCAAAAGGACTGCAGTCATATGCCCATTCTTTTAATCTACTGCAAGTGAGAATGGCTTTGACATGTCAGGAAGTCCTAATGTTGGTGTGCTGGCCAGCTGTTGTTTAATTGATTCAAAACTGTTAAGCGCTTCTCGGTCCATTGGACCGTATCATTGGCTGCAACCCATGACCGTGCTAGGTTTTGCAATGGTTGTGTAAGTTCAGCAGTGTTGGGGAAGCTACTTTGAAAGCATAGCTTTGCAAGCTACCAATTACTTCACACTGGAAGAAGTTGAACTACAACAAAGCTACCCTATGGAGAAATCTAGTTTGGTTAACTAAAGCTACTTAGAAAAAGTAGTTCAAACTACTTTGTAAAAAAATGATCAAATTGACAATGTACATGAGATACAAAATTATAACAAAATATAATACAAAAAAGTCACATGCCAGCAAAAAATGCAAACCTGACATTAGCTGGTTATCGACATGTTAGTTTTTGATAGAACATAATTGTTGTCAGACAAAATAATGCTCCAGACTTTAATTAGACTAACGTTAACGTTCACTGAATTAAATCACTTGCATGTACATAATATTACAATGTGGCTAACGTATCTAAACTTTGCTAAATTGGCTAGCACAGTCAATGTTAATACACTCACCTTAATATGTGTTCTTAGATTTGTGTTTGACGTCTTCGCAGTAGAGAGTGTATTTACTTGCGGCTTGCATAGCTCACAAGTAAAAACGTAGGTTTTGTCGGTGGAGCTAGTCAGTGTCATGTATTTGCTTAAGTATGGCCATTGTGATTCTTCCTCTAGCTCAGATTTCTGAGGTTTATCCATGATGACGCTGTCGCTGTGTGAGCACTGAGCAATGCCCGCCCTTTTGCACATGCACTACACAAAGGTCAAGTGTGTGGTGGTGGCTGCCTGACAAATGCATTGCCTGGGCATGCCTTCACAGCGGTCAGGATGAAAGAAAAAGAAGGCAGGGCTGGTCAAAGGGGGTTCAATTAAAGTAGAGAAGCAATGGTAAAATAATTTTAAAAAATCATTCCTTTCCTTTTATGGCCCAAAATCTTTTGTAGTTTCAGTAGTTAACTACACAAAAAATGGCAAAAAAAGAGTAATTTAACTACTTGAATCACTATGCAAATATGAATGTAGTTGAACTATCAGCAAGCTACTGCAAAATGTAATTAAACTAGTAGTTTAACTACATGTAGTTCACTACTCACCAACACTGAAGTCCGGCATAGTTCGGTATCCACTGTCTGCAGTAGGCCGTTATGCCTAAAAAGGACATTACCTGTTTCTTAGTGATAGGTTTCAGAATCTTTAAAATTGCCTCAATGCGTTCTGTTACTAATGTTCGACCCTGGTATGAGACAGTGTGACCCAAATATTTAACTTCTGGTTGGACTACCTATAGCTTATGTAAACTGCATTTGTGTCCTTTTTCAGCTAAATATTTCAGGAGGGCAATGGAATCTGTGAGGCATGTTTCAGCATCGGGGGAACACACCATCAGGTCATCTACATACTGCACCAAGACACTTTCGCCAGGGAATTCAAATTTCTTTGAGAGCGGCAGAAAACACAACAGGGGATTCTGCGTAGCCCTGGGGCATGTGAGACCACGTGTATCTCTTTCCTTCATCTGTGAAGGCAAACCAGTGCTGGGATTCTTTTTCAGCTGGTATACTAAAGAATGCATTCGCTAGGTCGACCATGGTAAAGTAAGTTGAATTTCCTGGGACCTGAGTGAGAATAGTAACAGGGTTTGGTACTACTGGTACTCAGAGAGTAATAAGATGTACCTAATGTCAAAAATAATGATTGATCGATACCATGCCCCTTGCCCCGCCCCCTTAATATTGCACCCTCTGATATGGTCCGGTTTTCTGTGATGTACATAGTGTCAAGATTTGATTGATCAGTTTTACCTTTTGACCTCTGATATGGTTTGGTTGGTGAGGGATAAGGGTATGGGGAAAGGGTGGGGGTTGTGCCTGCCAGATGGTGAGGATAAAATATATTTAAAAAAAAAATAATAATAATTTTTTAATAAATTAAATAAATAAATAAAAATAAAATAAAAAAATTTAAATGTTCAGAATGCTTGGTGTAACTACACTCCTTGTGGGGGCAAAGTGCTTGTGCAGCTTGAAACTTAAAAAAAAAAAAAGAAAATGTTTTATCCTTTACCAGTAAAACAGGCAATATGTGAGAATATGTAAGTAACTAAGTTTTAAAGCAGTGCTTTGGATGTTAGTTTAAAGAAAACAAGCCCAGGCATGTATGCATATTCTTAACAAGCCGAATCGAGGAGTGTTAAAGCGGTATAAGAGAGGTTTTTAAGAAAGCTAAAGTAGAAAAAAGCACACGCGTTAGTTACTTAGCTGATTTCCTGTGACAAAACAGAAGCGGAGGGTCTCTAGGTAGATGTTCACAGCTGAGTAGCGAGGATCAAAATGGCCACAGCGAGCCAGTAAGCATGGACAGAGTTAGGCAGAAGCCACTGTAGCTTTAGAGCAACGCCCCCCCCACACAAAGTTTCGAAGATCCCCATCAATCAATAGTCGGCAACGTTTTGTACGCCGGGAGATGCATGCAGAAGGCACAGGTGCGCCCGTGACACATAGTGGGGATGTGGCGGCACAGGTGGGGTGCCCTGTGAAGCGCGGGGGGAGTACACAGACACGTGCGCACACATAGGCCTGCGCCGCTCTGATTTAGTATCTTGGGTATGCAAACAGGATCACGCCCACTTTTCAGAATGTGTATAAAGTCTATTGGTTTGGAAGCCATAGCAGAGGTGTAGAAGATCTCACAGCAACGGCCTTTGCACAACACGGTTGTCAGAATCGGACATCAGCTCTGTGTAACCTACGAACATGTCTGCCGCTGAAATTTCAACACCTACCTCTGGAGAAGAAGTGAAGTCCGATCTGCAGACAGTGTTGCGGCGACCAAAGAAGCCTTTTGCAGTGTTGGCAAGAGTCCATGCCGGGGGTCTACACCGCGAGTGGGGGACGATGCCGGAGGGTGTCTGCTGCGGTTATCATATTGACATGGATGGAGATGCTCCAAAAATTTGTTTTTTCAACCTGCATGTTGATGAGGAGTACAGCCCTATTAACACTTGCGGAGCCGTGTGCGAGGCTTGTGACTGGGGTGATTTTAGAAGATGCTATGTGGATGTAGCCAGCGGTTTAAAAGACAAAAGTACATTTTTAAGCCGGACCAGCGATGCTATGCGTCAACGACAGATCACAGTGGTGGCGATGCCGCAACTGTGGATGGGAAAAAAGGACTGATCATTTGGGAAAGCTTTTTTCAAAACGGGGCTGCTTTAACTGACTCAACAACTGATGGTAACAGCGCATTCTTTTTGTTCGAAGAACTGTATTTATTGAACGCGCTTGCTCAAGCCGATAAAATTTTTGAAGATCACCCGCTTTTGAGCTCATTTGACTCTGTGAAAATTAACCTGTGTCGGCGGTTTGAGGAAATTAAGATTTAACACTCGTAAAAACTGTTTTGAAATGTCTACGCATATTTAGGCCATGTATATTATGAAGTTGTAGACTGTATAGAATGTCATGACTGTGTCTTTTATCGTTATATATCATATATGGTCAAGCACACACACACACAGACCCGCCCCACCTACCATGCGTCTAAAGGTGTGGCCAGGGCGGGTCTGTGTGTGTGTGTGCTTGACCATATATGGTTAAATATTTTAAGTAACTATATAAGATGACACTGTTGTAAGTTTTTTTTTAAACAGCTTTTTATTTAAAACATAACATTTATTGAAAAATAATCATTTGCAAAAGGCACATTTATTTTGAAAATGTACGGACAACAAAATAATTTTTAAAAAGAAAAGGTTTTATTTTTAAAAGCTCATATTAATCACCAAAAAACGATAAAAGACACAGTCATGACATTCTATACAGTGTCATTACGCAGAACTACCGCATACCTCACATAACTGTATCAAACGTTTTGAGTCAATTACAACGGGCTAACAAAGAAAATCCGGAAGAAAATATTCAGCAACCAAATTAATCCCAGCACGAATGCTTTTTATTAAAAAAAATTATAAAACGAATACTAAAGCAAGAAAAGAACAGAAGAGCACACGCTATAATTCCAAGACGTTGGCAGGCTATAGACGGTTTCATCAGTGGCACGCGCGTTGCCAAGGTTATGCGCTTGGCCCTAAGTTAACTTCGGGTCTGTGTTTGTTTATTATTGGGTTTGTGTTTACTGGCTAATATGGCACCGATTACAAATGGAGTGAAAGTTAAACTGATGAACAGACTGATGTTGGGCTCAGGTTGTTGTGCTGTGGGGTGCAACCTGACCTCAGGAACAAACTATATTTCGAAAATTAGTAAAAATACATAATTTAACTTTGTAACCTCACTAGGAAATTGTGAAACGAATTGATGAATCCCTGCGATTATCATAGCTGGTGCTTGCCCGTTGTTACTTCGTATTTTTGAGAAATAACTGGACATCGTTACCTATTAAAATGTAAGTCCTGTAAAAATACACATAATAAACTGTATTTTAAAAAATCAACTTCATACATACACATTTAGTAATACTAATACAGCCTTATTTACTATATCAACTTAAGACAATGAATTATGTCATCGCGACCCATTAAAGTCAATGGCGCAGACTTTGCTTCATAATTTCAAACTGCTTTCCTAACGGCTATTTTGCGTCCTGCGACTTAGGTTACAACAGTGAATATGTACGGATTCCTAGACGTGCTGATGAGAGACCACCCTTTCTCATATTAACCTCCAATATGCAAGACAGGATACTAGCAAATTTATGTCAAGTTCCATTCATTTATATGGGGTGGTCGATACACGTCCCCTTAGCAACCAAATGCTAGCGCTGGACCACGTCTGACTTATTTGCTGGCACACAAAAAAACGTGAAAGTACTGAAAAAATAACCACAGGAGGATAACAAGGACATTTTTCCTACATAACTAGGTACAGGTTGTTACCGATATTTCGCCTATTTCATATATAGTTGCGAATCAGTTTACGCTTTCCTGTCTGTCGAACGAAGGTGGTCGAATAGGTGCTCTCACTCTAGCACTTTGTTTCAGGTAACAAACTCATAATAAGCGATAACTAAGCTGACCAGTAACACATTACATTACATTACAGGCATTTAGCAGATGCTCTTATCCAGAGCGACTTGCACAACTTTTTTTTTTTTACATAGCATTTTACATTGTATCCATTTATACAGCTGGATATATACTGAAGCAATGCAGGTTAAGTACCTTGCTCAAGGGTACAACGGCAGTGTCCTTACCCGGGAATCGAACCTACGACCTTTCGGTTACAAGCCCAGTTCCTTACCCACTGTGCTACACTCCGTAACACGCCTGAAATAGTTATGAATTAGCTAACTAAATTGATTGTAGCTTAATTAATTCATTCTAGTTAGCTAGCCAACTAGCTAGCTAGCTAAACGTAGCTAACATTTTATAAATTATGCACAGTAACGTTAGCTCAATGCTAGTAGTTCATACGCTTTAGCTACGTTTTTTACTAACGTTATGATACCTGTTTCCAATGACTTGACAGCGTTACATTGCCTGATCATTTTTGTTGTGGTAACCTAGCAAGATGACCCAAACTATAAGAGCCACGATGTTTTCCCATCAATACATGCTATACAAATAAATAACCTACAGTAATTGCATTGGCTACACATGCTGCCCACTAGCCCCAGTTTGTGCTTCTAATCATCGTTTTTAAGCAATATCATAGAAAGAGTGCACTTTTTATACAGGAATGAATGTGCATGTAACCCAGAACAGTTATGGATTATGTAAGGAATGTATGATGCTCAGCAAGGTGCAATACTGTGAACAGTTATCTGTCACTTGATTTTCTGGTAATGTAACATTATCGCATTTCAGTTTGGCCAAGTAACGGTTCTTTTCTTCGACTGGTAACCCCAAATAATACGGGCTAGACATAGTTTTAACTAGCTAGCTAACGTAATTTACTTGTTATTTACTTTGCTTGTTATCAGAAATAGTCTAGAGGGACTCTGTTGTTATTGATTGTTTGCGGAAGTCTGCCGGAAGTCAAGTTAGGGCCAGAACAACGCACATGCGCAGTAACGTTTGTTTATGTTGTTACCGTTGAAACCGTCTATAACCAAAACTAGGCTACTGCGCCGCATAACATACAAGTTTGATTTGAAGTTATTATGAAAATAAACTGGTTTGCGGCTGCATATTTTTAAACATGGCGGCTGAAAAAAAAACACAAAAAAATGCTGCGAGTACTCGACCAATCAGAAATGTTCAGCGCTGCAAGTTCCGGGGTAAAGTTCCTAGTTCCGGGGTAAAGTTCCTGCGGTGGAAATTGATAAATTAATTTAGATTTTTCAGTCTCATGATGGCCTGCACAAAGGCACTGACACTTAAGCCGCGTTTCCACCGCAGGAACTTTACCCCGGAACTAGGAACCTTTTGAGGAACTCAGTGCGTTTCCACCGCAGGAACTAGGGTCTAAATTTAGTTCCGGGGGCTTTATTTTACCCCCCAAAAAGTTCCTGCTCGGGGGGTAGTACTTTCCGAAAGTACAGGAACCTTTTGGGTGGAGCTTGCAGCGCTGAACATTTCTGATTGGTCGAGTACTCGCAGCATTTTTTTGTGTTTATTTTCAACCACGTTTAAAAATTTGCAGCCGCAAACCGATTTATTTTCATAATAACTTCAAATCAAACTTGTATGTTATGCGGCGCAGTAGCCTAGTTTTGGTTATAGCCTGCCAACGTCTTGGAATTATAACGTGTGCTCTTCTGTTCTTTTCTTGCTTTAGTATTCGTTTTATAATTTTTTTTTATAAAAAGCATTCGTGCTGGGACAGCATTCAAACGGATTAATCCGGTTGCTGAATATTTTCTTCCGGATTTTCTTTGTTAGCCCGTTGTAATTGACTCAAAACGTTTGATACAGTTATGTGAGGTATGCGGTAGTTCTGCGTAATTCACATTGGTGATACAGTAAAAGCAAACTGGAAATTACCTTCTGCACTTTTTGTCAGGGTACAATAACAGGTTAATTCTAGTAATCGTCCCTTTATCTTTTTCAGACTGCCGTAATTTTACTCTGCCATTCTTCAATTCCACAAAAAGACCAGGAAGACTATGGACTAATTTATGGTGCATGGTTCACATCTGGAGGGCACACTTCGCTGCTCGGCTAGCAGTAACTTCGAAGGAAAGCAAACGGTGGCTGTACCACTAATAATTTAAATTTTCACGCAAGTCCGAGTTTTCGTTCTATTCTTGTCATTTTGCGATTTTGCGATATGGAATTGACGATGAGAAAGTAATCAAACAGCAAATTGTTTACAACGTGTGCATGTTTTCTGTTGTTGTTGCCAGTTATACATATAAATGTGAATGCATTCGGTCGCTTCGGATATCAAGACATGAAAGCGAATGTTCGCATAAAAACATAATGAATGTGTTTGAGAGGATATATAAAACAGTTACAATCTGACTATTGGCCTGTTATATCCTATTTGTTGCATAACAACGGTCCAAGTTCAACTACCAACGACAGTTTTGCTTGACAACGGTAAAATAAGCCCACGGCTGCAGAAGAATATTTCAATTCCAGGTGATTAAATCGATTAAAAAAAAATAAATACAAAAGTAACCATATATAATCATTGTTGGTAACCCGTTGTATATAAGTGGAATAAACCCCTCTGGGCTGTCCCGGTTATTAGAAAATAATGTAGGCTACTTCGGTGGTAGTATGGGGTTACAGAAGAAATCATAGGACAGATGGACCGACGACAACGTCGTTTTTTCATACGTCAGTGGGCTAATTTGCCTAATCTTCGCGGGACTTTAGCTCGCGGTGGAAACGCAGACAACCATGGGCTGAAGGAACCTTTTAGTTCCAATTACTTTCTCTTGAATTTATTTGGTTTTGAATGTTTCTTAGAAATAATTCCCAGGAGTTTAATAAAAATTGGCCCCTGGACATATCTGTCATGTCTTGTGATTTATGCAACATCCCCAACCACTAAAAATTGGGAGGAAATGTACTTCCTTTACATGTTTAAATAGATCAACCATTGCACAAAGAGCTTCTTATCTCTATTCACGCAAATTCCAAATCTGGCCAATCATCACCCATTTATTCATTTAGTGTTCAATTTTAGGCTTTATAACTCCAGATGTGAGCATCACATAGACTTGGCAAATGGCTTAAATGAAGCAAGACCATTACCATTCATAATACTAGATTAGATTACATTTACAATACTACATTAGATTCATTTATATTCATAATTTAGATCAAAATAAAATGCCACGAATATAATTATCTACGCAAAAATGTTGTTCTCCTTTAGTTTGAAATTAAATACCGAGAACAATATATGTGAAGCAGGTAAAATACATTGCCAGGATGATACACTCCTTGACCACAAGTGATATGCAGAAATACTGAATATCTATAAAACAAAATTTAAACAGTTTATCCCAGTGTCCTTTATTGCAGGGGCATAGGAGTGAGTTTGACACAGCCGTTGTACCCTTGAGCAAGGTACTTAACCTGCATTGCTTCAGTATATATCCAGCTGTATAATTGGATGCAATGCAATGGGTAAGGGACTGGTCTTGTAATCTAAAGGTCATAGCATTGATTCCTTGAGCAAGGTACCTGCATTGATTCAGTACTGTATATATCCAGCTGTATATCTGGATGCAATGCAAATGCTATGTGTATAAAAATTATTTTAAAATGTTGTGTAAGTTGCTCTGGATAAGAGTATCTGCTAAATGCCTGTAATGGAATGTAATGGGGGGGGGGGGGGCACACTGGCTCCCCAGCCTCTACCGCCACCCGCCCCCACAATAAATATTATAGTTCATGGAAAAGTACATTGGTTCCACCAGAGCCAGCCATGAATATTAAAGATGCAGACGCATCCTAGCCTCATCAATTCCCACCTGCAAGAGCTGGCTTTGTTGTTTCTTTATTGTTCTGTATGTGAGATATCTTCTTGTCAGTAATAGGTTCAAGAGGGCACAGTACATACCCTCAAGAGGGCATAAGAATGGTAAATGGGCTGCATTTATATAGTGCTTTTATCCAAAACGCTTTACAATTGATGCCTCTCATTCACCCATTCACACACACACACCAACAATGAAAGGCTGCCATGCAAGGTACCAATCAGCTCGTTGGGAGCAATTAGGTGTCTTTGCTCAGGGACACTTCGACATGCCCAGGGCGGGGGATCAAACCGGCAACCCTCCAACTGCCAGACAGCTGCTCTTACCTCCTGAGCTATGTCACCAGGAATGTTATTGTTGTTGCTACTGTGGTGTATTTGTGTTTAAAAACAAATTGCCAGTTTGGTGTCATGGTCCTGTGTTCCTGTCTGTGTTTCCTTGTTGGGCCGCCAGATGGCGGCACTTCTGTTTTGTGTCCTGCTCCCCCCTGGTTAATTGTATGATTGTTTTCAATTGTCTAATTATTGTTTGCTGGTTGTCTCGTTTTCCCTTCCCTCTCTGTGGCCTGATTGTTCATGGTGCCCTCCTGTGTCTCGTCAGTGTCTGTTCTATTTCAGTTTCCCTCTTCCTTGACTCAGGTGCTGGATCCTTGTTGTTGGTTGTGTTTGTTGCGTATGCTCCTGATCTGGTTCCTGCTCCATGTGTTCCTGCCATGTTCTGTTTTCCACGTGTTTATGGACTTTTGGTTTACCTGTGTTACCCGTGTTCTGAAGTTCCCTTGTTTTGAAGAGTTGCCCTGCGAGGCCTTTTGTTCCCTTCTGTTCCCTTTTTGTTGAGTAAACTCTTGTTCTGACCTTTTTGGAGTTTTGAGTTTTTTCCCTCCACCTCTGCGTTTGGGTCCTAACCCCCCACGCACGCATCCTGACATTTGGGGTCTTTACGAGTTGAAGGGGGCCAGTGGGTTGGTTACTCTCTTTTTATTGGTTAAAAATGTAAAGGGTAGTCTGCCGCTAAGGTCAAGGCGAGTTCAGTCTTGATGAGGCAGCCAGAAGAGAAAGAGACATATGTGTGCACGGAGAAGAGACAATAAAGTGAGTTGCTTTAAAAGTTAATCGGTATCGGAGTCATGTAGTGCCAGAAGTGACCACATCGATCAGGACTCCAACCCTGTAGAGTAAGCTGTTCAGCAAACAAGAATCCTACCAAGTACAAACTAGCACTGGAAACACATTTGCCTAATCAGACAAAAACAACAATCCTGCCAAATATACTAACGTAATCATATTATCCTAACTAGGTACAGTGAGCTAAGCTATAGGCTAGGGAGGGGTGGGGAGAGGTGCAGCCTGAAGAGATGAGTCTTCAGTCTGCGCTTGAAGGTGGTAAGATTCTCTGCTGTTCTGACCGCCACGGGGAGGTCATTCCACCAGCGAGGGGCCAGGACAGACAGCAGACGGGAGCGGGAAGTACAGACGCGAAGAGGGGGAGGTGCCAAGCGTCCAGAGGTGGCAGAACGGAGAGGTCTGGCTGGTGTGTAGGGTCTGATGATCCTCTGGATGTACCCTGGTGCTGACCCCTTAGCTGCCTGGTATGCAAGCACCAAGGTCTTAAATTTGATGCGAGCCATAACAGGCAGCCAGTGGAGGTCAGTGAGCAGGGGGGTGACATGGGAATGTCTGGGGAGGTTGTAGACCAGACGTGCTGCAGCATTCTGGATGAGCTGCAGGGGTCTGATGGTGGATGCTGGCAGACCAGCCAGTAGTGAGTTGCAGTAGCCCAGGCGGGACAGGACCATCGCTTGAACCAGGAGCTGGGTTGCGTAGGTGGTGAGGAAGGGGCGGATTCTCCGGATGTTGTACAGGAAGAACCTGCACGTTCGACTCACCGCCGTGATGTTCTGGGAGAGGGACAGTCTGTTGTCCATCACCACTCCAAGGTTTTTTGCGGTGGGTGATGATGACACCACAGTGTCCCTTAGGGAAATAGAAAAGTCGAGAAGGTTAGAGGATGGAGCAGGAATGAAGATCATCTCCGTCTTACCTGGGTTCAGCTTAAGATGGTGGTTATCCATCCAGCTCTGGATGTCCCTCAGGCAAGCAGAGATGCGAGCAGAGACCTGAGTGTCAGAGGGGGGGAAGGAGAGAAAGAGTTGGGTGTCATCGGCATAACAATGATAGGACAACCCATGGGCAGAGATTACAGGACCAAGAGATTGGGTGTACAGGGAGAATAGGAGGGGACCAAGGACAGAGCCCTGGGGAACTCCTGTGGCAAGGGGGCGAGGTGCTGATACTGCACCAGCCCAGGCGACTTGGAAGGAGCGACCGGAGAGGTAGGACTCAATCCAGTCTAGTGCTGTGCCACAGATCCCCATAGCTGCCAGGGAGGACAGGAGGATGGGGTGGTTGACGGTGTCAAAGGCAGCAGAAAGGTCTAGGAGGATCAGGACAGATGAATGGGAGGCTGCTTGTGCGGCGTGAAGCGACTCATTGACCGAGAGGAGTGCGGTCTCTGTCGAGTGGCCAGGTCTGAAGCCAGACTGGTAGGGGTCTAGGAGGTTGTTCAGGGAGAGAAAAGAGGAGAGTTGATTAGAAGCAGCTCGTTCAATTGTTTTGGATAGGAAAGGGAGAAGGGAGACAGGGCGGTAGTTCTGGATGACAGAGGGATCCAGAGTGGGCTTTTTCAGCAGTGGGGTGATGTGGGCCAGCTTGAAAGAAGAGGGGAAACATCCAGAAGACAAGGAGGAGTTCACGAGGGAGGTGACATATGGGAGGATGTCAGGTGTGATCCAATCTTGCAGGCTGATCCAATCTTGTAGTCAACTAGTGTATAAGTATCAAGGAGTTCACTGAGTGCCACAAGAGTGAATGTTCTTGTGGGTGCTGGGCTGAGTTCGAAGGCTCTATAATGCTCTCTGTACCAACCACAGAGCTCTTTGACAATGTAGAATACACTCTCATGTAAAATGCAGATTTGGTCAATTTCACTAAATTCAGGCAATCCACCTGCTGCTCTCTGGGCCAGTATCATTCCCTTCCTATAGGTTATGCCCTTGGTTGTCACACACTGTGCAAGGTAAACCTCAGGTGTGTCAGAGTACTTTTGCCTGATGACTTGTGCTATCTCCACTTTTTCGGTAAGTTTATTGGTAGAGTGGATACAGCCGAGACCTCTAGGTCAGACTTGCTCAGACATGGTGAGCTCAGATGGTAAGCAATCATCATCTGATGCTTTGAGGCTAATGAGAGGGACACATTCTTGAAGCAGCTTGTGTGTCTGATAACCTGCTTAAGAAATCTATGCTTAGCCTCAAAGCACATTGTCCACTGCCTGACAACTGGACCAAACAGCCTAATCATCTGGGGGTAGTGCTCCAAATAATGGTGTTTTGGTAGCAGCTTGATGTCAGGGAACAACTCTTTGTATCTCTGCCTTTGCTCTATGATTTTACTTTCTAAAAAAGCCTGCGAGTCCTCACTATGCACAGGGGCAACAACAAGCTCTGTGATGTCCTTCAGATCCATGAGAACAAGCCACGCGGGCTCATTTTCAGGTACAAGTGATCCAACCAAAAAAGGTAAGAACCGAAGCAAGCACCAGTTTTCATGAGCGTTTCCCCCCACTGTTTTGTGACACTACATGAGGTTTGTTTGTCCTGTCAGCCCATGTGTAGAGAAATTTCAGAATGGCATTGTTCAGGTCAACTAATGTGAAAAGCTTTCTGGATATAAGTACTGTTAAGCAATGAGCTAGCTCTACTCAAAAACATCATGGGCAAGATCAGGTGGATAGCCAAAGATGACATGAAAACGAGACAGATTTTTTGTGAAGATGCATTCCTTTTTCAATCCACAACAACCTGTACATGTATATCTTGGGCTTGTTTGACATAGGCCTGATGAGGCTCCTTGGTTCTCAGACTGAAAGCACCTGATGCAACAGAATGTAGCTGAATATCACTGCTCTTTCCTGTGCAAAATCTGCAATATTATTCCACCAAAAAACTCTCCATAAATCCTGTAACGCTGTGCGCTCCCAGGTTGTCAGCCACTACACTGAGTACTGTACCTTTAACTGACTCACCTAACAGCGGGACACCCAGCTCCTCCAGAGTTTTCAGATCTTTTAGAAGAGGTTCAAAGATTTTATCATAACCATAGGTTTTAACATCATCGGTTTTGCACAAAGCTGACAAGTAGATAGATTATAACAAGGAATGAGACCCAGGAAGCAAGTTAGCTAATACCCAATAAACAGCACAAACCTTTTGTTTCTTTCACGATGTGCTAAGGGGGTTACAGGTTTCAAAGTCATCCACATAAAAATGTAGGATGATCCTTGGCTTTTCCCCAGCGAGGAAACTATTTTCCTTAAATAGGGAACCATCTCTTGAGGACTTGTACTGGTATGACACTGCAGAATATGTGCCCTCCTGTCTTTGATGGCCCTCAATGATATCCCTTCTACTTAACAGCTGCTGTAAGGACTTCAATATCATATCAGGACATATTGAAAACTGTGTTTGTTTTTAGCATCAAGAATGTATTCAACTGGCTCTACAATACTGAAGTTCTGCTTGTAATACTGCTTACTCAGATATGCGATACTTAGAGGGCCACCTTTTTGTATGGACCTTTGCACAGGATTACCAGAACAAATTACCTTAACAGTTTCTCTAATTATAAGTTCATCGACAGGGAGGTTTCTCTGATGATAGATGTCACTCACAATGTCACAAGATAATGGAACAGGTGCAGAACAAATCAAATGATGGAGTTGCCCTAACAACACATCAACAGCTGTGCTTGAAACATGGACCAAATGCTCCAACTTTAGCAAAGCAGCTGCAAATCTTTGCTCTATGACCTTCTGCAAGTCCTCAGTCTGAGAATGACTATTTGAAGGAATGGCAGTGTCTGACTGCTCTACACACTCCTGACTATTTGCCTCCAGTTCATTCACAGGTGATATCCTAGTTATAACTACTCCAGGTTTAAAATCAACAAATGTATGGTGGCAGTGTTTTCGGTTTTTGTGTGATTTAAATGTACAATAAATGTTTGTTTTAAACTCACAGCCTTAAAACATACAAATGACCATCTCATTTCTTTTGAGATGTGCATTTATATGAGCAAAATAATCCCTCTCTGATGCTAAATCACTACAAGCACAAAGGTGGCAACTGAATATTGCTTGCTCTTTGCGAGTGACCCCTGTGGAGTGGATTTTACTTTGGTGGACAATAAGGGCATTCCATATCTTAAATGTGCAGGGACAATGCAGATATGTACATGCTTTAACTTGTAGTGATGCAAAAGCTTGGACCTACTTGACACAGTTTCTGTGCACCCCTTACAACTCCACATTCCCACCACCTAACCCTGTAACATACATCAAGATCATCATTAGTCACATCATTATAGCTCCAATCTGCAATTCAGATATAAACAAAAAGGTCTGCTGCACTACCAAAATTCAAAACAAATGATGGAAATCTGCTATCACTTCCAAATTAATTGATTTTTGTGGTTTTTTTGGTTTTTAAATACAAGGACTAACACTAAACAACAACTAAATGTGTTTTTAATGTTTTCTTATGCTGTTAAAGACTTGTTTAGAATGGCAATGTTTGTTGGAGTAAAGCAAGTCTATATTTTCAATTATAATCAACTGAGAAACAAACATTGATATTTTCCATCAAACTCTTTATTATTTTTGGAAATGTACCCCAAAAAGTCACAAAAATTCAGATTTAGGGCTTTAACAGCAACACAAAAGAAAAGAAATATGACCGCACGTACCACTATAAAGCCTTTGAGGGTGTATGCTCTGCAAACAGGATGATGGACCTATGAAAGAAAATATTTAGAATCAGTGAGGTGCATTGCCTCAATTAATTAAAAGACCACAAACAAATATAACAAAAGCACAAAGCAAAGATGCAACAGACATTAACTTCAAAGTATTTTCTGTAATATGGCGCAATGTTGGACACAATGGCAAGCTGAAAATAATTTTAAATCCAGTTTGAGTCCGACTTTAAGAACGCTGCTTCATTCATTTGAATACTTAGCCAATTTATGGACGGCTTTTTCAGTGTGCGTATGTGAGGAGAGAGTGGATAAGGAAACTGACATGATAAACACAGGGTTTCCCATTAACGTATTAAACTGTGGCTGGCCGCCATAGTTTAATTTGCCCCACTACAGTTTAGTGCACGCGCGCGTGCACGCGCACACACACACACACACTCCAGCATATAACCGACACTTGCGTTTACCGACACACACGCTCTCTCTCTCTCTCTCTCTCTCTCACACACACACACCATTCTAAACAGCTTATTAATTTATGCATTTTCTTATTAATTTATGCAACCCCCCCCCCCCCCAACTGCATAACCGACCGCTTGTATTCACCCCACCCCACCCCACCCCCCACAGTCACATTGTCCGGAGCCTGTCCGGAGCCCTGGAGGGAGGGGCGAAGCTCGGGGAAACCCCCACAATAGGCCGGCTGACGGCTGCTCTCCACTGGCTGCGAGTACATTGAAGCACCGTTGTCAGCAGCAGGACCGTCAGGGGTCAGCAGAGAAACCTGATTACTGGGGTTAACGCTAAACTAGCTAGCGATTATTAGTGTTGGTGTTAGCTAGCTAGAAAGCAAAATATATATGTATATATATATATATATATATATATATATGGATCGGGGCATGCCCCCGCAGTGCCCCTCCCAGCCTTATATGCATCAGCTCAAACCTGCCACCAGGCCAGCTGTTCATGACCTGGGACAGCGTCACTCTATGAAGCCCAGCCACAGGACCCTGGAGAGCGGCAACCTTGAAATTCCCCAACTCCCTCCTTTGCACTCAACGCACCTGAAATCAATGAGGCGACACAGCTGCCGCCACTCCAGGGAAATGGGCTGGGAGCTTAAAAGGAGGCCTTTGTCTCCCTTGAAGGAAGGGTTTTTTGGGCTGCAGCAGAGCTGTTAATACATGTTTGTAATTTTTTCCTATCTTTCAGAATCCGGTGGAGACGCAGGATCACATCCCTCTTCTCGCTTTGAAGAGGGATCCCCTCAGCTGTCTCCCGGTCGTCGTTACCCCTAATTTCAGTTACTTTAATTTAATTTAGACAAGAAACTTTAGTTGTTGAGTACGGTGTTGTTTTTGTGCATAATTTTCGTTAAATAAAAGGCCCTGTTGGGCTATTTTTCCCCAAACCTCCGGTCTGTGTATTTCTGTGCCGCCCCGTCTGCACCGTCACGCCCAGAGCGGTGCCACAATATATACACAAACAAGTCGACAGACTGTTGTAATTGTTACATACTGTACAAAAACAGCAATCTAGTGGAAATGTCGCCTACTTGAACACGAACATAAATCAATTTGATGAACTTACTTTTTCATTAATTCGGTCTCTGTTGGAGGCGACATGTGGCTGCAGAATCTTCCACAATTTTTGCGGTCAACTACACTTCTTCTTCTTCTTGTTTTACGGCGGTTGGCATACAGCTTATTGGTGCATTACTGCCACCTTCTGCTCCGGAGTGACCCACGACACTTTCTTCCTGAATATATTCCATTTCCGGTGGTGACCAAACTCAATTACATTGATTTCAATATTCACTTCAATCAATTTCAATCAACACGAGAGAAATTAGTACATTCAACATTCTCCATAAACAAATTAAGTCTACTTGGTTAAACCATGTTCACAAAAGTTATGTAAATTAATTGTGTTGCATATACTAACTTAATTTTTGTAAATTCAAAGACCTGCTATTTCCCATTTTTTCAGTGTTCTCTGATAGAGTTTTTGTTAGCATATGCTATTTAAAAGCACCACCATTTGCTCCAATAAACAAGAAGAATTTTTGTGGAATTATACCATTCAACAATCAATATATGCGAAAGAATTTACATAATTATACAAATAACTAATATATGTTACCATTGGCTTTACATGTAAAGATGTCCCCTTCAAGATTCAGTGGTCATTTATTGTGTTGAACTATCCATTTCAGATGAACACACCACTAGAAAGTGGGGGCTAGGCATTTACAATGGCCACACGCAAAACCTCACTCACAGTTTAGACCAGTGCAACTCTGTTCAGTTTGTTCTGGTTTGATTGATCACTCATTTATCCAGTAGAGGACAGTACAACAGTGTGTTGCATGTCTCATTTCTTTTTGAGGAACGAAGAGCTGTGTGCAACAGCTTGAACAGTAGTTCCACATCTCACCCTAATTTTTTTCACATTTATGGTCACATGTTTATGATCCAGGACATATATACATGTATAGTTTTAACTGTTTTATATATGGGATCTGTCAGTATTTCATTACAAACTGAAAAAGAACAACTTCATTTTCGCCAAGATAATTGCATTTTTGGCACTTTATTTCTACCTAAATTATGAATATAAACTAAACTAATTTAGTATTGTAAATAGTACAAATGTCTTGCTTCCTAGCCATTTTACAAGTTTCTGTGATGCTCACACCTGGAGTTATGAAGCTTTAATTTCCTATAGCCCCAATTAGATGCCGGTGTCTAAAAATAGCCTTCTCCTAAATTATTGCTTTTATCGGTCACTGATTCAAGGTGCGCTGCTGTAACACATACTTCACTGTAAAGCTTAGACTCTTCATAATTTGATTTTAAAAAACCCGGTCTTGATCGGTAGAACCACGAAAGATAACAAAAGAATAACAAAAGAGTTGGCTGAAATTGACACCCCAGACTGATGATTACGGTATTTTATGATACAATAACTGTCTGCAACAAGTCAAACAACTGCTAATACGACAATAATGGTATTGATATAATCAATCACCCTAAGCAATCAATCTGGTCTTTGTATACAGGCTAACAATAATAATTATTCATTAGGTAATTTTCCATTGAGCTGAAAGCATATTCAGGAGCATCTGAAAACAAGCATTTCTATGTACACTCCTGGGCAAAAAAATGGGCCAAGCCCAAAATGACAAAAAATTAATGGTCTTAACAACAAATCATTGGTCAGAAAATTAGCAAGAATTAAACAAATGCACTCCTGAGACCTCCTGTGCCACCATTTTCTCATTTACTTTTGCTGCAGTGAACTGTTTGGGGAAAAGCTAGAAACATGGAAATTCACATAATACAGTAGAAAAAGTAACATAATGTCAAATAAGAGTCATGTGTTGTATTTGGTTGCATATCATTTGCATGCCATGACTTCCTGATGTCTGTGACATATCAACATCATCAGAGTCTGGATATCTTATTTTCAGGTTGTCCTACAAGCGATACAAAAACTCTTTGCATTTGAATGGATCTCTATGGGAATTGGGGGGTGGGACTAGAGTCAGCTGTAAATTATGCTGATACAGTATGGTCATCAAGGGTCCAAGGTATCAAATGAGCCTGAATATTTTTTCCATTGAGTTCAACAGGAAAATTAATCAGAAGAAACAATGCATGTAGTATTTACTGCATATCTGACAGCAGCACGGTGGTTTGAAGCTCATTTGATACCTTGCACCCTTGACTTAAAGCCATTTAGCCAACAATTGTGATCCATATTGTAAATATTTGGATTAAGTGATAAACAGTCAATTAGATAGAATTGAAATCATACATTCTTTACTGAATATAGGCTCACTACTTCTAAATTACAAAAACAGAAGACAATATACATACCATTAAACAATTAATTTGGAAATACCAGAAAAGGGAGAGAGAGACGGATAAGCCAGACCTTGCCAAAGTGTTACCCACTTCTAGTTTAAGCGGCACAGGATTAAAGGAAACCACCCAAGGCTGGTTCTTCTTCACCAAAGCTCTGAAATCCAACTGCAACACAACTTTTTCCTGGAGCCATCTTAAAAACCTTACCCTGCATGGCTTGAGGATGTTTTCCCTGATTGGGTGAGTTAAGGTGTAGAAGGGAAGGGAACGGGGGTCAGGCTTATTTTGTGGACGGAGTGTAGCACAGTGGTTAAGGAACTGGGCTTGTAACCAGGGTAGGACACTGCCGTTGTACCCTTGAGCAAGGTACTTAACCGAAATTGCTTCATTATATATCCAGCTGGAAAATGGATATAATGTAAAATGCTATGTAAAAAAAAGTTGTGTAAGTCGCTCTGGATAAGAGCGTCTGCTAAATGCCTGTAATGTAATTTATGACGAGTACTGGCTTACCTAAAAGCTGACCGTGTACTTATTGATTAAAGCTTATGTTGTTGGAAGCAGGGCTAAGCACTATGCTATTATTGTCAAAAGATTGCTAAATTAAAGGGGAATTTCACTTTATAACACTTCTGGGGTCATTTTCACACCTACCTGGGCTTTTGTGTGCACCCCAGACAGTTTTTAGGTTGCTTGCTTCAATATTTAGATATTTAGATATACCCGTGTAAGCAAACCCCCCGCCCCCCCCCCCCCCCCCCCCCCCCCATCCAATAGAAGCCCATTCAACATCAAACTCCATGTTAGACTCAATGGGCCTCATTCACCAACCGTTCTTAAGAAGAATTTTCTTCTTAAAACCCACTTATGCAGTTTTCACGAAGATTCTGACATTCACCAATGTTTTCTTATTTGGATTTGAATGCATAACACGCAATTCCTTGCGCCCACTCCCACCAGCATTTTTTTTTTTTTGCCTCAGATTTGACATCAAACCATTTTTTTTTTACTTCATCAGTTGTGCACCCTTCTCCGGATACAGCGTTCACTGAGTAATAGCAGCCCATGCATCTTTTTTTGTGTGTTATTTTATATCCACTACTGACGCTACTAAATATGACAGGTCGTTTGCTGTTCACTTCCTGGAGCAATACCTCCACTTCAGAACTACTGAAGTTTTTCTTACATTTGGAGTCTGGTGCTCCACCATCTTTAGATTTTCGTTTGGGCATTATTGACTTCGCTCTCAACTTTTTTTTTCGATTTCTGTGTGCACACGGCCCTGCAGTCTCATGCCCTTTTATGGGGATTGGCAGGGAGTTTACCTATGCTAATTAGGAACAACTGCACGCGCTTTCCATTTACGAGGACAATGGGATTCATCATTTTAAAGGAGTAACATGGTGGTTGAATGTGACGTTTGCCAGTTGTCTTTAGGCAACAACAAAACAAATCTGACGTAGACTTTTCTTAGGATCTTTCTCAAGAACAAATTTAAGAAAAACTTAGGAAGATATCAGTGAATGAGGCCCATTGTAAATACACAATCTTCTTCTCATGACTGATATTGTCCTTCTAATGAATGTGTCGCCCTTCATTCTTCGATTAGTTATTTCATTTTAAATGTCTAACGTTAGAAACAAAGACCTATCTTTCTTAGTGCAAGTCCACATAGTAGTACACAGAGCCATAGAAAGAGAGTTGCGTCAACTCCGTTCACTCCAACGGGCCAATTATTTTACAGCAATGGCGGATCGTGGAGTCTGAATAGTTCCAAACATTGGGAGCTAGTAGCAGCAGCGCCGTAGAGTAGCAGTGTTTTTGACTGTGTGTGATACACTTTTATAAGGTAAGAAGTTAAAATCAACAGCATTTTTGATATTTTGATCTTATGAGCACATTTGAATCATATAACAATGTGAGTTAAAGCATGTTAGCTCATTATTTTCCACCAAAGTAGTAGATTTAGCTAACGTTAACAGATAACGTTAGCTTAGGATAATGGATAAAGTTAGCAACATAACAATCTATATTAATTGTAAGTTACGTTCTCTTAATGCCATTTCATGCATAACGTTGCTAAATTAGAGACAAAGGCTTCTAAACATATCTTCAGGGAAAAAATAGTATTTAATAGTTAAATATGACATTGGAGCATGTGCTTTGTAGTCTGGTGGGTGGTGGTGGTGAAATGAGGATATCCAATGATTTGGACTACGAGTTATCTGAAATAGAATAATAAGGAATAATTAAAGCCGCAAGCGGCGTTGGGAGGGGTCCAAGCATTGGCACCATCGCGCCCCCTATGGAGCGATTTTAAAATGGCTTTGTCCTCATGATCATATGCCTTCACCCAACATATCTACTGAATATCATGATGATCGTATAAAATATTGATGACTTATGGCTAATTTTGTGCTAAGAGACGCTGTCGGATGACCTTAGTTACATCGCCATGGATATGTCCTGGCCGCTTCCCATAAAGGCCTTTACTATGTCGTAACACTTAGATGGCATGTCGTAACACTTAAATGATCCGGCGTGTATGCACAGCTGCAGTGTTTCTGCGCCGCAACTAAAAAAGGCATCACACTAGTGTTGTCACGATACCAAAATTTTGATACTGATACCAGGTTTAGTATTACGATACTCAATACTGAAATGATACTTGAAACTTAAACGATGCTAATTCGATACTCGGTACCGAACGATACTGAAATTACCTTGATAGATCAGAAACGTAATGTCCACAAGGGTTGACCTCATTTTCAAATTCATGGTTTATTAACAACCTGGTTCATTAACAACCTTTAAGTTGAAGCCTCTTCAACATATTAATATGCATAGGCCTATTGTGTTACAACACTGAACAATAGAAAAATATGTTAAATATATTTTAAAAATTAAGCAGTTGTAAAGTAAATAATCTTTAAAACAGGTCTTTCACCTTTAAATAGATTTACAAACAGCATATTTTAATAACAATACAGCATCTATCTATAATAAAATATTTCCAAATTGGAACACCTATTGCTACTGAAGTGAACTGAGTCAAAGCTTGCGCTGTATCAAGGAGCTGAGTGCACAAGCGCAAGTCACCTCACTTGGCAACCTTAGTTGCTACTGCCTTCTAGCGAAGATTCTGACAAATTACACTTTTCATCCTCTCAATCAGTAATGCGAGAGACAATTTTCCCTGGCTTTTACATTTGACTCAAAACTACCGAACGTCGGAATATTCTAATACCGAACCGTTTCTTTTTTTCTTTTCTTTTTTTTTTAAGTGCAGAGAAAGTGCTGAAGTTTTGGTATAGTGAAGTTTTGGTATACCGTGCAACACTACGTCAGACACATATTCCAATCCATTGCTCAGTTTAGCAGAGAATGCACATTTCAGAGCACCACAGAGACAGATAGAATAATAACACATGAATGCACGTTTCAAATAATAAATACGACATTGAGAAAAAACGGAAAAAAGACATAATATCAACTCGCGAACTGAGTGCTGAGCGCAAAGTAGCCTACCATTTTATTTATTTAGACATTGGCAGATGAGAAGAGTTTTAGTACGCTGACCTATAAAACGCTATTCCAAAAGCAAAATCAGACATGTTATACATCGTTGGAAAGCTTATAATCTCACCTACTGAATAAATGAACTGTCAATCAAGCCAAATTGGACTAAGAAGAACGACAACGCGTACGCAACAGGTGTGGTATTACGCACAGCTATTTTGAGAAAAAATCCGACATTTCACAAACGGATTATCCAAGACAATATATGGCCACTCATTCACAAAAGGGACATCTCTACGCGTAAAACCAATGGTAAGATTGTATATTTATTCAATGTGTAGTCCCAGATATTGACTGTAGAATGACGTGGTAATTTTTTTTTAAAAGTTAGTCTCGTTTATTTCGTCATTCAGTTAGCAGCGTTTTCACTGCTGTATTGGCATATTTTAGGGCTAATGTCGGGTTCATCTTGTTGCTACGGAATATTGCATTACATTACAGGCATTTGGCAGACGCTCTTATCCAGAGCGATGTACAACAAAATGTATAACCATAACCAGGAACAAGTGTGTCGAAAACCCTAGAGGGCAGTAGCCTACCGTTCTAAGTGCAGGGAACAACCGCATTGTTCAATTTAAACCCTGTAGGTTACACTGATTAACAGTAACACAGACAAGAACAGCAACAACGCAGTCCATGCACAAATACAAGCAATAGTTAAGACGAGTTAAGACTAAGTCATCTACGAAACAACTACCTAGTTACAACCCTAAGCTTACAGTCAATTTAGAAATTAAATTGAGAATACGATTTCTCTCATCATAATGACGGATTTAAAGACTAAACGAACTCACTCGATATTGTCTTCAAATGGACCGTATTATTTATTTAGACATTGGCAGACTACAGCATAAATTGCGTCTTTTGTTTATATTCAATATTAGTAATTGCAGTGAGAAACTGCAGCTGTAGGTCGTTATGTTATGGTAGCAACGGAACGAAGCGGACTATGAGGCTACCGTCATTGTTTCATTATACCAGCGTGTTTTCGCGCGTTTGCACAGAAACTCAGAACCTATCAATAAAATGGTTTAGCTGTTTCTCAGCATAATGACGGATTTAAAGACTAAACGAACCCACCCGATATTGTCTTCAAACGGACCGTATTATTTATGTAGACATTGGCAGACTACAGCATAAATTGCGTCTTTTGTTTATATTCAATATTAGTAATTGCAGCGAGAAACTGCAGCTCTAGGTCGTTATGTGATGGTAGCAACGGAACGAAGCGGACTATATATGTATTAGGCTACCGTTATTATTTCATTATACCAGCGTGTTTTCGCGCGTTTGCACAGAAACTCGGAACCTATCAATGAAATGGTTTAGCTATTTCTCAGCATAATGACAGATTTAAAGACTTAACGAACTCACCCGATACTGTCTTCAAATGGATCCATGCCAAAGAAAAGTAATTATTCATCCTCTCAGAAAGCTTTTACTGAAAAACTTTTGGTCGCCTATCCTAGCATGCACGCTAGGTGGCAGTGTCAGACCGTGCTATCCCTGATAAAAACTAGCGTCGCCATGGTTGTCGCTTGCCGTAAAGAAGTTTACTCGATGTCGTAATCGTTTGGATTTGAAGCTCCAGCTTTTCCGCACCCCACCTAATGAAAAAGTCCAAATGGTGTGCAAACCATATGGCGGACATAGGTGGTCCCAATAGGAAAGTTGTAGAGCACATTCAGATGCATCAGTCGATTAAGTTTTGTGTTGATCTGACTTACGGTGTGGGAGTTATGACCTTTTAAACTATGATCCTTTGTTATAGCGCCACCATCTGGCCGACATAGGTGATTTTTAGTGCCTGGGTAGTGGGGTGCCATAGGAACCTACCTACCAAATTTGGTTGGTCTACAACTTATGGTTGCTGAGCCTCAGACATTTTACCCGAGAAAACTGCCACGCCCCAACTAAAAAGTCTAAATGGCGGGCAAACAATATGGCGGACATAGGTGGGGCCAAAGGCAAAGTTGTAGAGCACGTTCAGATGCATAGGTCGATGAAGTTTTGTGTTGATCTGACTTATGGTGTGGGAGTTATGGCCTTTTACGCAAAACCCTTTGTTATAGCGCCACCATCTGGCCGACGTACGTGGTTTTTAGTGCCTGAGTAGTGGGGGGCCATAGGAACCCACCTGCCAAATTTGGTTGCTCCAGGACTTATGGTTGCTGAGCCTCAGACACTTTTAGCGGAAAAAAATAAGAATAATTAAAGCCGCAAGCGGCGTTGGAAGGGGTCCAAGCATTGGCAGCATCGCGCCCCCTATGGAGCGATTTTAAAATGGCTTTGTGCTCATGATCATATGCCTTCACCCAACATATCTACTGAATATCATGATGATCGTATGAAATATTGATGACTTATGGCCAATTTTGTGCTAAGAGACGCTGTCGGATGACTTAGTTACGTCCCCATGGATGTGTCCTGGCCGCTTCACGTAAAGGCTTTTACTATGTCGTAACACTTAGATGGCATGTCGTAACACTTAGATGGTCCGGCGTGTATGCACAGCTGCAGTGTTTCTGCGCCGCAACTAAAAAAGGCGTCACTAGTGTTGTCACGTTACCAAAATTTTGACTTTGATACCGATACCAGGTGTAGTATCACGATAATTGATACTGAAACGATACTGATTCAATACTCGGTACCTAACGATACTGAAATTACCTTAATAGATCAGAAACATAATGTCCACAAGGGATGACCTCATTTTCGAATTCACGGTTTATTAAAAACCCTGTTTATTAACAACCTTTAAGTTGAAGCCTGTTCAACATATCAATAAGCATAGGACTATAGTGTTACAGCACTAAACCATAGAAAACTATATTAAATATATTTCAAAAATCAAACAATTGTAAAGTGAATTATCTGTAAACAGGTCTTTCACTTTAAAATATATCTAAAAACAGCACATTTCAATAACAATACAGCATCTTCCTATAATAAAATATTTACAAATTAGAACAGGTATTGCTACTGAAGTGAACTGAGTCTAAGCTTGCGCTGAATCAACCACGAAAAATGCACAAGCACAGGTCACCTCACTTGCCACCCTTAGTTGCTACTGCCATCTAGCGAAGATTCTGACAAATCATAACTTTTCATCCTCTCAATCGGTAATGCGGGAGAAACGTGTCCCTGGCTTTTACATTTGACGCAAAACTACCGAACGTCGGAAAATTCTAATACCGAACCGTTTCTTTTTTTTTTCTTTTTTTTTTAAGTACCGAAAAAGTGCTGAAGTGTCGGTGTACTGTGCAACACTATGTCAGACACATATACCAATCCATTGCTCAGCTTAGCAGAGAATGCACATTTCAGAGCGCCTCAGAGACAGATAGGATAATAATACATATTTCATATAGCCTAATAAATACGACATTAAAAAAAACGAAACGAAAAATCAACTGGACATTCCTGCTAGCATGCGTGCTGCGCGAAGAATCCCTTATTATTTATTTAGACATTGACAGACTACAGCATTTGCGTCTTTTGTTTATATTCAATAGTAATTGCAGCGAGAAACTGCAGCTGTAGACACAAGAAAGTTTGTTATATTATGGTAACAACGGAATGAGGCGGACTACATATATAGGCTATATTTACCGTCATTGTTTTATTATACCAGCCTGTTTTCGCGCGTTTGCAGAGAAACTCAATTACTATCAATAGAAATGGTTTAGCTATTTCTCAGCATAGCCTAATGACGGATGGAGATGGGACGAAAATAATTTTCAACCGTCCACCACATTTTAGCAACGTTCCAACACTCTCGTCATCACTGTTCCATGGGTCACAAAAACTATTACACTAACGCTTACATTGCAGTGTGAAAAATCCACATTATATAATACCACTAACCTATTTAAAGACACCCAATTTCAAAAAGAACGTATATAACGAAAAGAACGTATATAACCGAAATATTTTGAGCAGTAATACTTACATAGCAACATGACATTTTATCTGTGTTTAGTAGCCTAGTATAGAGACAGAAAATCAATGACAAAGTCCTATCCGCTTCTGTTTTGCGTCAGAAAACGATTTCAGATAGGTCTATCAGCAAAGAAATTGCTTAGCTAAGCCCTGAAGTCCTCAATAATAATAGTACTCTACAAGAAATTATGAAAATCGTTGACAACATTTAGTTAGGTGAATCGTCTTTTATGCTACGCCACAGAGAATGCGATAAGAAAATATTCCGTTGCGCTGAACTATAAAACGCTATTCCAAATGAAAAATCATGCATGTTATACATCGTTAGAAAGCGTATACTCTCACCTACTGAATAAATGAACTGTCATTCGAGCCAGATAGTACGAAAAACGGCGACAACGCCGTAAGCAACAGGAATCACAAACGGATTGTCCAAGACAATATATGACCACTCAGTCGCACAAGGGACATCTCTACGCGTAAAACCAATGGTAAGATTGTATATTTATTCAATGTTTAGTCCCAGATATTGAATGTAAAATGACATGGCATAATTTTGAAAAAAACTTTGTCTCGTTTATGTCGTTATTCAGTGAGCAGCGTTTCCACTGCTGTATTGGCATATTTTAGGGCTAGCGTGGGGTTTATCTTGTTGCTACGGAACATTAAATTACATTACAGGCATTTGGCAGACGCTCTTATCCAGAGCGACGTACAACAAAATGTATAACCATAACCAGGGACAAGTATGTCGAAAACCCTAGAGGGCAGCAGCCTACCGTTTTAAGTGCAGGGAACAACCGTATGGTTCAACTTGGACCCTGTAGGTTAAACTGATTAACACTAACACAAACAAGAACAGCAACAACGCAGTCTATGCAATAGTTAAGACGAGTTAAGTCCCCACGAAACAACTACCTAGTTACAACCCTAAGCTTACAGTCAATTTAGAGATTAAATTGAGAATACGATTTCTCTCAGCATAATGACGGATTTAAAGACTAAAGGAACTCACCCGATATTGTCTTCAAATGGACCGTATTATTTATTTAGACATTGGCAGACTACAGCATTAATTGCGTCTTTTGTTTTTATTCAATATTAGTGATTGCAGCGAGAAACTGCAGCTGTAGGTCGTTATGTTATGGTAGCAACGGAACGAAGCGGACTATATATGTATTAGGCTACCGTCATTGTTTCATTATACCAGCGTGTTTCCACAGAAACTCAGAACCTAAAAAATTTTTTTTTAAAAATTATAAAAATTAAACGAACTCACGGTCACTGTCTTCCAATGCTTCCGACGGTCAGACCGTCCCCTCACTGATATAAACAAGACCCTACGGCAATAGTTAAGACGAGTTAAGTCACCTACGAAACAACTACCTAGTTACAACCCTAAACTTACAGTCGATTTAGAGATTAAATTGAGGATACGATTTACAGCATAAATTGCGTCTTTTGTTTATATCAATATTAGTAAATGCAGCGAGAAACTGCAGCTGTAGGTCATTATGTTATGATAGCAACGGAACGAAGCGGACAATATATGTATTAGGCTACCGTCATTGTTTCATTAGACCAGCGTGTTTTCGCGCGTTTTCACAGAAACTCACAACCAATAAATAAAATGGTTTAGCTGTTTCTCAGCATAATGACAGATTCAAAGACTAAACGAACTCACCGATACGTCTTCAAATGGATCCATGCCAAAAAGTAATGATTCATCCTCTCAAAGCTTTACTAATTGACATGGCTATGCGTCTTGAACAATGGCACTAGCTGCAGTGTAGACACAGATGCTTATGAGTAAGAACAAGCGGACTTTTGTATTACGTCTGATATACAGCGGTTTTCGTGTCGAATCAGACTTATAAATGGTTACTATTTCAGCATATACTAAGAAACGAACTCAATATGTCGGTGCAAAGAAAAGTAATATCATCTCGAATCTGAAACTTGTGCCTATTCTAGCATGCACGCTAGGTGGCAGTGTCAGACCGTGCTTTCACTGATAAAAACTAGCGTCGCCATGGTTGTCGCTTGCCGTAAAGAAGTTTACTCGATGTCGTAATCGTTTGGATTTGGAGCTCCAGCTTTTCCGCACCCCACCTAATGAAAAAGTCCAAATGGTGTGCAAACCATATGGCGGACATAGGTGCTCCCAATAGGAAAGTTGTAGAGCACATTCAGATGCATCAGTCGATGAAGTTTTGTGTTGATCTGACTTACGGTGTGGGAGTTATGACCTTTTCAACTATGATCCTTTGTTATAGCGCCACCATCTGGCCGACACGGGTGAATTTTAGTGCTTGAGTAGTGGGGGGCGATAGGAACCCACCTGCCAAATTTGGTTGCTCTAGGACTTATGGTTGCTGAGCCTCAGACATTTTAGCGGAGAAAACTGCCACGCCCCAACTAAAAAGTCTAAATGGCGGGCAAACAATATGGCAGACATAGGTGGTGCCAATGGCAAAGTTGTACAGCACGTTCAGATGCATAGGTCCATGAAGTTTTGTGTTCATCTAACTTATGGTGTGGGAGTTATGGCCTTTTACGCGAAACCCTTTGTTATAGCGCCACCATCTGGCCGACGTACGTGATTTTTAGTGCCTGAGTAGTGGGGGCCCATAGGAACCCACCTGCCAAATTTGGTTGCTCCAGGTCTTATGGTTGCTGAGCCTCAGACACTTTTACCGGAGAAAAATAATAAGAATAATAATAATAATAATCCTAACAGATACAATAGGGTTCCACCAGCTTCGCTGCTTGGACCCCTAATAATAATCCTAACAGATACAATAGGGTTCCACCAGCTTCGCTGCTTGGACCCCTAATAATAAGAATAATCCTAACAGATACAATAGGGTTCCACCAGCTTCGCTGCTTGGACCCCTAATAATAATCCTAACAGATACAATAGGGTTCCACCAGCTTCGCTGCTTGGACCCCTAATAAGAATAATATTTCTAACAGATACAATAGGGTTCCACCAGCTTCGCTGCTTGGACCCCTAATAAGAATAATCCTAACAGATACAATAGGGTTCCACCAGCTTCGCTGCTTGGACCCCTAATAATAATAATAAGAATAATCCTAACAGATACAATAGGGTTCCACCAGCTTCGCTGCTTGGACCCCTAATAATAATAATCCTAACAGATACAATAGGGTTCCACCAGCTTCGCTGCTTGGACCCCTAATAATCCTAACAGATACAATAGGGTTCCACCAGCTTCGCTGCTTGGACCCCTAATAATAATAATCCTAACAAAAACAATAGGGTTCCACCAGCTTCGCTGCTTGGACCCCTAATAATAATAATAATCCTAACAGATACAATAGGGTTCCACCAGCTTCGCTGCGTGGACCCCTAATAAAATGCTATACAAATAAGATAAATAAAAAAGAAATACCTTTATAAATGTCTGTGACTACTAATATATATATATATATGGGTTTTGAATTGTCTGTAAACCCCTGGTTATATTCCAATAGTCAATATATAAGCTGTTTGAATTTTATTACATGGGTAAAAATGATCCTACTTTCTGAAATAAGAGTAAATCAACAGATCACAGGCTGTGCTTTGACTAGCTACTTCACACTGGTACCCTTTGTTTCTTGAAGAAACCATACATAAAATAACACTTTCATTGTTACCAACTATTTCTGTGGCCCCTGGTGTAAACATTTATTATGTATGTGACAGGTAGAAGTTTAGGATCCAGCGGATAATGCCAGCCCTGGAGAGAGGGGGCTTAGATTGAATATAGTGGCGAATCTTGTTCCTCGCGCGAATTGCTGAAATACCGTTTGTACGAAAGTAATCCTTTTGTTGGTGGTGTTTTGTTGGGATGAACGAAGGTATGTTTTAAAACTATTTTAATCTAAATTCCACAGTAGCCCCCGATTGAATATTATTATGTAGCCTGAGTGAATTAAAGCGGGCCCATGTCATTTGTACCGTCGCGGTTATCACGAACATTGTACCGCTCTCTAGAATTGGAATAAGCTTCCCATTTATAACAACCGGTGTGTCCGAATCACGCATCCGTTGCGAGTTGCTTTGCATTAAGGAATATCCTTATGTCAAAAATATGATTTCATTATAGACGTCCATCGACGCTGCAGAAGGCCAGAACTGTGTAGGTTGGTGGCCAAACGTGAAAGGTAAAACCGCAAATGATTTGTTAGTAAGCTTAATGGTAATGTATTGGTTTTAATGTAGTGTGTGTCTATTAGCATATCGCGTGTTAACCTTGTTAGTAGGAACATGTGGTGTGAATATAATGCTTATGTATGGGAATCCTTGATATGTGCCCCAGCTATGCAAAAATATCATGTTGAACAGATGTAATAATAATAATGGATGTATGTTTTAATGATGGACCTATAAAAGGGAAACTAAACTTCTGATTCTATGCTAGGTTGCAGCCACCACAGTTGTAATACCATTGCGGTTATGGCAAACACTGTTTTTCCTATTCCTAGGTTTCTTTGCTTTCATTAGTTTGAGTTTTCTTTGATTTCAGATAAAGTTTATCTGTTTTCATTGGTGTGAATGTATGTGATTTCAGTGGTTTGATTTGTCTTGGTTGTTTGTTGCGCTGAGGCTTCATAGCATCATCCTAGTCATATTAAACAGCAGTCAGTCTATACTTAATGCTGGGTTCTCCCGCTATGGCTAACTTACCTGTGTGTTGTTATTGCCAGCATTTATTATAAACCCCCCCCCCCCCACCCTAAGTATTGGAGTATTCTATGAACTCACAGTGTGTAGTGAACCACCTATTGGTGTCTTATACACCTGAGTGCTGTGGATAATTGCCTCCATAACCAGCCTATAGTTTCTACAGGTTTCATGTATTTGAAAATGTGTTATTCACCAAGGCTAACCAACCATAAACATCCAGTTATTCCTACATGATGACGGGGTCAATGCGTTGCGATAGCTAAAAATATGTTTAAATACACAATTTACAGTAATCTGTGTAATTTTTCAATACAATTTTAAAACCATTCAAAAATTTTGCTGTCTATAGATATCAAACATGCCTATATGGCACCTGACGTTCAATTTTCACTTAAAGATCATTTAAAGGATTAAAAATGTCAGTAATATTATAAAAACCTTCTTTTATTTCTTTATTTTTTGTCTGTAAACTTGCACCATCAAAGATTGCGTTGGCCCGCGACGTTGCTTTGTTAATGGCTTGACCTATTATTTCGATGACTTATGATAATAAGAATTATTTATTTAGATAGGGATTGATACATAAACATAGAGTAGCTTTGTTTAACAAATAGTCTGATGTCTGTATAGGCAATCATAACCTTGTCGCAGGAAAAGTGACTAACGTGTGTACTTATTCTACTTTAGCTTTCTTAAAATTAAAAAAAAAAAAACTCTTAACACTTTAAAACTTAACAAAACTTAATATAGCTTTTCCTTGTTTTCAACTCTTGCAAATCCTTGGTTTTAAACCTCATTGTTTTTATAACCGTTCATCTTGTATCATAGCAAGCTTACTTGCTTGTTTTTTATACATTTAAAATTGGCACCCTATCAACTCAACTCAACTCAACTTTATTTTATTCAAGACTCATCTTAAAAAGCGGTCCATAGCCGGAGTAAAAAATAAGAATAAAACGGCTTGTTAAGACTTTGTATACTTGCAAGGACTTATTTTCTTTAAACTAACGTACAAACCACAGCTTTAAAGCTTAGTTACTTACATATTCTCGCATATTGCTTGATTTAGGCTACTAGTAGGCCTAAAGAATGCAAAAAAAAAATGTTTCACGTTGCCCATGCACTGATGTCTGTAGACAATCATAACCTTTATAGAAAAAGCTCATTTGTAATGTTTATTAGATCTACTGATCAATAAGCTCGTTAGTTCTGCTCTATCATAGTCGGGTTTTTAAAACAAAGTGTTTATTACGGCTGTAGGCTAGCTAAATATTAGATAAAAGCTTGCCAACGTAAAAAGCATCCCAAAACATTCGTTTTGAAACTTTGCTACTTTAAAACGGTCGTGGGCTATAGCCTACGTAAAAATAAGAATTTGACCTAGGCTACTATGATATTGCAGCTCTATCAGTCAGTCGGAGGGTTGCCGGTTCAGGCGTGTCAAAGTGTCCTCTAAGCAAGACACCTAACCCCTAACTGCTCTGGTGACTGAGAGGCATCAATTGTAAATCGCTATATAAATGCCGCCCATTTACCATTGAATATACTATTTTTTGTTAACGTCTGGAGACATAAAGATAAAAGGGGTTCCAAGTTGCGCTACTAGTTCATATAAATATATGTTATATTGGATCTTTGCACACTTCAAAGAGACCGTTGTCTCACGACGTTGCTTTTGAAATAGGTGCACATTTATGAAAAGTCCGCCCCCCCTCAAAGCAAACCTCCGCCTCACAAGACATACCACATGCTGTCACATGACAAAAACCCGTCACAAGACATACCACAGCCTATGCTGCCACATGACAAAAACCCGTCACAGCCTACGCCACACCCACAAAACTTTCGCCGAGCCTGTCAGTGTGACAGTGAATCCAGTCGGCTTTAGACATCGGACATAGCGGCTCTTTTTGCTCTCTCTCTCTCTCCACAATTACGAACATCAATCCGAGGTTTTGCTGGTTTCTGTCTCTAAATGTCTTCTTTCTCTAAATGTCTCTTCTGTCATAGTTTTTTAAAAAGAAACTCTCTTTTCACACATAGCCACGTTTTGCCTTTGCTTTTTAAACAATTCTAAGATGTAACTATTTGCTATTTTCATTGTTTAATATTTTAACACGCTTTCGATTATCTTAAATTCTGTTTGACACAAAACTAACGCTCATACACACAACGCTGTCTCCTCGTCTAACTAATAAACTAATCTACTTTACGAAACAACTACCAAACCTTTCTAACATAATTTCTACTTGTTTTAAACATTTTAACGCATGTAACCCTATTTACGCATTCATTTGCCTTTTCGTGTATTTGGTGGCGATTGGTGTTTCAAAACAACAAAATGTTTTAAGTTGCTAAATTTTTTTAGTTGCATTTTTAAACAAAAATATTCAACACTTTCCCTCGCGGATTCTTTTACTTTTAAAAACAAACATTTCCATCAAAATAAAATATAAACCAAATCAACACGTGCTACGCTAAAAAACCAACAAACTTAAATAAAACAATATTAAACAATGACGATAAAATAAATGAATATTGAATTACAAAATGAACAACTCCGCAAAAGGGACGGGGGTAGCCCTCAAGTGATCTCCTCAAAAACCACAAGGGGCGGGGCAAGCGGCGGGGTAGCAATCAATCAAACTTTTTGCCAGAAGCCGCATATGCCATGTCAGTAACTTCATCACTCAGTCACAGATATTCGCGTTTGTAAGAATTTCACATGGAAAATACTGGAACAAAAAAAGAGAATATATAAAATTAAATGGACAGCATAAGTTTGGTTTCAGAAAGGGAAATTATTATTTTGACAAAACTAAATGAAAAAATGGAAAAATTAAAAAAGGGAAAAAATATTTCTAGACTATTTTTAATATCCTCTTCTGAGTTTTTTCTAGGACAATGGGCAGCAGCGTGAGCAAACAAGTTCCTTGCCTCCCTGATCTGCTCACTAGAACCTGTTTTGTACTTCAGTTATAAAACAGGGTCTACCAAGGCATGATATGACAGAGCAATATATTTCCCATTGAGGAAATGCTTAGGACAGAGAAGCAATGAGTGTGCAGAGATAGAATGTAGCAAATGGAGAGATTACAGGGAAATAAAAAAGTAAAAAGGGAAAGGTAATAAGATAGACTGGAACAGTTTTAGAAAGTGGGAAGGAGGCAGAGAATAGAGAAAATCACAGGTGGGTTTGATGTTGAAAAAGCAGGTTGATGAGGGAAGACACAAGAGGAAATAGGAAAAAGAAAGAGACAGAATAGAAGAAGAATAGAGGACCTCCAACCCCTGCCTTATGTGCCGCCTCTCCCTCAGCAGCACCAACAGCCAGCAGAAGAGCCGTAGCTACAGTGGTGACGGGGGAATGTATCCAAGTCTCCAGGAGATGAAGCAAGAAATAGAACAGCTGTCAATTACTATGGCTTGGTCCTCACCACCTCCAAACCCTGTGGCTCCAGGTAACCTATTCCACTACGCCAGCTCACCAAAATGTCTCCAGTTCCCCATCCTAGCACCATCCAGCCCGTCGGTTCAATGCTGACCCGTAGCCAGGCCAAGGCAAGATTGCGTTCCCAGCCACAGTCCGACATGTTCCAGATGCCCCATATCCAAATCCTTGGGGTGGCGTATCCTGATCCTCGGGGCCCAGACGATGATGGAGATCCTAGACCTCCCCTCATGGTCCAACGTAACTGGAGTATTGATGAGATTCATGAGATTGTCAAGGATTTTCCGGACCCCTGTGACACCGCCGACCATTGGTGCACAGCAGTGACCAACATGGAAGCTATGTACCAGCCCTCAGCCAAAGAACTTGAGACTGTTTTCCGTAAGCTTTCTAAACTCAGGTGGACTAATTTAAGAGGTGACTGGGATGTGGAAGCCATAAGAGGAACAGAATTATTCGCGACTCAGTTTCAGCTCCTCCTACCCAGGGTTCGTGCAGCCTACCTCACACTGACTTAGAATACAAGGCACCAAGCAAAACCCTGATGAAACCTGTGATGATTACAGAAACGGTATGTGGTCATGTTTCCAGAAACACTTTGGGCTCCAGCCTGAAAATCACACATATGATTGGGTTCAATTCCCGGCAGCAGTACATCCGGCTAGGTCAGAGTTTCCTATGAACACAGTTGCCAGTGTTCGTGGGTGAGAAGCTGGTGAGGGTATGAGTCCTGATTGTTGCATTAGCGACTCCTACTGGTTGGTCGGGGCACCTGTCCAGCAGGGAGGGGATCTGGGGGAGATAGCGTGAACCTCCGCGTGCGTTACGCTCTCCCAATGAAACTTCTCGCCGTCAGGTGAAAAGAAGCGGCGGGCGACTCCACATGTATCGGAGGAGGCATGTGGTAGTCTACACCCTCCCCAGACCAACAGAAGGATAGCGCATCGACCAGGACCGTGACACACACAGGGAATTGGTATAATGACTAAATTGGGGAGAAAATGGGATAAAAATGGCAACAACAAAAAAATGCTCTTGTGATTGGCCTCCTCCCATCCATTAAAGAGTTACGTGCATTGGATGGGAGACAGGCACTCTACAGGATGTTTGGGCTCATGTTAAGCATGCAGAACGTCAGGAGGTCCAGAAAGAAGGGAAAAGAAAAGCTCGACTTGAAACGGCTCAGCTGATGTATTACCAAGGGGGGCAAGACCAACACAGCTGAGGAGGCCAGGGTCGAGGACGCAGTGCCGATGGTGGACGAAGCGCCTACAGAGGGCACAGAAGATGAGGTGATGCCAACACCAACAATGTGCTGCAGCAATGGAAGTGCTTCTGCCCTGGCCACATTGCCAGAAACAAACACCAGAGGAGAAGTCACTGCCCCAGAACAGAATGGACTATGGCAGATCAGCCCAGCAGCCAATGACTCCATAAATTACCTGAGATGGGCACAATAGGATGGTAAATGGTAAATGGACTGCATTTATATAGCGCTTTTATCCAAAGCGCTTTACAATTGATGCCTCTCATTCGCCAGAGCAGTTAGGGGTTTAGGGGTTAGGTGTCTTGCTCAAGGACACTTCGACACGCCCAGGGTTTGAACCGGCAACCCTCCGACTGCCAGACAATCGGTCTTACCTCCTGAGCTATATCGCCCCGGGGCGATAAGGCGTAACTCGTAACTCCAGTTATGAGAGAGGAGAGGAAATCTTGGGAATGCAAGAAAGTGTATGGAAAGCAAGTAGGGAATGTGAAGGAGTTTGTAAAAGTTTTGCACAGTCCACAAGACACACCAACGCTAAATCTTCTTGTCATGGGTGAGTCGATTCCATTTCTTGTTGATAGCGGTGCATCATGGTCTGTTATTATGAAAAAGGCTTTGTCATCAGTACCTCTCTGGTAATTCAATGCAGACTGTGGGAGCGTTTCATGAATTGAACCTATGACTAAATCTATTTCAGTTCAATACAGTGATGAGGTAACTAAGCATAAATTCCTGCTGTCATAAAATTTCCCAGTAAACCTGTTTGGTAGAGACCTATTGTGTAAGCTTAAGATAACTGTTATGTGTACTGAATATGGCCTACCTACGCTGGGAAATGTTAGCCTACAGGCTGATGCATTTGGGGCCACTGATTGGTATTATTCAGCATCATAACACAATTGTGTAATTTAATTCCACTGAAACAGTCAGCACCAGCCCAGTTGCACTGCACCACTAGATTCTCACCTCTGGCTAGAGATTTTGCATTTGAACGTTTCTGGAATTAATCCTTATCTCCTGGTGAAACAATTTGCATTGGTACTGTTTTTTCAGGATTCAAATTTACTGCTGCATCTGTATCTCTGTATACTTGGCAGGCCAAATTGTTTCGTCACAAACTTTGTCCCTCATCTCTCTCTATCTGCCACTGATGATGGAGAACAGGAAAATGTGGGACCATGGCTGAAACAAATGCAGTCTTTTACCTACTAGCGACCATCACCAGTGGGGCACATGGTGTCCCCATCAACTCAAACTTTCAAAATTACATTCTATGCTGTTTCATCTAAAAGACGAACACACTGGACGGCGCAGCCACAGCTGTTCCTCCCATTGCAGCCTGTTGAAACCAATGACTCGCCTTTGTTTACAAATATTCCAGACTTGTTATGAGCTCCTGATAAATATGACATAGGCAGCATGGTAGGAGCTAAACCTATTATAGTTTCCCCTCAAAGGAACTACCGCCCTTAGAAAGCTCAGGTGCGTGGCCTTTTGTTCAGGTTTTCCATATAGTCAATGATGCTGTGTTTGCTTGTACCCCTTTTGTTCTTAACCCTGTAATTATCCTCTCTCAATTTTCTAGTGATGCTTGCTGGTTCACTGTTGTGGACCTGGCAAATGCTTTCTTCAGCATTCCAGTGCATCCTGACTCTCAGTACATTACATTTAAAAAATTTATATCATGTTCATTGGACAACTACAAAACACAGGTTCAATAAGGTATTGGTTTGCCTTCACGTTTCGAGGCAAGCGGTGGACATGGACAGTCATGCCACAGGGGTTTGTCGAATCTCCAGTTATTTTTTCTGCTGAATTATCTACCAGAAATCTCAAGAAATTTGTTCCACCTGCAGGTAGTACTTTAATTCAATATGTTTGACGATTTGTTGTGTTCTTCTTCTGAACATGCCTGTATTAATGATACTTGAGCTCTTTTAAATTATTTTGCTGAAAATGGCCACAATGTTTCTAAATCTAAACTTCAAATAATCCAGTAAACTGTTAAATATTTATGTCATGTTATTACACCAGCCAGCAGACAGTTACGGAAAGATAGAATTGAATCCATTTTAGCGTTACCCCAACCAATCACAAAACAACAAATTATGTCTCTTTTAGGGATGGCTTGCTACTGCCGCACATGGTTGATGGATTATGCTGAAATTGTTAAACCCCTTTCTGACCTCATCCATGGTAAAAAAGTAGACACCTGAACGCCTCAAAGCTTTGATGTGTCTGAAACAAGCACTTCTCTCTTCTCTATGTTTGGGCTTACCAAATCATAATCACCCCTTCAATCTGTTTGTTTCAGAAAAGAATGGATTCATGTCAGCTGTTCTAACCCAGCTACATGGTGGCAAACAATGGCCTGTGGGTTATTATTCCAAATGTTTAGACTCTGTGGCCAGGGGACTTATCCCTTACCTTAGAGCTGTAGCAGCTGCCACAGAAGCTGTTCTAGCATGTGCTGATATCGTTGCCATGTGCCCCTCATGCTGCATGTACCTCATGCTGTTCATGCCCCTTGCCTCGCAGGCACGTACTGCACATTTCACTCCTGCACGATTATTACATTGGCTAAATGTTTTGTTAACTATGTCTCATGTTACGCTGAAGTCTATCTTTCCAAAGGTGAAAGCAGCCCTGCCAGTATCAAAGGGAGGACTTCTCCATGACCTATATCCAGGCGATTGGGTGGTGATAAAAGACCTCAGAAGCCATACCAGGTGCTGCTAACCACTCCAACAGCAGTCCGAAAAGCCGAGGGAGGTGGGTTCACGCCTCCCACTGCACGCCTCCCTCCACAATGCCATCGCCCAAGAGACACCATCCAGACCTCTGGGGAACTGACCAGACGATCTGATTCAGATGCTTCTTCACCATGGTTGTCCTAGGAGTAACCCTTGCCCTGACAACATGGGCAATGTGGAAAAGAGAAGTACTATGGCTGGACTTTAATAACAGCCGCTCCGTGAATCACAGTAACACCCCCCTCAAGAGAATGGCATTACAGGCAGGAATTCTTCCCGGCTTCGAGAAGAATCCCAGCCACTAATGCCATCACCAACTGACTGAACATGATAAGGAACAAAATGCCTCCTTCTACACGTGAATGGGCAGCACCTTTTTATAATGAACGATTGTATAAATAATGTTTTCCTTCCCCTTCAAAATTGACATACAGCATTGAGACATAAGATGATTAAAAGCTCAGCACAAAGTATGCTACTTACAAGGATAGGTTATCTCCAGGGCTTAAAGCAAGGAAAATGTCTGTGCCTGAAATGTGTTTGGGGGTTAGGAGAAATAATGGAGGGAAGGGGGGTTCACAAAATTAAGAAATGAATTAATTGAAAATGAACAGGTTTAATACCACAAATAACAAACAATAACAAACTGTACAGTAACAAATTGTGCAAAACAAACAAAAAGATAAAGCACTGTCTATTTGCACTGTCCACAAGTTTGCTCTATCCAAGCCCATCTCCATTTATTTTTGACATATCTGTCAACTACGGTAACAGTTGTCTTTTCACCAGGTTTAATAAATTTTGTTTCCATTCTTCAGCAAAAGACATTACATCTTGTGTGCATGACTTGATGACGACTGAATGTGATTGGATACCTAGGCTACTGTTATACGCTCAAAACAAACAAAATACAAACGTAAGATATTAGAGATACTTTGGTGGTATAATATGCTAAAAACATAGCCTAAGCCTAGCGAGCTGTAGGCTACAAGCCAGATGGATGACGGCTGTGGCGCATAACGCGACCCGTTTCAGAAAGACAAGAACACCAAATCTAATAGTTTCTAAATGTGAATCCTCACGTTAACTTGTAAGGTCCAAATGGCAGGAAAATGCATTATCTATTCATCCTTTCCTCAATCGGAAATCGTAATCTGGTAATTGTATCCAAGTCCAAGCACAACTTTCAAAGCCATAAAGAATATCCAATACGCCTATCTTTATATGCATACATACATATACAGCCATATTCTTGCTACGCGACAGTTAAAAAAAAATACGCAAGAATATTTTCCATAGACCATATAATTACCTATTTTCGAATCTAAAACGGCCCCGTGCCGGAATTCCGGCACAGTGCTGGAGAACTTTAAGCCCTGTATCTCTGCTGTTAAAGGACTCCCAAAAAAGACCCTTCCTTTGTATGCTTACGCTAAGAGTTTATGTGCATTTTGCGTTCTGAAATTATTAATGAATTTTGTGTTGTAGCTGTCACTAGAATGACAAAAGGGAGGATTGTAGGAGTCACGTGACGACGCCGAGGAAGATGGCTGCTTGAACAGGAGGCTCCAGCACCTTTTTCATTTATTTTGCCTTAATCTGTTACCATCCATGATATTTTTACTTTAATCACAAGTTACCAGACCCAATACGCATCTCACCTACAACCAAAATGCCGAATCCCTGAAAAAACAAGTTTGAGTTTTTTTTTGTTGTAGAAATCTCTTGCCAGGGTGCTGCTGCAACTGAATTTGGAGTGAAGGGGATGGGTGCTATCCTGTAAAATTTTTTCAAGTTTTTGGAGGATGAGTTTGGTTTGGTCAATGCCTATGATTTTTCCCGCTGTCCTGATTTGTCGTTGCAGCCTGTCTTGGTCCTGTTTGCACATGTTACCAAGCACACAGATAATACCAAAAGACAGAACACTCTGAAGTACCGATGTGTAAAACATTTGTAAAATCCGCCAGTTTACATTAAAATGGTTAAGTTTGCGTAAAAGTACATTCTCTGCTGCAATTTCCTGAGTTTGCCTGAAGTGGCACAGTCCCTGAAGTTAAGTTTATTGTCTATTTCAATTCTGAGGTATTTGTATGTTGTGACCATTTCCACGGGCTTACAGCAGCGAAAAAATTGATTTCCACGTGCTGGAAGCACACCATTCCCTCTCCTTTCAAGTGTGGGTTCTAATGTACTTAGATAGCTTATACCTAGAGCTATCGACAGCCCGTGTACATGGGGCGAAGGAGTCAACGATGATGTGGAATTCAGTCTCTGTGAAACTTAAAAGCCTTTTAGGATGAACACGTGTCAGGAGTTGCGGCCTGGATCCCAGGGGGAGTGGGTCCTTAAAGGAGTACCATGGTGGTTGAACGTGACACTTCCCAGTTGTCTTTAGGCAACAACAAAACAAATGTGCATCATTTTTTTATTCTTCAGTCATTTCAATGTACTTTAAAACGTATTTTTCTAAGCCTAAATTTCCCACTATAAAAATTCACCCGAACCGTCTGGGCGTGGTAATGAGAACTGTCAGTTAGCTATGATTGACAGATCGTGCCCCGTTACCATAGCTACCCCCATGCTACGCTCTCTTTGGGAGACTGAATTTTCACAAGCTAGCTAGCTTAGTAGTATATCAAGTATCGATAGATAGCTAAGGTAAGGACGTTGACTTGTATCCAATTATAATTTTTGCTATCTAGCTAGCCAAGTTAAGATAAAAGCACAACTATAACGTCCTCATAAAAGCAAACTAGCAAGCTAACGTTATCGATAACATTGCCTTATGAAAGCAAACCTCCTAGCTAGCTAACGTTAGCTAGCTAGCTAAATGAATATAACCAGAAATAATCTAAAGGCACTCTAATTTAAGTGAACCTAACGTTAGTCAAATATTTGCATTGTCTGAACAGCAGGACGGTATGTCATGTCAGATTTCTTTACGGAGCGTGGAAATGGGAGTGGTTACTGTATTCGTGACGCAGCAAAATGACAACTTTCTCAACCGGTTGAAAATAGGACGATGAATTTAAAACGCATATTTCTCCAAAAATACAGAACGGACATGTTTAATACTTTGCTCATTGTGTTTCTTCAATGCCTCTTGTGCAAATAGCACATAAAACCGAGAAAGTGTGAAAATCACCATGGTACTCCTTTAAGTGGGATGGTTGTTTTTTTTTTTCAATTTTTTTTTTGTTTCTTTCTTTCCCTTTTGTTACTACTATTTTTTCATTTGGAAATTGATTATGTCCATTGTTGTTACTCATTTACAGAATGACTTTTTGTTTTACCATTGTTATAAAACGAATATCAATAAAGGAAAAAATTTGATCACAAAAAAGGGAGGATTGTAGAAGAAAAATCTCACATTATAATCATTGTATTGATTGTGTGCTGCCAAAGTAAGCTGAGTCAAATAACCTCTGCTCTAGTTTGTGCAAGCCCTAATGGAAAAAGTGAGTTATTCAGAGTGATAACCATGATTAAAGTCGAAAACACCAAGAAAACAATGGGCCTCATTTACCAACCGTTCTTAAGAAGAATTTTCTTCTTAAAACCCACTTATGCAGCTTTCATGAAGATTTTGACATTCACCAATGTTTTCTTATTTGGGATTTGTTCTTAGGTAAGAACAGAATCTAGCACACTCAAGAGCACACTTACGCACATTTGAGTGCTGACATGTTTGCGCAAAATAATTGATTATTGCGTTTTCTTCAATTCTACAGTTGTATAATATTATAGGATTTAAATTACAATAATATTTTTATCATTTATAATATTTTTTAATAATTATTTTCATTATTTTACAAAGCATTAAGGTGCCAGGTTCTGCCTCAGAGGGTGGTTGCCTCAGCGGGAGTAAATGATAAAAATCAAACCATTGTAGTGACCTTTTATTTTTGGGGGTTTCAATTATGCAATGTTTGGTCTATACTGCAAAAGCAAATGTTTAAATTTTTAATACAAAATAAGCACTTAAGCACTTAACACTTTTTAAACATATGGACATGTTGAAGTGAACATCACTAGTGGGTGACACCAAAATGACTGGCAATAAATTTTTTGTGCAGTGTTTTTTGCAGCGATGGGTTTACTCCGATGCAGTTTACTGCTGGTTGATATAATTAGCGGTATTGATGTGACGAGAAGCGCTTTGTCGTTCTAATGCATAACACACAATTCCTTGCGCCTACTCCCACCAGTATTTTTTTTTTGCCTCAGATTTGACATAAAACCATTTTTTTACCTCATCAGTTGTGCGCTCTTCTACAGATACAGCGTTCACTGAACGAGTAATATCATCCCATGCATCTTTTTTTGTGTTATTTTATATCAACTACTGACGCTACTAAATATGACAGGTCGTTTGCTGTTCACTTCCCGCAGCAAAACCTCCACTTCAGAACTACTGAAATTTTTCTTACGTTTGGAGTCCGGTGCTCCACCGTCTTTAGATTTTCGTTTGGGCATTACTGACTTTGTTCGCTCTCAACTTTTCTTTTCGATTTCTGTGTGTGCACACGGCCCTGCAGTCTCATGCCCTTTTATGGGGATTGGCGGGGCGTTTACCTATGCTAATTAGGAACAACTGGCACGCGCTTTACACTTACGAGGACAATGGGATTCATCATTTTAAGAACACATGCGCAAACAATTCTGTGGTTTAAGAACACATTGTGAATCTGACGTAGACTTTTCTTAGGAATTTTCTCAAGAACAAATTCATGAAAAAACTAGATATTGGTGAATGAGGCCCAATATCTGTAAGCAAAAAAAACAATATGGGTTTCAAGGGTTTTTGTGTGGACAAACTTGTTGTGTAAATGCAATGACTCATCTTTTTCAGATACCTATTGGTAACTAATAAGAAACTTTCACAAGAGCAAAGTCCAAGATTTGTTGACTATATATTGTGTTTTCTCTCATTAATGCTTTGGAGTTACTGTGACTTCTCCACGTGAGTGTGTTAGACTTTTTCCCTGATGACTTACTCATTAAATAATTTTTGAATACAAGACAACAGTCTCTCTTCCTTCATGCTAAAGTGAGGTTCCCACTACAACAGCTCGATAGCTAAATTGTGAAACCTAGTAGTTATTTAGTTAGCTAGCTAACCACAAACTTCTCACTGAATTTCAGTCTTGCTAGCTTGCACAGATTTTTCATAAGTAATTATTTAGCCAGCTAGCTCATAATGTAATGTACAGTGCTTTTTCGGAGCACGCACCCGCGGATTACTGTCATTTCTTTGCGTTTACCATGATCCTTTATGTTTAGGTACCCAGTGCACACGCTCTGGTGCCAAAAGCCCATAGTCAAACTTGGCTGTGTCCATGAATTGGCTTCATGCGCCACTGAGCAGCTCCCATAGGAATCCATGGAACCGGTAAACGGAAGCTGACTCCAGTTCTTGTATCTTGATGGGTGTACGTAATAAAGTGTCCAGAGAGCGTATACATATCATATTTTTAGTTCTTTCCCAGTTAGGTCAGATTATGTTTTAGTAATGAACCAAACTGCAGTTGACGTGGAAGAGGACTGAGACCTGCCATTTCAGGTGGACCAGGGTGCAGATGTTCATTGGTGTGAATGAAATGTGTTCACCCAAACAAACAAACCACACAAAGGGAGTAAACCCATTGGGGTTACATGCACTATTTGTGAAAAAATCTATTTACCAGCCAACAGCGCAATAACCCAATAAGTTACAGGTTTTACCGTTGCCTTTTCATTTGCTCTGACCCTCTGTTACCCACAAAAGACGAGCAGCGAAGATATTTAATGTGGAATAAAGCGGAATGAAACACAGGGGCCCAGAATTATCTCAGAGCCTCATTATAGATATTAACCACTATAACTGATTAGTATTACCTACCTCAGGTCCAGTGCTTATGGTCAGGAAACTCTCAACAGCTGTAAGTGTTCCTACAATTCAAGATTTCAAAATGGGATATATCTTAGTCAAAGGTAATGCTTTGTTTGCACTATAAAAGACCATACTATATTCCAAAAAGGGTGGAAAAGTAGATTCTGAGAAATAAATAAATTTGACTTCATCGGAGCAAAATGCATTTTGATTTGGCCTTAATTCCTTGAGTTAGAGAATCAGTAAAATCATAAAATACACTATCCACATAAATACTTCTTAAAATGTTTAGCATTAAAAACATGACTAGCTGGGGCTACTAGCTGGCTCATCACATTAAGACTGTTATAGTGCATTGGTTCCCAAATTCGGTCCTGGAGTACCCCTGTGTATGCTGGTTTTTGTTCCAACCACAACTGCAATCCCAGAATTTTAACAGTTAGGTGCTTTTCATGGTTAGAGGGTGTGACAGATAACTAATTGCTTTTAATTCACCGCCCCACTGCGGTGAATTAAAAGAGGAAGCGCATAATTTAAAAAAATGTATATATTGCAAATGCGCCATACCACGTCCGTTTATTTGTTAAAGTTGTATGGGAGATTGTCATCATACATCCAACCAAGCCTATAATCTGCACAGGTTTATATTTTTTAAATGGAAACCTTACACTCTACTGTGTCAATATTAACAAACTATGCATATGCATTTTAACGGGTACACAGATTCATTTGTATTTACAGAATGCTATGTTAATGTCCGGTTTTATCATATCACATCTCAAACTTTCTGTAGTAAGGAAATCTTGGTTATAGTCACGGTGAATCGTTTCTGCAGCATTTGGGTAAAGGAGTGTGCTGGACTGATCATTGTGGTTTTATGCCTTGTGGGTATTGTAGTTTACGGTAGTTTATTGCAGTGGGGGAATTGGTGTAACTGTGATGTATTGGTAATGGGTAAACTTTTTTGGTGAATGTGTATTTGTGTATTTTCAAGTTTCATATGTGGGATAGCAAATTACACTTTTTATTATTTCTATTTAGTTAATTGATTTTAATAATAAGAATGGTGTGGTCTGAGGGGGGTACACTTATTTCAGACCTCCATTTGGATCAGTGAGAGAGAGAGCTTGTAGTTGCATTAAGACCCTACTCAGTCCGACCGAAGGAAATGTTTGGGGGAGTGATTACCTTGTTTCTTTATTTGCTTATTTTTTTTGCACTTCAATAAAACGATTTTTTGCCGTTCACCCTATTTCTATTGTCAGCCACCTGTTTGATTGCTCGCCATCCTCACAGAGGGATTATTTACCCTCTTAAACCACATTGTCAGAAATAGAGAAATAGCAATGCGCACCATGAAGAATACAATTCCCATGTTTACATTGTGCTCATTGTGCTATATTGCAAACAATTACACAAAAGGGTTAATTCTTTTTAAATGATCAAATTAAAGGCTGAGGTGAATCAATAGGCTTTTATCAGGTCAGAATGTGGACACCTGGCCACGAAAACTAACCATCTGGAAGATAATGAACATTTCAAAGACAAAGCAAATAATAATGAGCCAAAATGCATTGTGTCAATAAATTTCAAGAAATTAAACACATTTTATACATGTTCATGAGTCTCTATTGCTTAACCTCAGTCTTTCAATTGGTCCAAATATTTTGTTGTTTTTAAAATTGTTTGCAGCATAATACTATAAGCAAAATATAAACATGGGAATTTTGTTCTGACATGTGGTTTCAGAGGGTAAATAATCCCTCTAAAAATGAAAAGTAGCTAATCAAGAAAAATTGACAGCTTGTTCAAATTCTGGGATTGCAATTGTGGTTGGAATGAAAACCAGCACACACAGGGGAACTCCAGGACCAAGGTTGAGGACCAAGGTTAAGAACCACAGTTAAAGGATGGGCCCAATAGTCAGGCATCAAATGTGTCTGTGTAAACCCAACTTAAAAGCAGTTACTGACATTACAGGCTTGCTTGTTCTCTCCGAATCAATAGCGGAGGTCGAAGCTATGAACACTCCTATATAGGAGGAAAGTATGAAAAAAAATGTCTTATATGCATTAATTGATTATTGAAATACTACAATAAACACACAAATAAACAAAGTTTGATACTCTACCTTTAAAATGGTCTCTGGTAAACTGAATTCCCATATCAGCAGGAATGGAGTCAAATCCACAGCTCCCAATCACGTACACGCCATTCTCCGCAGCCTGGCTCTGATATTTCAGCTGCATCCCCTCTAGAAACTACAGCAACAAATTGCACTTGACATGCACACACAAATGCACAAAACAAATTCCGCTTTCAAACACACAGTAGGCATATTATCTGATTTTATGCGGAGCTTATTAGGGGCCTGACATCATCTAAGTATGAATTTTCCTTGGGCTACTTGCTGAGGGCTATCATCAGTTCCAAATATGCAACAGCACTTTAAGAACAGGTTGACTGACACAAGCAACATTCTGTCTAAATTTGGTTTATCAGACATTTTCAATAGAGAAACTGAATATGGAGATATGGATGATATTTCATGCATGTTTTAGATTTGCTTCACACATACTTCTTGAGAAACTTGCAGTCAAAGTGTCCATATATAGGGGTTGACATTAAGCCTTGAAAGGAAAAATCTTTACTAGCCCAAAGGTTTTGGTCACTATCGCAAAAGCGTAAGCCATTATGCAAATAAAATCCATAAATAAAAATGCATTTAGGGAAGTAATAAATTATATATTTTTTAGTCAATCAATAACAGAGCATTAAATATCAGACCGGAGAAGCAAATTAACATGGGGAAATAATAGAGGTAACAAAAAGAGCAAGAGCACAGAATATGGTGGTCTCAGAGCAATAGAAATGGGTTGCAAACTAAAAATAGCATTCTGTAAAAATATTTTTAACGGAATATTAAGAAATATGGAATGTTGGGAACAGAAAAAAGGCCGTGCCGTATTATAAACTGGTATACGGTGATTTTATTGAAAAGCACAAAAAGTTAGGTATCAACTGGGGCACACAGACCGATAAGGTTATACATAAATTACCGATGATATAAATGGTGGATTTGTTATTTATAAAGATTGTACAGAAGAACAAAGTAATTATTTAAGTATAGCCACAAGTGGTGATGATCGGGGTCCAAGCAGATTGGGAGCATTTGGATGCTTGTTTGTTATTTAATTGTTAATGAAATGTGGTTTTCATGAATGCAAGCTGAAATGATGAGACAAAGCCCAAGAACTTGAAGATTTAGTATTAAGACCAGGTGAAGTAAGGCAAAGGCAGGGTTTGAACCCTCAACCTTTGGATTGGGAAACAAACTCCTTTTCACTGAGTTACTGGCAAAGTCAGTGTTGAGTGCATGTATGCATGAACAAAAAATATAAAAGTGTGTAATTCCACAAAGTTTTTGAAACACTCAAATACATTATGAATTGAATGAATTTTACAGTTTAGATACTTAGGCTAATTGTATACTTTTAGCACAATTTGTTGTACTTATTTTAACCTCTTAGCGCAAAGCCCCTAGTGGTCGGCACGCCGGCGTGCCCAGATTACTAAACTGAAAAACCAGTTACACCACCTGACCATGTTGCTTCTACAGTCAAAGGCCACTGTTTGTTGAAGAAATTGTTTATATTTCATCTGTAATCAGCATCATAAACAGTATTATATATATATTCATACCCCACACAAACATGACAAACCCGCTGTTTGCCCTTCCCCTTTTGGTCCACAGACAAAGGAACATATGAGAGGCCGTTTAGGCCATAAATAATACTTCCTCTCACACAAACCATTATACTTTCTCACACACACCACTATACTCTATCACACACACCACCATACCCCCTCACATCATAGACCATTATATTCTCTCACTCACACCATCATAGAGAATAGTAGTGTGTGTCAGAGTATGAATTTATCTGTGAGAGACAATGCTACTATGTGTGAGAGAGTTTGATAGTCTGTGTGTGAGAGAATAGTAGTGTGTGTGTATGAGTATGACAGTCTGTGTGTGAGAGAATACTAGTATGAGTGTACGAAAGGCTGCGGGGAGACTCGTGCACCCATTGCCACGGCGACGGGTCTGTGAGGAATTGCAGGTGCTACTGCAGCGAGTAACTGTGGGTGCGACTGCGGTGAGAGACAACAGCGGGAAGAATGGCAGACGTTTGAGCAGTTTACGAATTCTTTTCAGTTAGTTAAGACTAAGTTAGATTAAGAGTAATCTCGGTTTGGGCAGTGTGTGTTAATGAAGCAATGTATACATTTGTATTACCGTATGGTTTATTAATGATACGAAGTTAGTTGTGTTAAGTTCTAAGCGCTAGTAATAGCCACTAGCTAACATGGTATTAAGACTGCATGGTGTTGTTATTAGCCATGCTATTGCTAAAATGGTAGCTACCCACGTTAGGTAGTTAATATCACGGTGATTGTGCGTATGCTGTATAGCGTTTTGTTGAAACAGTATATCAGCTGTGTACTTGTGTATGTTGTGCAATTCATGTAACAGTGCAGTGATATTTGTTTCGAATTATTCTTTATTTTAGGACCACACACACACAAACTGAATGATTACAGTAAAGAAAGTAAATCAAGAACCTGTGTTGCATCTTCTGTATCCTGACCGATACACCAGTACAAACACTGCTAAGCCTAAGTAATACACAGTCCTTACATGGGTTCCTACCCAACAGTGTGGTCCTTCAAGCCGGATTGTGGTGTTTATTCTGGATGAAGGTGAAGATGCAGAGCAGCCGTGCCGACGTACTGAGCCCTCCAGTTCGGCCAAAACGCCAGACCCACTTACCTCGCTACCTAGAAGATTATGAAGTTGATCTTCATAACCTCTTAGGTTCTAAGAAGTACTCTGCACTATTAGCTAGCGCAGCACAGCATAGGCATGGGCGAGAAGAGCAGTGGCATTCGCACCAAGTAGTTGCAGATGCTATGACCCCCTCTACCTACCCAGATACTTTCCCCTCCGTCAATACACTGGGGCAGATGACGACCACAGGAGAGTGGGACACCTTTGAAGATATTCAGCGGGCCCAAGGAAGGTATGCTTCATACACCCCCTAGCACACCCGCAAAGGAGGGACAGACAGGAGGCGAAGCTGTCCCGAGAAGCCACTGTGCCACGTTATGTACAGGGAGAAGCCTGAGATGTCAGCTGCAGTCCACTAAGCTGAGTTAGGGGCGATACATCGAGAGAACATACAGCTCCGCCAGACACAGCATGCATTTCAGTCAGACATCAGCAAACTTTACAAAGCAAAGGAAGAGATGTCTGAGCTCACAGACACTGTGCGTAGGCTCCAACCCCCACTGCCATTGACCGTACCTCTCCCTGACCCTGTGTGCCCAGCTTGCATCAATCCACAGGTGGAGGAAGGGAAAGATGATGAAGAGTGGCCAGCACCACCACCGTGGTTTCCTCCAGATGACGAAGAGGAAGATAAGTTGACAGCCTTAATCGACCAGATGGTGAGAGACCTCATGATGATGAAAAGCCAGGTAGCGCCACCAGTACCCAGCCAACGTAGCAGCCACAGTAAGAAACACCTCTCAGCTCCCTCTGCCTCCTCTCTCACGCTCTACGCCATTTCAGGGCTACCAAGGCCCACCGCAGCCAAGCTCCATGCCTCACCTGTGCCATGCAACTCCACCTCAGCAACCTGTGCCTCGTCATTCAGCTAGCCTGCACCAGCCAGCTCACCCACCAGCTACTAGCACAGGCCACCAGTGGCACCTAAGACCACAGCATCAACCTCTGGACCAGAGTCCCCCTAGACCACCAGGTGTAGCAGAGAGGAGTTCCTGGGGACTAAGGCCCACCATTCCAGACTTTAGACGGCGGGACCCGGGTGAGTTCACCCGTCTCAAGATAGCACTAGGAAACCTCCTGCCAGCCGACGCCACAGAGCTGTTTAAATACCAAGTCCTTGTCAACCACCTAAAGCTGGAGGAAGCCTGTTTAGTAGCAGTTTATCTGCACTCTCCAACTCCATACTCCGACACCATGGCCACTCTTAACAAGAAATTCAGCCAGCCTCACCACCTTGCACTTAAGAAGATCGCCAGTGTCATGGACTCACCTGGTGTCCGCCGAGGAGACACCGCAGCCTTCGAGAAATTTGCATTGCAGGTGTAGTCCTTGGTGGGTATGCTGAAGACACTGGGGTCAGAAGGCGACGCTGAATTGAGATACGGATCCCATGTGACGTGCCTACTTGGTAAACTCCCTCCAGAGCTAAGGGCCAAATTCCGATGCAGGATGTTCCACCGCCCTGATACTACGTACACCCTGCTGGAATTCTCTGAGTGGCTACAGTATGAATCATGGTGTCAGGAGTACGACGGCCAGTCATCCAGCAAGGTGCAGAGGCAACAGGCATGGTCACAGTCAGACGGGCAGTCTGGGAAGCGCACTGCTACCGTGCTGCATGAAGCAAGGGAGGTCACACTGAACAAAGATTCTACTGCTCAAGTGTCCACTAGTTCTCCGCCAAGTAGCAAGAGAGGTAAACCAAAGCCGTACTGCCCCTACTGTGAGAACTCCGACTACTTTCTCAGCCAGTGCCCCAATATCCAGAAACTCACCAAAGAACAAGTAGCTGAGTGGATTCAGTCAAAGAGGAAGTGCTGGCGTTGCGGAAGGTCACACCAAGCAGCCCAGTGTGATCTGAGGAAACCATGTGGAATCTGCTAAGGGAAGCATCTACAAGTTCTACATGAAGTTAATGACCGGAAGCCCAAGGAGGCGCCACCAGAGACGAGCTGCCTGGTGAGCACAGCCGCTGATGTCCTCTATCTGGACAAGCCAGCTGATGCCAGTCGTGTGCTGCTGAAGGTCATAAAGGTAATTCTGCGCCAAGGTGACTGCACTTTGGACACGTTCGCAATCCTTGATGACAGGTTAGAGCACACCATGCTTCTCTCGGCAGCTGCTCAGAAGTTGGGATTAAAGGGAACTCCGGAAGACCTGGCGTTGAGAACAATAGAACAGGATATTCAGACGCTACAGGGCTCGTCTGTATCCTTCCACATCTCTTCAGCCTCTCAGCCCAAGAGACGGTTCCTGATCAGAGGGGTATTCACTGCCTCACGCCTCAGCTTAGAAGACCATTCATATCCCATAACCAGTCTACAGAAGAGGTACAAGCACCTATCAGGTTTGCCTCTACAACAGTTTGATCGTGCTAAGCCACTCATCCACATCGGTGCTGACCAGGCCCACCTGCTCGCCCCCATTGAGCCTGTGCGCTTGGGACTACCTGGCGGACCAGCTGCCATCCGAACGAGACTGGGGCGGACACTTCAAGGCCTGGTGAGACTCCCCGATCAGCACCTCAAACCACATCAGTGCCTGTTCACCTCCACCATGTCTCCAACTTCAGAGCTCATGAAGAACGTGGAGAAACTGTAGCAGGTAGACACGCTCCCATTTAGGAAAGAGAAGAGGGTCACACGCTCAAAGCAAGACCAGGAGGCAGTTAAGCTACTGGAGGAAAAAACCACAGATAAAGGTGGACGGCGTGATCCACTACGCGACGCCCCTGCTCTATAAGAGGAGTATGCCCTTATTCCGAGTGCCAAAGGAGGCGGTGATGCTAAGTTTGAGGAGCACAGAGAGGCGCCTGGCTAAGGACCCAGCGAGAGCCCAGGCCTACTGTGTGGAAGTTCAGAAGCTGGTGGTGGCTGGTTCAGTGAAGAAACTCAGCCCTGACATGATCTCTGATGAGGGGGAGTCATGGTACATGCCGTACCACATGGTGATGCACAACAACAAGATCCGCCTTGTGTTTAGCTGCTCGTATCAGTTCCAAGGCCTCAATCTAAATGAGTATCTCTTACCTGGACCTACCCTGGGGTCATCGCTACTTGGGGTCCTGCTTCGCTTCCGTGAGCATGCTGTAGCCATTAGCAGCGACATCTGGGGGATGTTTCACCAGGTTCATCTCTTACCCGAAGACAGGCTGCTGTTGAGGTTCATCTGGCGGGACTTGAGAAGAGATGACCCCCCGGATGTCTATGAGTGGCAGGTCCTCCCGTTTGGGACCACCTGCAGTCCGTGCTGTGCCACCTTCGCCCTCCAACAGGACGTCAATCACCACAGTAAGCCAGGAGACGAGGTCCGGTTCTCCGCAGATCAGTGTTTCTACGTAGACAATTGTCTACAGAGTGTGCCAACACCTAAATAGGCCAGACATCTGGTTGATAAGCTGAGGGAGCTCTTAGCCACTGGTGGATTCGACTTGAGACAGTGGGCCAGCAACGTCCCGAGCACCCTCAGTCATGTTCCGAAAGAGGCCAGGTCTAGCAGTGCTGAGTTGTGGCTTGCGCCGGACAAAGCAGACACGCCAGAATCCACCCTAGGGCTGAGTTGGCACTGTCAGGCAGACACCATCGGCTACAAGTACCGTATTGTGGACTACGGAGCCCCCACAATGCAGAATATTCCTGGCGAGTCAGTACGACTGGACTGAAGATAGCCAAGGCAAGCTCCACCTCGCATTTCTCATGGCTCGTTCAAGAGTTGCGCCCAAACGTGTGCTCTCGATACCCAGGCTGGAGCTGTGTGCAGCAGTCACCGGAGCGCAGCTGGTGCAGCTGCTACAGAAAGAATTGACAATTCGGATTAACAAGACCATCCTGTGGAGTGACTCCATGACAGTTCTGACATGGTTGCGCTCTGAGTCGTGCCGCTTTAAGGTGTTCGTCGGCACTAGGGTGGCCGAAATCCAAGAGCTTACCGACCCAAGTGCGTGGCGTTATGTGGATTCGGCACGGAACCCTGCTGATGACATAACTAGAGGGAAGACCCTGAAAGACCTCGCACGGCCTAATCGATGGAGTCAGGGACCCCCTTCCTGTTGTTAAACTCCGATGAGTGGCCAGTTACATCAATGGCTGAGCTGGATGAGGATCCATCAGAGCTACGGAAGCAGGCTTCCACAGGGTGACCTCCACGGTGCCCCGGCTGGGTGCATCAGATAGCGAGCAGTACTCTAACTGGAGCGAACTGTTGGAGGCTACAGCCCGGGGTCTTCATGGGGCGGCAGAGCCGAGCAGCAGTCCTACGGCAGCAGATTATCGGGATGCAGAGAATCACATCTTCCAGCAGTCACAGCAAGACAGCTTCCCAGATGAGTTGTGTCTGCTTAAAACGAGTAAACCTGTCCCATCCAATAGTAAGCTCCTCACCTTATCCCCGGCGTTCGATGCATCCGATGGACTGATAAGAGTTGGGGGTAGGTTGCGAAGAGCAGAAGCCTTGAACCAGGACAGGATACACAGCACCCAGTTGTCCTCGATCCTAGCCACCTTGCCACCCGACTCCTGATTCAAGACTATGACAATCAACTGCACCATCCAGGACCAGAGAGGGTGTTTGCCGAGATATGGCACACCTTTTGGATTCTGCGTGGGCAGGAGGCCATCCTCCGCATGCAGCATGCCTGTGTAGAGTGCCGCAGATGGAAGATGCGACCAGTGGTCCCAAAGATGTCCAACCTACCTGCTGCTCGTCTGCACCTCTTTAAGCCGGCGTTTTATTCCACAGGAGTCGACTGCTTTGGGCCTTTCCGAGTTAAAATAGGCCGTCGCACAGAGAAAAGGTGGGGGATCATTTTTAAGTGTCTGACAATGAGGGATGTGTACTTGGATGTATTCACCAGTATAGATGCAGACTCCTTCTTGATGGTCCTCCGAAGGTTCATTTCCCGGCGGGGAACTTCAGCGGAGCTCTTCTCCGACCATGGTACGAACTTCCGAGCAGGAGAGAAGGAGCTCAGAAAGGCATTCGCTAACCTCTCTACCGAGCTCCAGCAGGTGTTGGCAAAGCAGAAGATTACCTTTAAGTTCAACCACCCTGGTGCACCACACTTCGGTGGTGTGTGGGAAAGGGAAATAAGGTTAGTGAAGGCGTCGCTCTACGCTACGGTTAGGGCTCAAGCAGTGACGCAGGAAGTTCTGAGGACAGGAGAGAACTTCGCTAAATACCTTCCATATTTAGCGAAGTTCTCTGTTGTTGGATTAGTTTGTGTATGCTGTGTTTGTACGTTTGTTTAATAAATTATTTTATTGAACCCGTGTCTGCATTGACGTTGCCAGAATGAGAGAATCTGAGTCAAAATAGCCCATCCAAGAACTGTATCCTTCAGGTTATCTCTTAAATCTTTGATTTAATTATTTGATCATTAATATTTCTAATTTTGATTATTAACTGAAGTTCCAAATTTATGGTTAGATAGTCTAGATAAGTAATTTCATGAGACTGATTTTTAATTGTGTGGTTACACCACTACGCTTACATAAGTGTTGCCCAATGTGAGAATATAGTATATTCCCGACATAAAGTGGTGCACCGCCTAAGGCTATATAGTAATTTCCCCGACAATAGCGTGGTTCAGATAATATGCTTGCGATATGCTGAACTCTGCTTCTAGCTCCCAATTGTCCAATCACCCATCTTATACCTTTTAGAATGCTTAGAATGAACTCTTTTTGGATAATAAGGCTGTCAATCAATTACAGGTCGTTTCAAGATATTACTACTGTTTATTTGAATTTGTCTGTTATGCAGACCCATTTTTAAGATATCGCCCACGTTGAAATGTACACTGTACACCACACACATACAGAAAAATCAGAAAATAACTACAGAATCTTCGAAAGAACATGTCTGGCTTTAATAATATGGGCAAGACTTAATTCCATACTTTGAGAGATTTTGATAGCAGAAGGAAATATGTGATGAGGACAGAAATTCACTCAATGTGTAGGCAGGCTAAATAACAGTTTGACCTATATTCAGGATCTTGGGTGTTTTTTCTTGTTGCTCTAATAATATACAATTTTTTGGTGGTGAAATAACTGGAACCAACTCCTAAATATATGTAAATGTCTGGTATCTTCAACCCGTTTCATGCAGATGGCAAGGCGGCCGTGTAGTATAATGGGTAAGGAACAGGTCTTGTAACCTAAAGGTCGCAAGTTCGATTTCCCAGGTAGGACACTGCCATTGTACCCTTGAGCAAGGTACTTAACCTGCATTGCTGCAGTATCTAGTTGTATAAACAGATGCAGTGTAAATGCTATGTAGAATGTTGTATAAGTCGCTCTGGATAAAAGCGTCTGCTAAATGCCTATAATGTAATGTAATAGATCATACTGCAGAGTGGTCAAAATACTTTTATGAAATGCGGAACAATGAGGGGCATGTAGGAGCTTCATATTTATCTTGATAATAATCCAATGAAGCTAGTTTTCAATGATACCACACCTTCTGACAAGGTAGAGTCAGATGTTTGTAATGTAAATACCAGCACGTACACCACTAGGGGGCTTGATCTTTGCTAATGATACAAAGATGTTGCTTCAATGAATTGTTAAAAAAAAGTCTTAAAAGGGTCCAAATGCCCATAAAAAATTCTATTTTCATTGAAATTTTCTCAAAAAGTACTTGTGACCTAAATCCTAAATATACTTCTAATATCTCCATGGGAAGTTTCTTTGCGGGAAATTTCAGGAATATCTGGAATTTCTTGTCCCCGTTCACACAAAATGCCTCATACATGTAGCCTTACCTGGTTGTACAGGTAAATTATACATTTTTCTTGACAAAATTCCCATTAAATAATGTTGAATAGTACTAAAAGGGGATTCTGGGTCAAAGCAATCAACAACACCAATAACAACCAGTATAATAACATTCTTATGGTACTACTGCTCCACATATTATTGATGTAACCCTACCTGTGGCTCTCCACATATGTCCATGTAATGGGTTCCATTTTCAATGCATGCTTTTACCACAGGTTCACCATAAAACCTGTACTGATGGCAAAAACAGAATAAGACAATGGTTACTTTCAAAATCCTTGTAATTTTAATAATCATGTTTGTAAGTGACCTTCAGCAGATGACATAAATTGTACATGAAAACATGAGTATAGTACCTTGTATTAAAAACACTGGTCTCTATTTTCTGGCCAGCACATGTGGTGCGGCGAGGTGTTGTACAGGCAAAGTGGCATATCCATGGATATTGATGCACCTGTGCCCAGAGGTAAATTGGTGACTCACCCTGCACTGAAGTGGGAGCAAAGGTACTGTCGGGGGTGTGTCAGTGAAGATCAAGCAGCATACTGCAATTTTGGTGCAGTTGCAGCCCAACATATGGCGAGTTGCTAATTTCAGGGGTTTCCCAAGCAATGTATGCACAATTATAACCTATTCAAAACCCAATCAACTTTTTCATTTGTCATACGCTGTCCAATTTGACTTCAATATAAATATTACTTTGCATTTTTTTTGTTCAGTCTTATTTATTTTTTTCTGTTAATTCTGGTATTTATTTATTCTCTTAATTGTTTATGACTGTTCTTATACTGCACGATGGTCCCATGGGTAATGTATTCCATTCTTTTTATTATACCCTTCTGTAATAAGAACAACAACAATAAACGCAACGTGAACATGAAAACCTTTTCATTTTAATTATGTGACTATACTTAAAATGATAGGTACATGCAATTTACATCCATTAACTGCTAAGTTATCTTCTCCCAAACCAATTTAACATTATCTGTGCCTGGTCGTCGGCTTAAGGTGTCACAAATTCTTCCACAACGACTCTGCACCAAGGCTATCACTTTTTTTTGATAATCAAACTTGCTAGAATCACAGAAAAATAAAAAAATTTCAAAACATGTCATTCAGGGTTTGGACTTCCAATCCTGCTGTCTTGGAAAGATACATTAATGAGCCCAGCTGTGCTCTGCGCTTATCCGTATTGTGCTCATGGTAGCACTCAATATGAAAGAGATTGATAAATAATAAACCATGTTCTTGTTTTGTCTGGAAGGCAGCCTAAAAATGAAGCTGGAGGGGCGATAGATCCATTCATTACCATGTCATAGGCATGTAGGCACAGCCACTGAGGGGGAAAACAATACTATTACTATCTCCCACTGTTCTGCAGTGGCAATTCTGGAAAACTGGCCACCGTTGATCAAATATCAAACTATACAAATACACTTATGATTGCAGAAGCAGAAAAGTTTGATAAAGAACATTTCCAGACCTGCCAACCTTAGGAAAATATTTTGAGTACCACAACAGTCAGTGTAACGCTTAGTTCACATATTTTCGCACCACTTCGCTTTGCACGCACACACAAGCCTTTCTTCATAATTCTAGTTTTGACTGTTAAAGTGATCAGGCAAAATTGTATAATTTGACCTGATTCTAAAATATCACTTGCACTGCACTGGGCTATATTATGATATACTTTCAAGTCAGAATTTGAGTACACCTGCTTAAAACAATTTTTTCATGATTAATATTTCATTATATGATGTGTGCGCTTATACAAACTGATAACCATAAGTGAATTGCATTCACTTATTTCATAAAAATTGAAATAATTTATTTTGTATATTGTAACATATATTTTTATTTTCAAGTATTTACAGAAACTTATGTTGTAATGTAAAAAAAAAAAAAGCTTATATTGCAATGTAAAACACTGTCAATTATGAATAAACCAAGTTTCTGTTCATGATTTCCATTTTTATTTAATGATTAAATAATTGAATCAGCTTATATAGGCACACATGATATAGGCCTAATGAAAAAAATAGTATTCAATTGAAAAATTATCTAGGAATGTAGGCATTTGTAACGAGAGGTTTAGCCAAATTATTACCTGAAGCTCCTTGGTGGCTATTGTCAAAATCATAATTGCACAATGTGCAAAATGCATGGTGCGGAAGTTGTGAAGGTCGGAGGCACGGCCATTGCTCCTGATATTTTGCGAGGAACTTCTGGGGGTCTTAGTTACATCAACACTGAGCTAGCTAAGCAGTCTGGAGTTAATGTGAAATATTTATTAAAACCAGCAGGTCCACAAAGTATGTTGTTCCATGTTGACAGCCTATTTTGGTTCCCATCTCATCACCCAGACATTCAATTAAATGAACACAGCTTTGCTACAATTCATACAATAGTATAGCTACAGTTTTGAAGCAAATTAGAAATTATTAAAGGGGAACTCCAACAACAAAAAAATTTTAAAATATATTTTCACCGTGTTATTTGACCACAATATGCTGGTTCCGAAAAAAAATCTGGTTCCGAAAATCAAAGTACATCCTATCGAACAGAACCACTTCTGCATATATTGACTAGCCAGATGATGCATTTTGCTGGCTAGTTTCGAGCACGAATCTAGGCTGGGGTACCCAAGAGCCACCGTGGTTCTTGCACTTGTCTTCCTCTTCACATTTTTGAGGAAGAACAGTAGGAAATACAAATACTGTCTGCTGTTCCCAACTCACACAAGCATAGAAAGAGGGCAAGAATAGGCAACGCCCCCACAATGGGAGAAAACAATCCATTGCGCTCCATAGGGAGTCAGTGGATTATCAAGATTATAAAATGCCAAAACGTTGTGTGTTGGGTGGTGCAAATGACAAAGCCAATTTTATGTTTTATGTCCTCACGTGCAAAAAAAACAGAGCGAATAAGGAGAAAAAGTGGATTCAAGCCATTAAACTTGAGGGGAAAGCCAGAACATTCTGGGCTCCTGGACCAAGCCACATCTATATTCAAAGACATTGTGCCACCGGTAAATAGGTCACTTTCATTAGCAGTAAGAGGCTGTGTCAGAAACAGTAATTTATGTTTGTTTCTTTAGAATGTGATGTGACATGTACAGCTGAGGCCAAAAATGTACATACACCTTCGCTAAAGACATTCAAACTCAATTTTTCACAACTCTACACATTTCATGTTACCATACATTTCCTGTGTTAAGTCAACTAGGGTATCTACTTTATTTCCATAAGAGGTCAGTTCAAAATAATAGCTAAGAGACAGATTTATTTCAGCTTTTATGTACTATATCAGATTTTCAGTGGGTCAAACATTTACATACACTTTGTTAGTATTTGGTGGCATTGCCTATTAATTGCTTAACTTGAATCAAACTCTTGGGGTAGCCTTCCACAGGCGTCTTACAATACTTTTCCTGCATTTTTTCCCATTCGACCTGACAGAACTGGTGTAACTGAGTCAGGATTGTGGGCCTCCTTGCTCAGTTCAGTCACAAATTTTCTATGGGATTCAGGCCTGTGTGATGGCCACTCCTATACTTTCACTTTGTTGTCTTTAAGCTATTTTGTTAGAAATTTGGAGGTATGCTTAGGATCATTGTCCTGCTGGAAGTCCCAGTTGCAATCCAGTTTTAACATTCTAGCTGATGTCTTGAGGTGTTGCTTCAGTATTTCTGAATAATCCTCCTTCCTCGTGATGCCATCAATTTTCTGAAATTCACCAGTCCCTTTTCCAGCAAAACACCTCCACAACATAATGCTGCCACTCCCATACTTCACAGTTGGGATGGTGTTCTTCGGATGAAATGCCTCACCCTTTTCCCTCCATACATAGAGCTGACCATTATGGCCAAACAGTTCAATTTTTGTTTCATCTGACCAGAGAACATTCCTCCAAAAGGATAGGTCTTTGTCCTGGTGATCACCTGCAAACTTCATTCTGGCTTTTATATGCCGGTCTTGGAGTAGGGGCTTCTTCCTTGTGCGACAGCCTTTCAGGCTATGGCGATGTAGGATTCTCTTAATGGTGGATGTAGATATTTTGGTACCTGCTGCCTTCAACTTCTTCACCAGTTCTTTTGTTGTTGTCTTGGGGTTCAGTTGAACCTCTCAGACTAAAGTTCATTCAGCCCTGGGAGTTAATTTGTGCCTCCTTCCTGAATGATGCAGTGTCTCTGTGGTACCAAGATTTTTATATTTGCATACAATTGTTTGCACAGATGCTCGTGGTACCTTCAGTTGTTTGGAAATTGCTCCTAAAGAGGAACCGGACTTGTGGAGGTCCACAGTTTTGTTTTTCAGAGGTCTTAGCTGAGATGCTTGGATTTTCCCATGGTATCAAGGATTAAAAGGCAGTGGCTGTAGAGGTAGGCTCTTAAATATAGCCACAGGTGCCAATTAACTCCCAATTATAACAAGAGTTGTAAAAAACTGAGTTTAAATATCTTTAGCCTAGGTGTATGTAAACTTTTGGCCTCAACTATAACTGCATAGCTAGCAACATTAGGCATCACATCCTAAAGAAAAAACATTAGCTAGCTAAGTAACATTATGATAACTTAGCTGCTTTTAACCCCTATGTGCAATCCGCCTTGTGGTTGGCACGCCAGTGTGCCTCGATTGCTCAACTCAGACAATCATCGTTCCTGTAACCAAACTATGAGTTGAAAACACAAACTCTGTGTTCTAGCTTTATTAGCAAATGATGCACGACAACAATGCTGAATATGGAGCTTCGAAGTGTCACTGTGGCACAGGTCGTCCATTTAACAAGCGTCCCCGCCCTGCAGTCTCATCTGCAACTATCCCCCCTACGCATGACACACTGGGCAATATTGTCTATCTAGGCATTTATAAAAATATTCTTTCACCACCAAAAATTCGTATTCCGTCATAGCAATAAGATAAATCCAAAATAGCCCTAAGATATGCCAATAAAGCAGTGAAAACGCTGCTCACTGAATAACAAAATAAACAAAACAAATTTTTCTAAAATGATACCATGTAATTCTACTGTCATTATCTGCGACTAAATACGAAATAAATATACAACCGTACTATTGGTTTTACGTGTAGAGATGTCCCTTTTGAGACTGTGCGGTCATATATTGTCTTGGACAATCCGTTTGGGAAATATACACATTTGTGACGGCTTGGTACCTTCCAAAATGGCTGTGCATAATACCACACATGCTGTTTAAGGCATTGTTGCCCTTCTTAGTACATTCTGGCTTGATTGAAAATGATTTTATTCAGCAGGTGAGAGTATAAGCTTTCTAACAATGTATAATGTCTAATTTTACTTTTGGTATAGCATTTTATAGCCCAGTGTAACCAAAAGTTTTGTCTCATCATCGCCACCCTACACATTCACTCTGTGATAGCAGTAAAAGACACTACACCTGGCGGAACATAATCGTTGAGCATTTTTTGGAAAATAGTATTATTCTTGAGAACTTCTGAGCATGGGTAAGGCATATGTTGATAGACCTAGCTGATATAGTTTTCTGGAGTAATTCAGAAGAGGAGAACGACACCACTGATTCTTTAAAGGAGGTTAATGCCTACTGAACACAGATAAGATTTCATCCTCGATACGTAAGTATTTCTGCTGATAATATTTCAATTATATACATTATTTGTTATATTGAGTGTCTTTAAATAGGTTAGTGCTAGTTTATTATGAGGATATTTCACACTGTGGCGCAAGTGTTCGTTCGTAGCTCCGTCGTGTTTATGTTTCATGCACCGGATTTGACGTGAAGCTAGAACATCAACAAAACGTTTTGATGGACGGTGGAATATTGTTTTAATGTCATCCCATCCCCATGCAAGAAAAGATTACGTACTGTAGAGTACAGAAAACAAATAAGAGTTAATGATTACACATTTAGGTATGCGTACCTCATTGTGTCACAATGGTTCTGCATTATTTTTAATCTGATATCAACCTTTCATCTTAAATCATCATAAGGGGCACATTTATATGCTTTATAATGGACTGTAACATCATTCTTAGAAGCACTACTCCTTTATTGTGCGCTCACACAAAACACGGAAACACAAACAAAACAAACCACACACAATAAGGATGGGGATTAGCTGACACGTCAGTCCCGCGCGCATCTCTCATTCCAGCACCCTGGTCTCACTGCAGGCAGAGCATATAAACAATTAGCAATTAATTGTGATTGCACACACCTGGGGTTGTAGCGCCAGCTAAACCGCTCCCTCTCCGTCTGCAGATGGTGCCCTAACTACACCACCCCTCCACATGGACAAAAAGCATTTTTGGACAGATTTTGAGAGACTGGGTACACTGCTTACTATCTGCTTCATTTAAACCATTTTCCATGTCTCTGTGATGCTCACACATGGAGTTATAAAGCTTTAAATAGGGTACCCCCTAAATGGGCAAGGATTGGGCATGTGCACAAAGAGGTTAACTAACGTTATTATGCTACCATAACAACATTAGATAATTTAAGTAGCTTAGTTAAAAGCAGCTAAGTTAACCCCTCCCAGAGAATGCCCAACAAATCAAGTTGTAGAGCAGTGCATTGTGGGTGTTGAAATGACAGCAGAAGGCTGGAGGCTGGAATGGGGGGGGAGGGGGGGGGATCGTTTATGATGGACTTACATATTTGGGCAAAATATATTTTTTGGGTGCAGTTCCACTTTAATGTAACAACTGAAAAAGCTATGTACAATTATTAAAACTAGTCTAACTTAAATTACCGAAAACCTAAAGAACAAACTAAAAAATACTACTACTGAGTTATCTAACACTAACAAACTACTAAAATAACCAATATAAAACTATATAATAAAATGGAACTGCGATGAATCAAGGAAAGACTATAAAATGAGGAGCCTGATTACTTAAATAGGAGCAAATTTAAAAATAGATAAATACCTCTTTTTATGTAATTGTTTGCAATATAGCACAATAAGAACGAAATGAACACAAGAATTTTATTATTCATGACGTAAACTTATGACAAAATGGGGTTTAATAGTTCAATTTTTCCTTAAATCTCTTATACTACTAATTCAAATAATTTGCTAATTTAATAATAAGTCATACATTATTATCTAAATTAGACAGCGGAACAAACAAATTCATTTCCACTCGCAAAATGTAAGGCAAATAGGAGGTGTCTCATGGCATAGCCTGTAGAGCACTGTCCACATGCTCATTACGAGTTGCGATGCCAGCAGTCAAATCTGACCGCGCGACCTTTGTTGCACATCTCTCTCCTCCTCCAGTCTCTCTACAATGGTCCTGTCCAATACAGCTAAATATATGTTTATATTTTTTTTTGTAATGTAAGGCAAAAAATCAGATGAACATGGTGCAAGATAGTGCCGTTTCATTTTGGCAGTGCCACTGCAGTCCCCAGCTATATTTTGTCACAGTGACATTATGGATTGGACGTGAGATCCAAAAACTCTATATATAGGCCTAATCCTAGCAGAGAGCAAAACATGACGTTCACATCCTAAATTGGAATTAAATAACAGAAGTCTTTAATGTCATAAAGTCCTTTTTCTTCTTTTTGAGTGTGCGGTTCAGGTTGCTTGTATCTTGCCGGACCAACGCCTCATGATACAGTGGTTTAGGTTTTCAGTTGACACATTAGCCTCTGTGGGAGAGGTTCTGCTGGCCAGAGGGAAATGCTTGCAGGGTGTCATTTTTCCTCACAAGGACAGCTTCCATCATTCTGCATTGTACGAATCACCCCAAAATGCACGCCGCGTTTCATTTTGGTGTGATTCACTATCTTAAGAATGATTTGTTCTGTGATTTGAAGATAACATAAGTATTTGGAAAAGATAAAGCCCAAATACCAGCTAATATTGCGCTGGTATCAGCATAGATTAATTAAAATATTTTTTTTATAGAACCCGTAACTCTGTTGTAAAACTTGTGTCAGACCCTAATAGGGATGTCAAACCCATTTTGGCAATTTTTCAGAAAACATATTTTAAGTGTTTATTTTTCACAATGTCATAAATGCTAGTCAAATAACATATAAATACCTAACTTGTCAGAAAATAATGGCTGTTTTGTTTAATACAATTTTTAAAATCCACTTCCCTCTTCCTGTGTAATCACTCTAGTTGCAGAGGGAGGTGACACTTTCGCCCGCAATGTACGGGCGTTCTATGCACAAACATTAAAACAAAATCGGCACCTGGGCTCAGTTAACAGATCATTTAACAAGGAAATATATAAAATTAGAGTAGATAAAGCTATTATATTGTTTCAAAAGTGCACTGACAGTTCAACAATGTTACTTTGTTCTTTAGAAGTCAGAAATGATCATATTAATTTGACTTTGTTTACAGGGGCATAGGTTTCATTTGAACATTGGGGGGGACCACAGACAGTAAATTTTCTTTGTGATGATAATGGAGGGGGACACTAATAATATGCCATCCAGTCAATATTGCACTCAGGGACTGCAATAGACATTTTGAACAGGGTAGGTATGAGGTAGCTTGGTTGTTTTGAGAGGGTGCTAGGTACCAAATATAGCAAATAATTATGACAGCAAAACTCAGTACTCAATTTTTTCTCGCTCGAATAGCTAGCAGGCAACAGCATACAACTGCCAATGCAGCTTACGTTAAAAAGAGATATCGATAGCTAAAACAAACTTGTAAATGGTAAATGGACTGCATTTATATAGCGCTTTTATCCAAAGCGCTTTACAATTGATGCCTCTCATTCGCCAGAGCAGTTAGGGGTTAGGTGTCTTGCTCAAGGACACTTCGACATGCCCAGGGCGGGGTTTGAACCGGCAACCCTCCGACTGCCAGACAATCGGTCTTACCTCCTGAGCTATGTCGCCCCATATATGTCGCCCCTATGTCGCCCCCTATGTAATTTTACAAGACCATAACGTTACACAAAACATTCGCTAAAACACTAACACTGCAACATGGGGAGTCACGTTAACTCCCTGCTTAGCAACCGAGTGCAGCTATCGCTAGGTAGTCTTTTTTTACAAGACATAAGGGCACAAATTCAGAGGAACTAGTGCAGTGTTGCCAACTATTTTCTATGGAAAGTAGCTAAGGCTTCCTTTAAAAGTCACTAGATGACATCGTACATTAATTTTCATAGGTATGATGTCACCACGTAATCATTTGCATATAAAAAGGAAGATTTTCTGAAAAGATGCCTATGAAAGCCAGTGGGGATCAGTGATTGGTCATTGGGCACATTGAAAGGCGCAGATCATTCATGTTTCAGTCTTGCTGCTGGTCAGTCGACCAAATCTGGCTCTCGGAGAGAGCCACACACTCTCATTCTTCCACAGACCGCAACAGTCGTGAGCTAGAAAGCCACAGAGAGCAACGATGTATAACATGTCTAATTCTGCTTTCGGAATAGCGTTATAGGTCGGCGTAACAGCAAATATTCTTAGCATCGCATTCACTTACGCATTCACTCTAAGTTAGCATAAAAATACTCTGCACCTAACGAAACGTGGTCAACGATATTTCGTAATTTCTTGGAAAATACTATTATCAGGGCTTAAAGCAAGGAAAATTTCTGTGCCTGAAATGTGTTCTGGGGTTAGGAGAAATAATGGAGGGAAGGGGGGTTCACAAAATTAAGAAATTAATTAATTGAAAATGAACAGGTTTAATACCACAAATAACAAACAATAACAAACTGTACAGTAACAAATTGTGCGAAACAAACAAAAAGATAAAGTGCGTTGTCCACCAGTTTCCTCTATCCAAGCCCATCTCCATTTATTTTTTGACATATCTGTCAACTACGGTAACGGTTGTTTAATAAATTTAGTTTCCATTCTTCACCAAAAGACATTACATCTTGTGCGCATGACTTGAAGTGTTGATGACGACTGAACGTGATTGGACACCTAGGCTACTCTTATAGGATATGCTCAAAACGAACAAAACATACGCACACAAACAAAACACAAATGGAAGATATTAGAGATAGCCTACTTTGGTGATATAAGATGCTAAAAACATAGCCTAAGCCTAGCGAGCTGTAGGCTACAAGCCAGATGGATGACGGCTGTAGCGCATATCGCAACCCGTTTCAGAAAGACAAGAACACCAAATCTAATCGTTTCTAATTGTGAATCCTCACGTTAACTTGAAAGGTCCAAATAGCGTGAAAAATGCATTATCTACTCATCCTTTCCTCAATCGGAAACCGTAGTCTGGTAATTGTATCCAAGTACAAGCACAACTTTCAAAGCCATAAAGAATATCCAATACGCCTATCTTTAAAACTTTTCAACTCTCATTCCTCCGTTGGTCTCTAAACAGCGTATGCAGCATTGGACTACTGTTGTCAAACGATTCCCAAATTAGTCCAAAAGATTGCGACGATGATATGAAAACAAAACGAATAGCCTATTCATTGCAGTTCTTTTTAAAAGTAGCGCGGTCACGTTATTGAGCTGACACTTCGCTGAGCCACAGTGTAAACAAAGGAAGTAGGTCCACTTTATTAATACAAAATATAAGGTTCCTTATGGCTGTATACGTACATATACAGCCATATTCTTGCTACCTGGCAGTTAAAAAAAAATACGCAAGAATATTTTCCATAGACATATAATTATCTATTTTCGAATCTAAAACGGCCCCACACCGGAATTCCAGCACAGTGCCGGAGAACTTTAAGCCCTGTGCTATTATTATTGAGGACTTCTGGGCATAGTTAAGCCATTTGTTTGCTGATAGGTAGCTGACATTGTTTTCTGGAGGAAGATAGAAGCGGATAGAACTGCATCATTGATTTACTGTCGCTGTCTACCGAAAACATAATACTTACATAGCAATGATGCAAACTTACTGCTCAAAATATTTAGGTTATTTAGGTTTGAAATTGAGTCTCTTTAAATATGTTAGTTTTATTATATAATGTGGATATATCTATAAGCTAATGCTGGTCACTCACCAAGACACATATACCACGGCTATGAACCAATCAGATTGCTTGATTTGAACTACCCATTTTATAAATAAGTATATTTTTTAAAATGAAAATCTAATTCCTACACCATTTTCCTACACATTGATTCACTGGAGTCTCCAACCTGCAATATGCTCTTTATTAGTGAACATCACATTCAGACAGTGTACCGATAGCTATTAACTAGCTAGCTACCTATTATACTATCACTATCAGATATCATAGTTCATTCGTTGACAACTAGCTAGCTAACATTGACGTTTAGCTGGCATATTGATAGGTAACGTTACAAATATAAGATTACCATAACTGTTCTTTCCAACCGCTGTGAGTCAGACTTTAGCTGACGTTAGTTTATGGATTATTTTCTGACGGACGGACGGAGATCTTCAGATGGTAGTCTTTAGGCTTGTTTGAGATTAGCTAGGCCTGCGCAGTTTTGACCACCGCCTTGCCAAACGCATTGTATGACGGTTGTATGAATGTTGTCCGATTTGCTCTGGAAATCCGACTGCCGCGGAAATCTCACGGGAGCGAGGCGCTCGCAGTTTTCAGGGCTAGGCGACACAGTTGCTCTCCACACATAGACACATACAGACGCCGCATTGGCTGCTTCGGCCCCTTGCTGCGATACGTCAATGTGGCCGCCATATTGGTCCAGGCAAGACTGGCCTGAAAACAAATAAAGTGAACGGGGGAGCTGCGGTTTTTCTGGATAAAAAGCACTATAACGTTTACATTTCTCAACCGATTTCAATGAGTCGTTTTTATATTCAAGGGTTTATGATCTACGTGGAGTACAAAAAAAAGTTTTATCTCCAGTTACTTAGAATCTCGATAGTTAGGTTATAATCGCTGCTAGACGCTCAAGAGAGGTGTGTGTATCAACATTAGGTTTACATGAACTGAATTACTTACGTGGTGGAAAATAATTCATTGTCATAAGGAATTGCCACAGTTAATTTTAACCTGACAAGCTGGCTAGAAAGTAATAAATGCATTGCTCGCTAACTTGAGTAGGATTGTAATAGCATCAAATAACCTTGATTGTAAGGCTAGCTTTGCTTGTTAGCTACCTACCGATGTTTTCTTGCAAGTCGTGTTTTGATTTTGAATGAATTAAACTGAACATAACCACAATAATTTTAACCTGGCAAGCTGGCTAGAAAGTAATGAATGTATTATTAATTTTAGCTGAAACGTTTTTCATTTGAACAAGCTTGATTTCTTGCTATATATATATATATCTATGCTCTCCACCGACTGCACAACTTCATGCACGATGGGAATCGACTTGCTCTGGTTTGAGCAAAGTGCCTATTGGCTCAGAAAAGCTGTCACCACCCACAAGGAAGTTATGAGACCTCTATCTTATCCATCATTATTCCAAGATAAACAGACACCAAATGATTTTTATCGGAGTACTGACATTCACAATTGAACGCTTTACACATTCCCCATAAATGCTGTCTTAATAAACATCTCTGCAATGGAGTTTATATCGAAATAACTGTATCAAAACCCCTGAATACAATATAATGAGAAAGTAATTCTTATAAGCTCTTGGTACACAAACTCCTGTACCCAATAATAATAATTGGGATGGCACGTATGCCATCCCGCCAAGTTACGCTTTGGCGATGGCATGCCCCATACCTATACAGCACCGAGAGTTTGGCACTTTTCAGGGTTCCCCACAGAAATAACCACAACAGCCACAGACACTCAGCCCTTAAAAACATTAAATTCTGTACATTCTGACCCCATTTCAACAGACAGATTTCATAAACAACTTCACATGTCCACACAATAAAGCCTCAAACTCAGAGGATTTTGCGTTTTCTCCTTCTTCTTCTCTTTCTTCTTCTTTTTCTTCGTCTTCTTCTCCTCCTTATTTTTCCTGCCGCCTATCCCACTAACAACATGTCTCCCCATTGGACATTTTACCGACACCAGCCAAATCTTCACGTACACGACCCAATCAAAAACTTGCATGCACACGCAAAATACCCATACCTTTTTACTCTGAAACATTTCCAGTTTAAACAGCTAGTCTGCTTGTGGCCTAGTGGGCAAGTTTACAGTCTTGGGAACATGGGGTCCTAGGTTCAAGCCCAGCTAGGGACACGTTTCTTTAACCCTCTGGGGTCGAGAGCTCCGCCGGCGGAGCTCGGCAAGATTAAATGAACTTTTGTTTCTATTTGGATGATTAACTTCACGAGTTGTTATCATACAGACGCAACAAAAACATTGACAGAAACCTTAGAATCGCAACTTTCCAATGCGCCCATTGACAAATGATATGAATTGTTTTAAAAGTTCTAAATTTGATTAATTAAACCATGTATGCTTTGTTAATCCTTACTCATTACTATGTTAATTTCGCTCATCAGGAAGTCCAAGTGTAGCCTAATTCACTTCTTTTGAGGTAAACATTTCGTTTAATTTTGGAAAATGGTCCGTCCAGAAGCCGACATTGATGAAGAGCGGTGTCATTTCGAACAGCGAACTGATCCAGCTGAGGATCAACTTCATGAGTAAGTATATTTCTTATGATCATATTGGTAAATATGTATACTGGATTGCAATCTCTGTGTTTGTACGAATATCCAGCAATATGCGCGTTTGTAAATTCCCACACTACGAACGATTCAAACTATTGCATCTCAGAATTATAGGCTAGGCTCTCTGCGTCTGGTTGTGTGTTAGAAGTAGCAGGTATTTTTTTCGATCATATTGGTAATAAATAGCCCGTGGTGTGGCTAGGATTCTAAAACTGATGTCCTCGCACAATCGATATTAGCATACTGAAAGTAAATTCGAGAAATAGCAATATAATAACCACTTAGCTAAACAGACCTAGCCTACTTCAGATTGAGGCATTGTTATTGATGAGTTGCATGTAGTTGAGTTGGAATATCAATGTTTATTCAGTTTAGCTAATGTTGTTTCGTTGATAGCTTGCATTATTTGTAAATGTGTGCTGTATTACATTCTCTGTGTGTTTGTAGGAATATTCACTAATATGCGCGCTTGTAAATTCCCACACTACGAACGATTCTAACCATTGCTTCTCAAAATTATAGGCTACCTCTCTGCGTCTGGTTGTGTTTGTTTGGTTCTTTGTTTGTATATGATGTAACCATGTCACATTTCCTAAGTTTTGTTTTCATTAGTTAGTGGTTTGCCCCTTTTTTGTAAAGAATTGTTTTGTAAAAAATTTAATTTTCACCTGTTGAAGGAAATGTGCTATATAAATAAAGTTTGATTTGATGTCACATTTCCTAACAATTTTGTTTTTATCATATTTACAGAGATGCTGATCAGGAAACACGGCCTAGGAAAGAGGCCACGCGTTGCAAGAGTACACCAGTCTCATCTCATCTTCCATGCGTATAGTTTGCTTCAATAAATGTTCTGAAAATCAAAAGATGTCTTTGTTTCTGTCTTCTAAATGGCTCACTGAGTCTTTGTCTTAGTGGTGGGGAGGCATGCGGCCAGGTGTGCATAGCCTACTTAGCTGGCAGGTCGTCCTACCCAATGCATATTCATTACAGAAAGGCCATTTGCCCTCCCATTCTCACCTGGTGTTGAAAAATAGTAGTCACAACACTAACCTTTAGCAATTTATTTTATATTTATCATTGGATTTGCTAAAATATTTTGTCATCTTTTGATACCCAAGACCTTGATGAACACATTTCAGTGACCAAAGATCTTAGTCACAATTGTTTAGTGTGTTTTATTACAACATTCCTGTGCATGTTCAAAACTACTGTTTACAGTTTGTGTGTTTTTAGAGCAATTTGCAATCCACATATGATTATGACCTACTTACTGCTGCCATAGTATTGTAGCTGAGTTTGTGCTGAAAACAGAGATATGAAATACTTTGGAATCACTGCATATAAAGTTGATGAAATTTACACAAATGTCAGAGCATGGCACAATCACCAGTGTGCCTCATTTTACCCTTAGACCCCAGAGGGTTAACCTGCTTTTACCCTCACTAATAATTGTCTACTACTTCTCAATTATTGCTTTTGCACCATATCTACCCGCCGTTCACGGAACGTATACACTGCATTATGACGTACTGTCTGCACGTTCAGTTATTAACTGGCTACAATATTGAAAAGCCATATGGATTCAACGGGAGCTTTTCTGTGCTTACTGGCCTGTGTTCTTCTTTAAAACAACGGACAGGTTTGCTAATGATATTTCACGCATTGCATAGCTATGTCATGGTGCTGCACTAACAAAGTCAGACTGGTAAACCTTCGGTTGAAGGATTAAATCCCGCCTCGCCCTCAGGCAGATAATTTCCTCTTTTACACTAACGTTTTCTTACGCTTATATTTGCTTTACCAAAACTCACTCACGACCACCCATATGCATTTCATGACGGCAAATGCATTCCTTTGATTCAAAAGTTCCACCAGTTCACCATTTTGCTATTTCTACTAACTATATTTCTTCACTTGGCTACCTTACAAAACCTTCTTCTCAGCAAACGCCATGTTTCTACATTCATGTTACCTCGCCCTGTTCTCTATCTAGCCACATACAAACAATTACTACGTATGTACGTTCTGCAACTCCCCATTAAAACATTACATGTAAAATCATGACTCACCCATAATTATAACTACTACTACTGAACATGAGAAAAGCACATCAGTGCAATAGATTTCACACGTTACTTAACCCTCCACTTTAACAACTAATGCTTTATACAGACTGTTATAGCCTATATACTGTTCGATAAGGAAACTAAGCTTGCTCATGGTCACTTCATTTACTTCACACTACTGTCTGTGATCATGTCAGCCTTCACCTACATGCCCATTCTGCTAAAAACATATTGTTTCAACTACGCAATTTCATCATTTCTCCTAATTTCTCTCACACTGTTGTTATTTTCTCATATGCAAAGCCTGCTGGGACATATGAGTCTGCTCCTATTCTCCACTATCAAGTTTTCCGGTTCTAGCTTAGCAAAACAGCGAAGAGGATTCCTACCTGCAGATAAGCCTATAAAAATGCCTTATAAACCTTACAAACACTAAAAGTGCATCTCCACAAAATAACAGACAACGGAGTAGGACAGAAGGGTACACAAGTTGCGACCTAGGGAGCTCTAATTCTACGGGCTTGCTGATTCTTTTGTCAATCAAGGCTCGTTGGATGGCCGTCAAATCCATGAGTACATACACTGGCCATATTTCACCTGCGTTTCTGATTCGTTTACACTTACGCCACCGCACCCTTTGTCACAGCCACTGTTTTACATATATAGCAAACCGAAACTGCTAAACAGTACACACTCATCAGACTGTACAAATTCACACAAGAATAGCCATAATCCACAACCGTTTCTTACAGGGTCACTTCGCATTCCTCACTCTCATAATAAAACGCTTTGCAAAAAGAAATGACATCATAATAATAATAATAATAATAATAAATGAAGATTATGTAGGGAAAAATACATTTCCTGCTTCAGTGTTTTTGGATGGTCACCTACAATCAACCTAATTCAATTATCAAGGTGGGGTTAGGATCAAAGCCTTGTGATGACGGTACCACCAGGGTGAGGCCAGAGTAATCAATGGGTGTGAGACAGGAGGTCTCGGTGACAATGACCATTTGGTTTCCTTCCACACCACATACATATGTAACAGTGTCCATTTGTTTGCCTGTCACCCAATTAGGGACAGGAACCTGAATTTTATTTCAGTATTCTATTTCAGGTGTGGGGCATAAAAGCTTGTACTGACACATCACTATGGTGTGATTGAACTGCCTTGCTTTCACCCGGTATGCTGCATGCTGCATTAAAGACTATTTTTGCTTTGATAATAAATTGTTATTGACCTGAACATGGAGTTGTACTTTACAAAGGACCAAATTCCTACAACTTCATTCACATCAATTTGTAGTGAGTGTTATAGTATTTCTATCTGTTCTCATATACCCCTCACATAATAACTAGCTGGTCAAACATTATCAATGGTCTCAAAATTATAATTAGCCGAAATTGCCAGATGTCCATTTTCATGTAATAGTAGTGGGATTTCTACTGCATCCACTTCATCGGCAACAAAGAACGCGAACGCGATATCTGTCATTGCTAGACGAGGCGAGCAGGCTAGTCAACGAAGAAGTGTCCGACTTATTGACTCCTACCCTGACTGCAATCGGCTACTCTCGCCTGTTTTCGAGGCTAGCCGAAAGTCATCTCAAACAAGCCTATTACTTTCAGTCAGATTGGTGTCATACAGCATTTTTATAAGGGTTATGGGAAGTGAAGTCCATAGGATGATCGGCTCGAGCAATCTAATTGTTTACTACATATCCCATTTGTGCTTTCGTAAACTCAAACTTTTTGTGGCCATGGGGGTAAACCATTGCTACTGTGTGAAGAGGGGAGTCAATAATTCATGTTATGTTTACAGGCGTTACATACCTTTCTGCATAGTTTTGAAGTCATCTTTTACTGCTGTTGTAGCCTTTACTGTATGAAAAGCTTTACATGGGAGAGGGATCAGTTATGTTGGGGGGGGGGGGGGGGACGAC